>NC_049904.1:15864190-16196690 GCF_001411555.2 Juglans regia | reverse complement strand
TGCAAAGATGATACTATCGTCAGCAAATAGGAGATGAGAGACCCTTATACCTCCTCTTGTAGCAACCATTCCTTTGATTTCACCCTTTTTCTCAGCTGCATTAATAAGGCTACTCAACCCTTCAGCACATAACAAAAACAGGTATGAGGATATTGGGTCCCCTTGCCTAATGCCTCGTGAGGGATATATAACATCACCTGGCCTTCCATTCACCAACACAGCATAAGATACAGAAGTTATACATTCCATAATCAAGCCAACCCATCTCTCCCCAAACCCCATTTTCTACATAACAGCTTTTAAAAAAACCCACTCAACCCTATCATAAGCTTTTGAGATATCCATCTTCAGTGCCATACTTCCTCCTTTCCCCTTGGACCTGGTCTTCATTGAGTGCAATATTTCATAAGCTGCTATCACATTATCCAAGATCAACCTACCAGGAATAAAAGCACTCTGGTTTTTAGCAATGATCTCATCAAGCACCAACTTCAGCTTGTTTGCAAGGGTCTTCGAAATTAGCTTGTACAAAACATTGCACAAGCTAATTGGTTTGAAGTCACCAACCTTCTTAGGCTCAGACACTTTTGGTATAAGGGCCACATAAGTAAAATTGATAGATTTGTCAAGTGCACCCCCATTTAGAAAACTTAGCACTGCATCACAAACCTTATCCCCAACTGTAGACCAAAAGGTTTGAAAAAAGCATGCAGCAAACCCATCAGGGCCAGGGGCTTTCAATGGACCCATTTGCTTGAGGGCTGCCTCAACTTCCTCCCTAGTGAAAAGCTTTTCCAAGCCATCATTCATCTGTTCAGTGACTCGAGTCCCAATGGATTGTATCCCCTTCATCACCTGATCACAAGAAGGGGCTGCTGTTTTATAAACCTCAGTGTAATATTGTCTAAAGGCCTCCACTACCTCCTCATTCCCTTCCTTTAATTCTGAGTTAGCATTCAAAACAGAAATGATTTGGTTCTTTTTCCTTCTCTGCTTAACACAAGCATGAAAGAACTTAGTATTTTTATCTCCTAAGGAATACCAATTCCTTTTTGCCCTCTGCCTCCACCTTATATCTTCATTCTCTAATAATAAGCCCACCTCTTGTTGTAATCTGTGATGTTCTGTAACATTGTGTGGCCCTTCTCTATCCTGCAGCTCCTTGATTTTCTTGTTCAATAATTAAATATCCTGACATCTCTCCCCATCCCTTCTTCGAAAAGTACTGCTCAACTTGCCACCACACTCTCTCAACATTTTCTGGACACTCACAAGAGGTTCTCTGGCACACTGAGTAGTGTCAACCCAAGCTGTTTTAATTACCTCTTCACATTCATCCTCTCTTATCCAACTTGCCTCAAACTTAAAAGAATATTGTCTTCTTGAACCAAATCTCCTATCCTGCCTCACATACAACATAATTGGAACATGATCTGAACTACTTGCTGTGAGCCCTTCCACTTTAGCCTTCCCAAACATATTAATCCATTCACTGTTAACAACAAATCTGTCCTTCCTTTCCTTTGTAAAAGTGTGGTCTAAATGTCTGTTACTCCATGTAAAAATGTTACCACTCATTCCCACATCCACCAGTTTGTTCACTTCTAAAGCTTCCCTAAAACCCGAAATCAATTTCTCCTCTCTTCTATTACCTCCCCATTTCTCATTTTGTGATAATAATTCATTGAAATCGCCAGCTACACACCATGCCCTTCCATCAAGTGGATTCAACGGCTTAAGAAGCTCCCACGATTGCCACCTCTTACTTGCATCTGGATGTCCATAGAATCCAGTAAAACACTAGCTTCCATGATCCCCAGCTGTAACAGAGGCACTAATATGCCACTGTGAGTAACTTTCTATCACTACATGATTTTCCACCTCCCAAAACAAAGCTAAACCACCTTTTCTTCCTAGTGGATTAATAGCCAAACACCCTTCCATCCCCAACCTCCTTTTTAACTTTTCAACAACAGTAGCTTTAATGAGTGTTTCAATGAGAAACACAATTTTAGGCCTCTTATTCTTCACCAAAAGGTGAAGATCCTGAACTATTAGAGGGTTCCCAAACCCTCAGCAGTTCCAACATTTGGTATTCATAATGCCAGGTGGTGCTGCACAGCAGCCACCACCCCTAGTCCATCATCACAGACCATATCATCATAGCTTTTCATTTTCTTTCCTTCCATACGCATATCATCTCCATCCCCCACACACTCAGTGCCTCTCTTAACCCCAGAATTTATGCTAGAAGACTTACCTGACTCAGGCCTAGTTCTAGCCCTTCTCTTCCATCATGAAGATCTTGTGCAATCCTGGTTTTGTTCAACTTCATTGGAGCTTAACTTCCCAGTCAACAAATTGTTCTTCTGCAGCTCATTCACCTCTTGATCATCATTCCCCACATAGATTGGGGGTATAGTCACTATTTCTTGAGGTTTCACAAGCAACTCCCGATTTTCACATAGTTGAGAATGCACATCATCCACTCCCTTTCCCTCCTCAGATGCCTCCCCAACCCTCCCTTCCTCCTGAGCCTCCCCTCTCCTCTTTTCTTCATCAACTCCATGAAAAAGATCTGAACAATCACCCCTCTCCTCTTCTCTTCCTCTCCCTTTTTGCTCTTCCACCTTGACTGCACCTCTTCTATTTTGAGGAAGAGTTTGAAGCCAAACACCATACTGACCTACACCCCCCTCACTCTCCTTACAACCATCCTTACCATGGACAATTCTTCCACAGCTAAAGCATAATCTAGGTAATTTTTCATACTGAAAAGGTACCCAAAATTTCCTTCCATCCACAACGACGGTCCTGCCTCTGGCTACAGGTCTTCTCAGATCACACTCCACCTTTACCCTCAAGCATTTCCCCCATGCCGAACCATCCTTCTGCACATCAACTTCACTAACCTTCCCCATCGAACTCCCAATCAATTCCCCCATTTGTTTATTCATATAACTCAATGGTAGATTTAACATTTGTACCCAAAGGTACACATGGTCAAAATCAAACAAGCTTGGTTGCAATCCACCATTAAAATCAAGCAAAACAAAAAGGTAACTGTCAAACAACCATGGACAGCCATCAAGCACCTTCCACTTATCTCTTCGATTAACAAAGGTAATCACAAAGCAATTACCTTCAATTTCTTGAAATTCAAGGGGCTTACCAACCTTCCACACTTTTTCCATCATAGATAAAGCAACTTCCTTTCCGATTCTACTCTCAGAGATTATCTTCCCAACCAAACTTCTTTCCCCCTTTAGTTCCGTCGAACCATGTACACCTTTCCCAATCTCAATCGGACAATCCTCCTCATCGTTAAGCTTCAATCTCTTCCATACTTCCTCCATTTCCTCCATCACACTGCTAAGCCTACACTCGCAAGCAAAGAGAACCTTCATTCCTTAGTAGAGGAAGAAGACGTAACCGCTTCACCTCAAAGGGTTCTCCAAAGAGGGAAAAGCCGTTGAGAGAAGAATCTTGTGACACCCTCTGCCAATTTATTTTTCTTACCTCAACTTTTGAATGAGCGATAAATTGCACATAATTACACTAGAGTTATATATACTAGTGTAATTATCCAAGTATCCCTGTGTATTCACAAAAATATTCACTAATGCACTTGAACAAATTTGTTAAATCTCAATATTGCAATTATTTAAACAAATGAACATGTAAAGTAAATAAATAAATTTCTTAACACAATAATTGGTGATGAAGGAAAATTCTTTAAAGAACTCTTTAAAGGTTAAACTCTATAGGGTAGCCAAATCCAGAAAAATCAATTTTATTATTTAAAAATCAAATTACAAGTAAAATTCAATTACAAAACTTTTGTCAATTGACATTCTTATTTGACCAGCCAATTGACTCATTTGTCTTCTACTGCAGTAGCAGCCAGAACCTCTTACGATCTTTAAACATTGGCTTTTCTCCAGGAGCTCCAGTGATTAAAACTCGACCAGTCAATTCTCCAACATGGAGCACAATCACACACTTTGAGAGAAACAATATGAAAATTCTCCAAGAAATTCTCTCACCAAAATATGCACTGTAAAGTGCAATGTAAAATATTTAGATCTGAATCCATACAGATTTTAACCAGTAGGATCCTTTAAATAAACAATCTGAAAGTAGTTTTAGTTTCAGTAAGACTCTGCTTGTAACACCCCGTATTTTTAGTATATTTTTTAATTGAATGATTATTTGTTATTAATTTAAAAATTAAATTATCTTGTTTTAAATTTTCAGATTTTAGTGGGTTTATTTTTATGATTTTTAATTTGTGAAAATTAAATTTGACATGTTTCCTTATTATTAATTATTGTTATGCATTTAATTTTCTTTTCATATTAAATTAACTTCTTGTTGGATTTAATTATTTATTTTCATTTTAATCACTGCGTTTAAATTATTTTATTTCACTTGCTGTTTTAAAATCGTCTATGTTGGATCATTTTTTGTGACCCAAGATGTGAGGATTGGACCTCATTTCTTTCCCTACATTTTCTCTTTCCTCTTTTCTTTTTTCTTCCTTTCTCTTTTCTTCTTTTCTTTTCTTTCTTTTTTTTTTCCTTCTTCTCCTGGTCTTTCCCCGTGCGCCGCAAACCCCTCTCTCTCTCTCTCTCTCTCTCTCTCTCTCTCTCTCTCTCTCTCTCTCTCTCTCTCTCTCTCTCTCTCTCTCTCTCTCTCTCTCTCTCTCTCCGTCCGATCCTCCTTCTCACCCCAGCGCTGCCGTGTGCCGGCGGTGGTCGACACCGCCCTGCTTCCTAGCACCCCCACCCACCGACGACCTCCCCCTTCGGTTTCCAGGCCCAGCCGTGCCGCCGTTAGCCTCCACACACCACACGAAGCCGCGACATTCCTTACGCCGCTGCGCCGCCGTCGCGCCACCTCCGGCCACCATCTCTTCACCACATCATCCTCGACCTCCTAGCAACTCAATGGACCCAACCCCACATCCGATTTGTCACTGGTGAAGCCACACCATTAATATTTTCGTTTTGGGTATTTTAGACTTCGACTGCCCTCTGCGCCGCCACCCACGGCCAACCACCACCACCACTAGCTTCACCGACATCCCTAAGCCCTACCCTAGCAATCTTGAGTCTTCGTTTACACCCATTCAAAAGTGGATTTTTGAGACCCACGTCGACAGTGCTTTTGGCACTGTTTTGTTGCTGCATTGCCGCTTCTAGCACCTCCATGACCTTTCAAAAATTATATTATAGCATTGCAAGTATTTTCCCAAAGAACTTTTGATATTTAAATGTATTTTTGCGCTAATTCATATTTACTGTGAATTTATTGATTGTGCCGGACTGAGTCCGAGGAGTAAGAAGATTGGTTGGATTGGATGATGGAGTTGTTTATGTGAGATTGGTTTATGCTATGAAATTTGTTGGCTGTTTCGGGTTTAAATATTGGTGTTTTGAGTTTGACGTTGATCATGGTGAATATTGGTGATTTTTAAGAAGTGATGATATATTTTTGGATGCTTGGTTTGATGTTTTGGAAATGTTTAGAAGGGTTTGTTGGGGCCTTTTAACATCTAGAAGTGTTGAGATATTTTTTTCCTATTGTGGAGTTGTGAACGGAGAGAGAGTAGTGTGTAGAGTCGTCTTGGTTAAATTATTGACGATTGCTTGGGAGTATGAGCTGCTGAAATAAGTGTGAGTTAGTGATAATCGGAGTTGACTTTGGTTTTGATGTTTGTATTGGACAATACTGAGATTGATATAGAATATTTTGGATCGAAGTGTGGGCTGTCCAGATTGTTATTTGGTTGTTTGAGTTGGATTAAATTTGCTGAATTATGGTCTAGAAATTGGGTCTTAAGTTGTCTAAGACCAATTTTGTGTTGTTGGACTTTAATATTTAGTTTATATTATTTTTATGAATAGGTGACGAGACGGATAGAGATCGTATTCAAGTCATAGATAATGCGTTGCAGGAGTCCGGTAAGCGGGATTCCTATGCTAGGCCTTACACGAATTATTGAGACTGAGGTTGATTTTCTGAAAATTTTGTATATTTTTATGATGAAATGAGAACTTGGGAAAAACAAAACCAACCTCGGTCGTTTATTTGCATACTCATGAAATCTGTGTGGAAAAGGAAAAATATGTTCTGACATGCATTGTGTAGACATGAGCTAAATTCTGTCATGTGGTTTCTAAAATCTGGAAAAAGAGCGATATCGAGAATATGAAAAGTTGTGCATTTATTTAGAAAGATGTTCTGGCTTTTGTGTTCAGCGTGTGTAAACTGTCTGATTCTGTTTTGGTACTCTGTATTATTTTAATATAACATCTGAAAACCTTTGGCATGGTGTACTGGTTTTCGTATCTGACTCTGTCTTTGCTTTGCTCTGCTCTGCTCTGTTATGCTCTACTCTGTTTGGGTTGGTACCAACTTCTCTGTCTTTGAGTGCACCTACTTTGGAAACAAAGTGGTTTTATTGTGGTCTTTCCTGTGTGCACACTCGGGGCTCCGAGAAGAATAAAGGAAAGATTTCACTTCTGTCTCTGCCTGGTTTGGCCACCGGGGTTAGCATAACCCTACCACGGGGGTGAAACATGGTCTCAGCTCTGTTTGATGCTCTGTTTTGATCTGATGATGATACTCAGTTTATGTTATACCAAAGCACTATGGGTTTTACTTGTCTTAAAACTATCGCTCTGTTACTTTTGAAAATATGTTCTGTTCTGCATGATAACTCTGGAAAATATTTTGTTCTGCATGCTCTACTTTGTAAATGCTCATGTTTGCACGCTAGCATTTGATTTCTGCTTACTGAGTTGTTGATAACTCACCCCCTATCATTATAATATTTTTCAGATGATGTGGAGGGTTCAAATGAGGACTTGGATTATATTGCTGTTTGTGTTTAAGCTGAGGAGATGTTGGTAGAAGAAGGACTTCTGGTGTTCTTAGTTTTAATGTCTTTGAGTTTTATTAATATCTTGAGTTTCAGTAAGATTTATGAAATTATTGGTTGGGTTGTTATGACTACCGAGAGATTACGGACTCCTTAGTTTATTTTAGCTGCAGTAATGACTTTGTTGAGTTTTCAAGGTGGTTATTTAGAACTCTTGATATTGAGTTTTGCTATTAAAGATTTGAGCTTTATTTTAGTTGTGTTGGAAAATAAGTTCTTAAGAGACAGGTAGTAAGTCTCTAGACCATCCGGGTTTGGGGCGTTACACTGCTGACAGTCGCGAAGTTGTCTCCTGACAGTATAAATAAAACCAATAAATAATTTACATTCATCCAAAATTATCAACTTAATGATAGTATAAACTCTATCATTTTAATCACTTAATCATATACAAACTTATCAGCTTAGTCGTCTATTCCTAGCCAAACTTTTACATATACAATCTCCCCATTTGGCAGATTGGTGACAAAACCAACTTAATGAATGTAGTGTGTACCTGAGACAAAAACAACCAGCAAATCAAGATCTTGTGAAGAAAATCTTAATACAATAATGAGAAGAAATGACATAGAACACTCTTTGAAATTAGTCTCAACAAAATCAAAGGTTAGACGTAATCTAAACCTACTAAAATAGTGTTCTAGTCATCATCAATAACCATATTCAGTATTTAGTTCTCCCCCTAAATATTCTGCTACTCCCCCTCAATCTCTCCCCATTTTTTTCAACAATATACTTACTTCACTTGCTCATTCAACTCCCCCTCAGCTCGTTCAACTCCGTCTCAGCAATACATTTAAAGATCTCCCTTTTTGTCACTAATCTGACAAGACTCATAAGATAATAAAGATCGTTATGTGAGCCGAAATGAAGACACTAAAGACATGATGAACAACTCACATGTATCTCAAATTTTCATGTATTAAATGCATCTGATGTATGAGAATGAATGCAAGTAAAATATGACAAAATGAATGAAGTAGTTTGGTTAAGACATAAAAACAAACACTTGGTGGGCACGACATGAATAATCCCATAACCCACCAAAATCATCCTCAATACATGTATAATATAGATCCATGTAATCATATGTGTAAATGTCTACTCAGCCCAATCAAAATCCAAGACCCAACTTCACATAACAAAAATCAACAACCCAATCTCCATAAATATGCGCAGAACCCTAGACTTCGAGAAGGAGAAGGAGAAGGATTTGATTAAGATATAAACCTTATCGTGATGAAGAAATATAGATTAGAAGTATTTGTTCTGTATCTTAATCATGAGAAGCACGAAATTGATAAGTGTGAAGTGGGATACGGCTAGGCCTTAAGAATGAAGAGTGTCGTGTGTTTGGGTGAGTTCCCGCAAGTTAAGGGGAAATAATATCGGGGGCTAGGGCTGTACAGAAACCGATGCAACCGGCCAGCCGAGTCAGGAACTGGCTAGAACCGATGGAGAACCGGCCGGCATGCGGTGGAATAATACAGGAACAGACGTTCATCGGTTTTGTCCCGGTTTGAGGCTGGGCCAGACTGCTGAATCGACTGATATAATAAAACTTATTTTTTTTAATATACACTAATGAAAACGACGTCGTTCCACTTAAGTTTAAATGGAACGGCGTCGTTTTATATCTATAAGTATACGATAGATAATAGAAACATAAACCAAACGACGTCGTTTTATTAGAGACTTAAGAAAAAAGAAATTTCTGAAATGATGTGTTCCACTTAAACTTATGTGGAACGGCGTCGTTTCGGTATGGGGTCTTCTTCTTCCCCAACCTTCTTCCATTTCCCGATCTCTTCTGCAACTCTCTCTCTCTCTCTCTTCTGCCTCTCTCTCTGTCACAGTAGAATCACGCTGCTAGGGGAACTGACGCCGATCGAGAACCGCCAGAGAATTGCCTCGATCTATTTCCTCCTTCCCATTGACTGGTTACGGTCGGTTGCTCCGCCTGTTTTTCAGTCGTCCGTCGGCGTCTGTTTTGCCCAAAAATCGCGCCTTTTCACCCTTATCGGGGGCTGGGCGTGTTTGTAGTGACTAAGGGCCTTGCAAGGCATACGCTAGAGAGTCCCACCGGAACTCACACGAGTTATGCTCTAGAGCCCCACTAGGACTTGGGCAAAACCAATTTTTTCCAGACTTATGTACCAGAAAAAAATACTCAACATTGACCCAACAAAAATAACACCATAAAAAGAATATAAAATATATTTTATATTTTAACCTCTTTATTTTTTTTATAAAACAAATATAAATAAAAGATAAACAATAATTAATCTTTTTCTTATATATAAAAATGATGAGGAAAATAACATGCCTAGATGCATATCAGTTCAAGCATAGTGTTACTCACAAATAATATACAATAAAATACACTCTCTTATTTGCAACAACTCCACTGGATGTTCATACCTCATAAGATCATCAATGTCAAGGTTCATGTTAGTGTGTGAGTGAGCAAACTTATATAGAAAAGTAACTCTTTATTTGTTTTTCTCTTCAAAATATTTTTGTAATATTATTCATGAGTATTTTCTTCTTATAGATGCTCCCAAGAGATTATCACTCACTTCAAAAGTCAAACTTTATGCTAGGGCATATATATATGAGTATCTCCTCCAAACACTAGTTTGCACAACCTTTTTATATGTCCATTTTTGTTTGCTCATCTTTTTCTACAATAATTTGAGCATCGATTCTTTCTATAATGACTTAAGAGACAGATCCGTATTGGGTGTTTGTCTTTTTCTCCAATGATTCAACACCGACTTTTTTTATATAGATCAACCATTTGTGTTTAGCAAGGGGAGATCCCTTTATTATTGTTCTAAGTTTAACTAGTATTAGTCAATTTAAGGCGTGAATTCTCTCTATGGTGAGCATCTCAATAATAAATATGGAACTTAATTATAAGGTGCATACATATAAGTTCCTCACAGTGCTTTGTAAATGAATTTTGTTAAGATGACTCATAGGGTTAGTATGCACAAAGTGAACTGCATAAAATAGAGAGATGCATAAGTTCAACAATTTATTTTGTGAGAATACATGTGCTCAAAATTTTGACATATCAAGCATGCAGATCCCAAAAAAAAAAAAAAATAGAAACAAACCAGAAAATTTTTATATTATATTTTTCTTATTTAAAAACTAAAAACAAAAACATAAATTAAAAACAAAAAACTAAAATGCATGTCCTAAACTAATAAAATGCAAGGAATGCAAGAACATGCAAGTGATCATATTAATTAATGTGACACGACATCTTCTTTGACCACCCACTTTACTTTAAATTTTGTCCTATTCTTTTCATCAACACCACTTTGTATGATCTTTTCTTTGTTGTGAAGATAAAATTTTGCTAGTACACCAAGCTTTAGACTTATGAAAGTGATTTGTTGACTCATCTCATCAACTTAATTTTCTAGAGTTTTTTCCTTCCTTCTTAACTTTTTTTCACCTCCATTTTTCTTCACTTTATTCAAGTTAAGGAAATATGGTCTTATATGGTCAACAACACGACAATGATGACAAGTAAAGATAAACTTACCTTCAAACTTACCTTGACTCAGTCTTTTTGAGGTTGATTTTCCATGAGATTTTTAAAAAAGATTTGACTTTGGAGCGACTTTTTTTGGAACATCCACAACTTGACTTCCTTTGACAAAGACAATACCCTTACAGGTAGTGGCAGTGGATGATGAGGCTTGAGAATCTTTGTCTTGGAAGGTTGAATACCCGAACCCAGTACAGTCACAATTGGGCTTTTGAATACTTAGCATCTCTTCCAATTTCTGAGTTGCTGATTTTTGTTGGCACTCTTGAGAACTCTTCAATTCTTTGTCTAGTGCATCATTTTGAGTCTTCAATCTTGATATCTCAACTTCAGTATTTTTTAGTGCTTCGGAAAGATTGTTCTTATCATTTTCTACTGCTGTGAGTTTGTTGTACAACTTTTTGTTGAGTTTTTTTTAGCTTGACCACTTCTTCACAGAAATCATTATATGCTTCATGTACACTCAGCTCATGGTCAGCATGAACAATAGTTATATTCGAGTCATTTTCATCAAATTCACTTTCATATTTTGTATGCACAATATCAGAAAAATCATTAACAACAGTAGAAAAAGTCACAAAGGAATTTTCATCATCAGATGTTGAACTTGAATTTTCAGATTTTGAATTGTCACTAAGTGTGACAGTCAGTGCTTTTCATTTTTTTTCTTAAAGTTTGGACATTCAATTCTTATATGACCATAACCTGAGCATTCATAACTCTTCACTATATCTTTTTGCTCATATTTTTCTTTATTCCATTTTTCAGAATATTTTTCTTTGCAAGAAATTTCTTACCTTATTTTTGTTTTCCACTAGCTTTCTTGTTAAACAAGAATTTTCTGAATTTCCTTGCAATGAGATCTATATCCTCATTGTTCAAGCTTTCTTTATCAGAAAAATCATTTTGATCATCTTTTACTGTTTTTAAACAATGGACTTACCTTTTCTTGTTTGAGGAAGAGAAGATTCATAGGTTTGTAGAGAACCTACTAGTTCTTCAACTTTGAATAAATCTAAATCCTTGCTTTCTTCTATGGCTGTAATTTTTGGGCGAAATCTTTTTGGCAATGACTTTAAAATCTTTCTCATGACCCTTGAATCCTCCATCTTCTCATCGAGATTAAACCTGGAATTAATAATATCATTAATTTTAGCATAAAAATCATTAAAGCTCTCATATTCTAATATTTTAATCTCCTCAAGTTTAGAGGTTAGCAACAGTAATTTTAAATTTTTTACAATTCTTGTGCCTTCATGTGTAACCTCCAAAATATCTCATGATTCTTTAGCAATCTCACATATTGAGATTCTTTTAATTTAAATTCATCGGGAGATACAACCATGAGGATCGCATTAAGTCATTTACTATTCCAATTAGAGTTGGAGATCTCATCTCTTGTCTAAGCATCAATAGTTGTCTCGGGTTTAGTCCACCCTCGCTCAACTGTACATAGGGCTGTAATCGAGTCGTGCCGGTCTTTGGCTTGCTGAGCTCGGCTCGACTCAAAATACTTGAGCTCGAGCTCGAGATTTTTTTTTATTATTTTGTTCGAGCTCAACTTGATAAGCTAAACTCTCAACTCGAGTCCGAGTTCGAGCTCGTCCCACAAAAGAGTTCGAGTCTATTTATTTTTTTATTTTTTGAATAAGATTTAATAATTAATAAATTAAATAAATAAAAAAATAAAAAATCTAAGATTAAATTTATACAACTAACATGTATAACCTCTATTGAATTATAAAATTTTAAAAAATTTATAAATAAGTAATATCTAACTAGTTGGTATTTATCCAAAATAACAATATATAATATATTATATGCCTACATATATTATTAATACATACACTTAATATGATAGCGTATATCTATTTCATCTATGGTTCCCACATACTAGTATATGAAATTATTAAATTTTATCGACTAATTATTATACAAATTATAAAATATACTTATGAAACATATTCACTATATAGACAAGTAATTAGATTACATATTATATATTTAATTATAAAAGTGGTATGCTAATATTATTAGTTACTATATATATGTGTGTGTGTGTGTGTATACATAGGTGTATGTATATATTTATCAATATATGAATGAATTTTAATCGAGTCGAGCTAACGAGTCGACTTGAGCATAAACGAGCGAGCTTTAACGAGCCTTAGCCAAGTCGAGTCGAGTTTTGTCGTGTATGTGTCATTTACAATTCGAGCGGGTATCTGCTTTCATGAACGAGTTTTTTTTTTTCATGAGTCGAGTTCGATTTAAATTTAACCGAGCGGGCTATCGAACAGACTGGTTCAATTATAGCTCTAACTGTACACCACACACGTTTATCCAAAAACTTGAGGAAAGCCCTCATACGAACTTTTCAATATACATAGTTTTTCCCATCAAAGTGTGGTGGGACATATAGCAACATGGTCAACAGGGGAACAAATCAAACTTGAATGAGTGAATCACGCTCTGATGCCAATTGTAATTACCCAAGTACCCCTGTGTATTCAGAGAAATATTCACCAATCAACTTGAACAAATTTGTTAGATCTCAATATTGCAAATATTTAAACAAATGAACATGTAAAGTAAATAAATTTCTTGACACAACGATTGGTGACGAAATAAAACCCTTTAAAAAAACCTTTTAAAGGTAAAACTCTAAGGGGCAGCTAGACTCAGAAAAGTCAATTTTATTATTTGAAAATCAAATTACACGTAAAGTTCAATTACAAAATTTTTGTCAATTGACACTTTTACTTGACCAGACAAATGACCCATTTGTCTTCTACTGCAGTAATAGCCAGAACCTCTGACAATCTTCAAACATTGGCTTTTCTCCTAGAACTCCAGTGACTAAAACTCGACCAATCAATTCTCCAACATGGAGCACGGTCACACTCTTTGAGAAAAACAATATGAAAATTCTTCAGAGGATTTTTTCACTAAAATATGCACTGTAAAGTGCTCTAAAAAAATCTAGATCTGAATCCCTACAGATCCTAACCAGTAGGATCCTTTAAATAAACAATCTGAAAGCAGTTTTAGTTTTAGTAAGACTTTGCAGATGTTCGCGAAGTCGTCTCCTGACGGATTGCTGACATTTCATAATAACTCTTTACTGTTGTAACAGATTTCAGATCAAACCCTTCTTTGGATAAGTGCAGATTCATTGTGACTCGATTTTTCCACTTATGACCTATCTAAACACCCTCTAATACCTCTCAGATAAACTTAATATTGTTATAAATCAAATCAATAAATAATTTACATTCATCCAAAATTACCAACTTAATGTTAGGATAAATTCTATCATTTTAGTCACTTAATCCTATACAAGCTTATCAACTTAGTCACCTAGTCATAGTCAAACTTTTACATCTAAAACTAGAAATTAGAACAATAAAATTTATATTAAACAAATAGGTGATTGTCTCGCAGTTGTTAGCGGCAACCGCCACCTTGTGCGATTATTGAGAATCAACATGTTAGGAACGTGTTTCACACACGGTTCACCATTGCACTCTACCTGCAATAAAGAAAGCGGACGGTCCAGAGTGCCTAAAGCACCTCCAATGCCTAAAATAATGATACTTAGAAGGGATATCATAAAAACTCTAGATGTCAAGTTACCTGAATTGTTTTCTTCTTATCACATATATAGGCTTGAGATATTATTGATAAGTACCAAGTGCAAGCTCGATCTTCTCATTGCTCTTATCGGCTTAATATGATAATCATCCAAAAAGGGCGCTGGCTTATCCCAACCTACTAGCCTAATCATCCTATCTGGCCTGCGTGACGGTTACCTTATGGATTCGTATTGGTCTCTGGGACTTAGGCGACTAATATACTCTTGCTTTGGGCTCGTATCCAATGGGCTTCTTGATTGGGCCCATCCTTTTTAGGGCTATAAGGGTCTCTCTAGTTATCCGTTAATTCTTCTCGGTTGGTCACGAGGGGAATTTAATGACGTTGTTGTCAGTTTACTCTGTTCCCCACTTAGGCACGTAACTGTCTACATTCCATTGCACGGATGTGGTGCTTATTAAATGGGTAAAAGGATTAGCGCTCACCTTGGGCGGGAATTCAATGAATACCTCACTTGACGATTCACTTCCTTAGGTCTTTGGGGACTCCAATGACCACTTGCTTTCGCGACATGTGTTTGGGAGGGATGTAACTGCTTTGTCTTCCCCTTTTTCGCTACATCACTAGATCATGTAATGATGTCATTGTCAGCCTTTTTGTTTTCCCACTCACACATATAACCATCACTTCATTTCTTCCTTATAACCATTTCTTTACTTGTCTTTCTTTTTTCTCCCCTCTTTCTTTTACACTCTCGTGCTTCTCTCTTTGTGTTTGCTGCAATATTCTAGCTTTCTTTACTTTACAATGGTCCAATAGAGTTCTTCTGAATCTCCTGCTCATGGCACTCCCTTGTCTGCTCCAGAATCATCTATTCAAAGGGATGTTCCTTATTTTGAGGGTGTTAATTGGCACTCCGTTCTCTCCCCTATGAGCCTTACTAAGTTGAGGAACTCTTATGGCATTTCAGATTCTATGATTCTTGAACTTCCTCACCAAGGTGCTGTCGATGAGGAAGGTTTCGCTGAGAAGGTGGCCCTACCAGCCTATGCTTTTGTTCATGGCTTAAGACGTCCATGCTTGGAGAATCATCTTGTGCATTTTTATTAAAATTGGTGCAACGTTCTTGAATTTCTTAAAGTTGGCGCCTACCCAACTTCATTCTCATGCTTGGAGAATCATCCTGTGCATTTTTATTGTGTGGCAAATGGTTTTGGAGGCGCAATTTGAAACTCTTCATTCTAATGATAAACAATGGTAGAAGAAATTCTTGTTTATTTCTGGTCAAGGTTGGCAATTCCCTAGTCGTGAAGCCCCAAAGGGTGAACTTCCCTTTAACGCCAATTGGCGTAGAGTTCCTAATGACAAGGTGATGCCCGTCACTTTGTCAGAGCGGGAACAAGCTCTCGTTGATATGGTCCTCGCATGGGTTCAAGAGAATGAAGACGCCATTTGGATTGAGGTCTTCTTAACCCCAACCAATATTGACCATTTTTTGGTTATGCCCGATCGCTTTCGTGTGAGTGGTCATCTGCTTTTGACAAAGACAGTAACTTCTCCCAAGAAGAGGCCTACCCCTACTCTGCCTAAGAAAGCAAGTAAATGTTTTCGCTTGAATGCGCTGTCGGTCAAGAGGAAGAAGATCCCCTTCACCATGGGAGCATTGGTGTGCCTGAGCAGACCATGGCCCAAAGTGGTGCCAAGACGAACACAGAGGCTTCTATTTGTATCGACGACCGTCCTTTATCGACCTTACCCTCTGCAATTGCATAGTCGCCGACCAATGGGGCTTACCTTGGCCTTGACAGCCTTAACGACTTCATGGGCCAAGTGCTTACTGACTTGGCCACCACCTTCCATTTTGATCTCCCTTCTTGGGAGTTTGGCTTAGCTCACTCACCTTCTTTTGAGCACCCCACAATCCTTCCAACCGACTTACTGCAGGGCAAAGAAGAGGGGGACATAGATATTTGCACTGCCTTTTCTTTAGGCCTCTCTTCCTCAACTCCTCCAGGAGTTATCTTGCCAATGGTTGACGAGGATCAGGGACGAGAAAAGGGGTAGCTGGTCACCCCCAGTCCTCGTAAGGATCAAAGGGAGAGGGAAGCCATTCTGAGCTCTCTTCCCACTACTATCTCTAGGGGTGAGACCCCGCTAACTGATTTGGAAAAGAGTGGAGAGCGGGTTTCCATCCATTTTGCTTTCAACTCATCCTTTGGGGCTGATGAGGGATCTTCCCCTCTCAAGGAGGGCATTTCCGCAAAGGGAGGTGGAGGCGAGGAGGGTTATGTTCTCCTCGATTATGTCATAGTGGAACCTATTATCCCAATCGAAGAACTTGGTCCCGCCCCTGGGGGCTGGATGCCAGGCTCTTATTCTCTCGTGTCCCGGTATGACTCAATTCCAAAGACTCAAGGGCAGAGGCGCCTAGGCCCCTCCCGTCCCCCCAAGCGCGAGTCTGTCAGCGACATGGTTGGTTGGCTAAGGGGCTTCCTTTCTTTGGTATGACTTATTCTTTTCTTCCCTTCGTGTGGTTTCTCTATCTTTTTTTTTTACTACTGCGTTCAAATATCTAATTTGTCATAGGATGTGGAAGACTTATTGCCTGGATCTTCGTTGATCGGACTGATTTGGAAGAAAATGTTCGGTTGAGGCATGTGTTTGCCTTTTGGGTGAATATTGAGTTTGAGAACTGGAAGTATGAGAAAGCCGAGTTGGAGATTCTCCTCGAGCAATCTGAGGGTTATGTCCATTCACTAGACGGTGATCTGGATATTCTTCATGAAGGGGCGTCCAGCCCCCGAAGCGAGCTCATGCATGCAAGGGTGGCACACACCCAGGACAGTTTTGAGCTAACCTTGTTGAAGGAGGAGTGAGATTCCGCTCAGCCATAGCTGTTATTGTGAGGAAGGAGCTAGAGTCCTCCTAGATGGAGCTGGCCTTTGCTAATCAGTGAAAAAGCTCAACAACAAGTTGATCTTGAGCTCTCTAAAACCAATGGGTCTTTGGAGGAGCTTTCCTAGAGGCACGCAGCGATGAGGAAGGATCGGGACTGGATGGACCAAAATCAAAAGAAGTTAGGAGATTCCGTGTTGCATCTCGACGCGAAGGTTAAAGCTCGGGACCATCGAGTGCTGCAGTTAGAGTTTGAGATGGCTGCCTTGAAGGGACAACTTGTTCGACTATGCCCTCAACTCACGACAACCAGGTCTGTCCTTGATCAGGCTTTTGGCTATGGCTACGGGGCTATCCTTGTGCGGCTCAGGTCTTTCTTGTTGGCGAACCCTTAGACCAACTTGAGGAAGTTGAACCTTGAGGCATTTAAGCTGGATCAAACTTCTCGCCAATTCGTTGATGCATTGGGACGCAACATCATGCCCGACTGAAACATCCACACCCTCAGCTTCTATTGATCCCCCCTTTAGGATCACTTGAACTTTCGTTTATGTATATTTTCTCATTGAACAATGTATAGACATTTGTGGAGGTTTGCTTTTGTATTCATTTTCACCTCTGTTCGGGTACTTGATGTTTGCTTTGTATTTTTAGCAAGTCTTTAAAGCTACCAGTTTTGCTGGCTACAAGTTCTTGAGCTCCTTTTTGCACACACATTTCATCACCGTGAGTCTTTGGACTTGACTTTAGTGGTTTGGGGTCGCAGGGTCTTTGAAATGCATGCTCATTTCATCACTGTGAGTCTTTGGAGGTTGGAGGATCGTAGGGTCTTTGACCTGGGCACCCGCTTCATCACCGTGAGTCTTTGGACTTGGCTTTGGTGGTTTGGGGGTCGCAGGGTCTTTGACCTACATTCTCGTTTCATTACTGCGAGTCTTTGGACTCGACTTTGGTGGTTTGAGGGTTTTGGGGTCTTTGACATGCACGCCTGGTTCATCACTGCGAGTTTTTGGACTTGACTTTAGTTGTTTGGGGTCGTAGGGTCTTTGACCTGTGTGCCCATTTTATCCCCGCGAGTCTTTGGTGTTTTGAAAGTCACAGGGTCTTTGACCTATGTGCCCGTTTGATCATTGCAAGTCTTTGGACTCAACTTTAGTGTTGTGAGGGTCGTGGGACCTTTGACATGCGCACCCAGTTCATCACCTTGAGTCTTTGGACTTGACTTTGGTTGTTTGGGGGTCGCAAGGTCTTTGACCTGCGTTCGCGTTTCATCATCGCAAGTCTTTGGACTTGGTTTTGGTGGTTTGAGGGTCGTGGGTCTTTGCCCTGCGTGCCCGTTTCATCACCACCAGTGTTTGGACTCAATTTTGGTTGTTTAGGGGTAACAGAGTCTTTAACCAACCCTTTCTTCATCCAGGAGGTCTAGATGTTCTTCAAGTGCTCTGTCATTCCGAGGCAGGGGCAGTAAGTAGGCAATCTGACCTTTATAGGGGCAATTGCTGCACTCTCGTACGCTAAAGCAAATGAGGTTTTTCTTGTCGGGGTCTTCGCCATGGTTCTGTAGGCCCACAAGACTCCTGAGAGGTCTTCCACCCACTCGTTTTTTTTTTTTGTATGTGAGCTTCTTCTTCAATATCCCCAATAGGGACTTGTTCGTTGCCTCTACCTTCCCACTGCTTGAGGGTGTCCTAGGGATGAGTATTTAACGCACACCACTCTTGATAATACTCTTAATTGAATTACTTCTTGTTGTCTGACATAATGCATTGGGCAATCCCAAATCGATAGACGACATTCTTCCATAAGAATTTTGTAATGCTTTTCGTTGTGATTGTTGCTAGGGGTTCTGCCTCTGCCCACTTTGTGAATTAATCTACGGAGATGACTATAAACTTTACTCCTCCCTCTCCCGACAGGAAAGGTCCCACCAAGTCGACACCCCATTCCACAAATGGCCATGTGGCTGTAATAGAGGTTAGCTCTTGCTATAGCAATCCTTTGCTTTTCCCCCAGAAAATCAAACTCCAAATTGCATGGTTAATTAGATCCATTAGAGCCTCTTCCTTGCAAACAAAATGTTCTCTTTTTTATGGATGTTGGAAAGAGAGTTGGTTGTTGGTTAACTAGTCCCATCAAGGACCTTCACCACTTAACATGTAGCCTCTTTATTTTGTACTTATCAAGACGTATGTCTCCATGATAGGGTCAAAAAACCTCTCAAGTCAAGAAATTATTGTAGACTTTCCAGAACCACTACCTCCCACTAGACCTACTATCTTTCCAGCTTCCACTCTAAGATGAGAAGTACTATAGTCATAAAAAGATTGCACACAAAAGTAAATTCACAAATTGATGTGACTTCATATGATATTTTAAATCTACTTTACAATAAAAATAGTTATATAATAAAAGTACTTTCAGTAGCTGTTGCCTTTAAGATGGAGGAGAGATTTGGGAGGGCATTCATAGGGATGTGAGTTATGAAAGAAATTTCCTTAGTAATAATAGAAGGCTATTGATATTGATAATTTTACTTGATAACAACATTTTCTTTTCTTTTCCTCTTTATATTCCAAACACCAGAATTTTATTCAAGGGAACTCAATATGAAAAACTTTCTAAGGTACTTGGGAAATTCTTCTTCAATAACTTAGGCCTCGTTTGGATGATGAACTAATTTGAGATGAGTTCATTTTTAGAGTGCCTCCAACATCCAAACACAAGTTTAACTTTTATTGAATGTAGTTTAATTTTCAACTTATCTTTGGGCCCCACACTGACAAACATCAGATCATCCCTTTCTATTCTTTCGTTCTCCATACCTCGGTTTCTTCTTTCCCTCGATTTTTGTGTTTCCATCTACTGGCTTTATACAAATGTACGTGAAAGAATTGAATGCGGTTGAATGGTTTTTTTTTTGTTTACCGGTTGCGCTAGCTGTGACATATCATGTCAGGTGGGTCCCATATATTTACAACTTTGTATAAATACATCTAAACTCATCTTAACATCCAAACACATTTAAATTCATCTTAGGTGGACCCCACAAAACTCACTTTACCATCTCAACTCACTACTATTCATAAAAAACTCAATTCAACTCAACATCCAAATGCAGCCTTAAAATAATTTCTATAATACTCTTTTTATGTAACAAACACTACATTCCGAATATTGTTTTGAATTTTGAAGTTTACAAGGCACAAGAACCAAATGCTTCCGAAGCACAAAACTTCTCACTGCCAATTACAAGCTCTCCTTTCTCTCCTCTTTTAGTAACTAGAACACTACCAACCCGAACTTGGATTGCATAAATCATCCCCATCATTGCACCTGAAACGATGACCTCTGCTCCCCCTATATCAATTGCTCGATATTCAACTTTTCATTTGTTATGCAATCAAATGCACTGTCACTAGCTAAAAGTGCTTAACAAGAGGTAGTGTAGCCACCATTTTTTGTTGTTTATTCTGTTGTTACGTTTCTAATATCCAGTGCCAACTGGGAGAAATATGCAAGCGTTTCTTAGAAGGCCCGCCCACCTCTACAAGAAATACTTATTTTTTACGATCAATTTTGTTTACGACGATCGAACTCTAGATGCGAAATGCCATTTTTTGGCATTGAAAAAGTCTAAATGCAGGCGTGGGGGAGCCTCCCAGCGGACGGTCTCCTACGTAGACTTAAATGCCCCGTTTGGATTAAGTGATGAAAACGGTGTGGACATGACTTTCATTCAACTGAAGAACCCCCCTCTGAAAACACAAAACATAGTTTTTTTCATTTGAGACTCTTCTTCTCCATTCGCTCGATAACATGAAGCCCTTCCCTCCCCCCTTCCCCAGAACTGGCCTCTCTCTGTGCGACTCTCCCCTCCCCATTACCGATTAAGAAACCCCAAGAACTCAGGTGGAATGATCAAGATTCCATAGCGAATCTTGCAGTGAATCTTCGAGGGATTCTCAACCTCCAAAAAATGATCTCACTTAATTCTTCAATGCCAATTACATGAACCCTCCTGCTTTTGTAGAAGCAGTCGTGAAGCAGAAAACAATGTAATGTTCTAATACCCAAAACACAAACTACAAAAAGCTAAATGCAAAGCAAGAATGCAACAAAGATGAAATGTGCCGTTTTACTTATTCCTTACAACAGACCAAAACGCACCGTTTTACTAAGGGACTTCATTTCGTTATTTCTATTACTCTCAATCAGTTAATTCCATTATTCCCCTTCTACACAGAATGCACTTCCATTCTCCCCTTTCCTCTTCAAGGCCTCGCCCACTGCACCCGTGACAATCCCTACCTCTTCAAGGCCTTGCCCATAAGGCACCCGTGACACATCACATAATTGTGCCCACTAAATGGGGATATGAAGCTCTAAGGTCCCAGAGGAATTCCCATGAACTATCCTCAATGGCGGCCCCTACCCATTTGACAAGCACTTCAGTAGAGGCATGGTTCCCTCCTTTCCTCACCCTTCTCTCCAAGATTGCTTCTAGTTTAGGCTGTACACTACCTTCTTTGTTAACTGGGGGCAAAGTAGACAATTAAAAAATTTGATCACCGAGTTTCTTCTTTAAACAAGAGACATGAAAGACAGAATGAATTTTTGAGGAGGAGGGCAGATTCAACTTATAAGCTACCAACCCAATACTCTCAAGGATCTGAAATGGACCATAATACCTCGGGCCCAACTTCATGTTGTGTCTCATGGCTGAAAACTTTTGACTATAAGGCTGCAACTTGAGAAAGACCCAATCACCTGCTGTAAACACTCTCAGACCTCTTCTTATCAACAAACAACTTCATTCTTTCCTGAGCCTTCTTCAAATTCTGCTTTAACAATGACAATATCTCATCCCTCGATTTCAAGTGCTGATCCACTGCTGCATTAGCAGTAGTGCCTGGAACATATGTCAACAACTTGGGAGCAGGGAACCCGTATAAAGCCTGAAATGGTGAAAAACCAGTAGAGGAATGCACAGTGGTGTTATAACACCATTCTGCCATTGGCAGCCACGTGCACCAACTCTTTGGCTTAGATCCCACATAGGATCTCAAGTAATTCTCCACGGACTTATTTAATGCCTTAGCTTGACCATCAAATTGAGGATGGTAAGCTGAGCTATAAGCCAAAGTAGTCCCTTGCATCTTGAACAACTCTCTCTAGAATAACTTGGTAAAAACTACATCTTTATCAGACACAATTGTTTTAGGTAACCCATGGAGTCTGAATACACCATTAAAGAAGACCTCAGCCACCCTACTGGCTGTATAAGGGTGAGCCATTGGAAAGAAATGACCAAATTTAGTTAATCTGTCCACGACAGTTAGAATTACTGACATACCACCTGAGCTTGGAAGGCCCTCAATAAAATCCATGGCAATGTCAAGCCAAGGACTTTGAGGAATAAGTAAGGGTTGGAGTAACCCTGCTGGCAGCATAGTCTCATGTTTATTCATCTGGCAGATTTGGCACTCCCTCACTAACTTCCTTATGTCCTTCCTCATTCCTTGCCAGTAAAAATCCAATCTAGCCTTTTGTAGAGTTTTGTGATACCCAAGATGGCCTGCTTCAGGATTATGATGAATATGCTGTAACACCTTTTGATGAAATGGTGAAGAAGGAACTAACAACAATTTCCCTTTTCTAAAAATGAGTCATTGCTGAAGAGAAAATTCCTTAGAGACTTGCTTCCCTTGCTGTAATTCAACCAAAAGATTAGCAATATCAACAGAGAATGCATAACTTTGCTTAAGCTCTTTTAACCACACAGGAGTGGGAAATGAAATAAGAGCCAATGTGGCTGACTCTTCCTCCTCTTTTCTGGAAAGTGCATTAGCAACTTTGTTGTCTCTACCTCTCTTGTACTCAACAGTAAAATCATACCCCATGAGCTTTGAGATCCATTTGTGTTGAGCCTCAGTAGCCACCTTTTGCACTAATAAATGTTTCAGTGCTTGTTGGTCAGTTTTGATCTTGAATGTCTGACCCAACAGATATGGTCTTCACTTGCCCACTGCACACACCAGTGCTAAGAACTCTTTTTCATAAGTTGACAAGGACAATGCCTTGCCCTTCAAAGCCTTGCTAAAAAAAGCAATTGTCTGGCTATCTTGCATTAACACAGCTCCTAGCCCCACCCCCGAGGCATCACACTCAATTGTAAATGCTTTAGAAAACTCTGGCAGCTTCAAGACAGGAGGCTTTGCAACAGCAGCCTTCAAATGATTAAAGGCCTCTTCAGCTTCTAAAGACCAAACAAAGGAATTCTTTTTCAATAACAATGTTAATGGGGCAGCAATGGATCCATAACTTTTGATGAACTTTCTGTAATAACCAGTAAGGCCTAAAAATCCTCTTAGTGCCTTCACTATTTTTGGTATAGGCCAATCAAGCATGGAAGGAATTTTAGTAGGATCTGCAATTACTCCCTTCCCAGAAATAATATGGCCCAGATAATCAACTTCAGTAACTACAAACTTGCATTTTGATCTTTTTGCAAACAAGGACTGCTGCTGTAAAACAGATAATACTGTTTTCAAGTGTGCAAGGTGTTCCACCATGTTGTGGCTATAAGTCAAGATATCATCGAAAAAACCTAACACAAATTTTTGAAGATGAGGCTTGAATACATGGTTCATCAAACCCTGAAAGGTTGCAGGTGCATTGGTAGGCCCAAATGGCATTACCAAGAACTCATAGTCGCCCTCATGAGTTCTAAATGCAGTTTTAGGTATGTCATCTTCTTTTACCCTTATTTGATGATAGCCTGATCTGAGATCAAGCTTGGAAAAAAATTTTACACCATGAATTTCATCAAGCAACTCATCAATGACTAGAAGTGGAAACTTGTCTTTGACAGTTGCTTGATTGAGTGCTCAATAATCCATACACATCCTCCAAGTTCCATCAGCTTTTTTAACAAGTAGAACAGGAGATGAAAATGGACTTTGACTAGGTCTTATAACCCCATTCTTCAACAAGTCTTGCACAATTTTCTCTATCTCTAATTTCTGGCAATGAGGATATCGATAAGGCCTTACTGAAATTGGTGCAGTGCCTTCCTTTAATAGAATCTGGTGATCAAAGGCTCTAACTGGTGGCAACCCCACCGGTTCCTCGAATACTGACCCAAACTATTGCAACACTTCCTCTACTTCAGCTTGCAACTCAACCTTTTCCAGCCTTGGTTCCACTGCCACCAATTGCAATAACCACCCTTGCTTCCTAACAAAAGAAGACTTCAACAGATTAGCTCCAGCTTCCCATTCTGTCACATCAGAATTAATACCATGCAATGACAAGTTCTTGCCCTCAACTTCAAATTGCATAGACATATTAGTGAAATCCCATTGAATGAGACCTAATGTCTTCAGCCATTGAACTCCTAACACAATGTCACAGCCACCAAGAGTGAGGACATGAAATGGAATATTGAATTTAGTACCTTGAATACTAAACATCTCTTCACTTGTACCCTGACTGAATATTTTAGTTCCATTTGCCACCCTAACTTGCAAACCACCATCCTCTATTACCTTCAATTTCGCAGATTCCACTACCAAAGGATCTAGAAAATTATGAGTGGAACCTGAGTCTACAAGAATTTCAACAGACATGGAACCAATCTTCCCCAGTAACTTCATAGCATTACAATTAATGCAACCTAAGATAGCATTTAATGAGACCTCAAGTTCTTCACTGTCCTGCTTCCCTTCTTCATTAGATGCAGGCAACAAATCTCCTTCACTACTATCAACCACTTCATGTTCAACACTGGTTTCCCCATGCAAAAAATACACTTTTGAGGCCTTGCAAATATGGTTAGGACTCCATTTGTCATCACAATGATAACAAAGGCCTTTTTTTTCTTTTTTCATCCATTTGAGCAGAAGTAATTTTCCTTACAGGAACCATGCTCCTCTGTCCTCTAATAGATAAATCATCCCCATGGTCAATAGGCCATTTATCACTATAATGCCCAATCTGTCTCCATGGTTTCCTTGAGGACAACACATACTCCTCCTGCATTTTGGCTAAACCAAAAGCAGCTCCAAGATTTAGTGGATTAAACATCTTTACAGGCAGCCTTATCTCGTCTTTCAATCCACTAACAAAGCAGCTCAGCTTTTGTTTTTCAGACAAGCCTTTCAATCTATTTGACAATACTTCAAACTACGATTTATACAAACTAACAGAAGATGTTTATTTAAGTCTGGTTAATGCTTCCATTGGATCATCATAAGTAGATGGTCCAAATCTGATTTGCATTGCTACCACTAAGGATTCCCAAGAATTGAACTGCCCCGAGTCCAAAGCATCTTGGTACCACACCAATGCTTCTCCTTCCATATGGTATGAAGCCACCATTAATTTTTTATGGAAAGGTACTTGATAAAAATCAAAGTACTGGTTGGCCTTAAAGACCCAACCCGTAGGGTCAATACCAGTAAATCTTGGAAAATCTATTCGAAAATTCCTTTGAAACACGGGCCTATCCTCCTGACCTCTAGGTTCATTAGAAACCTCTCTATCACGTCGAGCGCTTTCATTAACAGTTTGAACTACAGAATGCAACATGTCAGAAAAGTGTTCTAACCTTTCTGCCATACCATGGATAGCTTGCTGATGGTTCTCCAACTGCTTCTGAACAATTTCTTGCTGTTTCTAGCTGACCTTTCATGGCGGCACGAGTACCATCCGCTATCACCACCTCCACAAGATCGACTACTACTGATACCACTTGTAAGGATCCTTTTAGGTCCTCACTGTCAATCACTCAGAATCACACAAGGAAGAGCAATATTCAAGCACAACAACTCAGATGGAATGATCAAGATTCCATAGCGAATCTTGCAGAGAATCTTCGAGGGATTCTCAATCTCTAGAAAATTTTCTCACTTAATTCTTCAATACCAATTACATGAACCACCCTGCTTTTATAGAAGTAGTCGTGAAGCAGAAAACAATGTAATGTTCTAATACCCAAAATGCAAACTACAAAAAGCTAAACGCAAAGCAAGAATGCAACAAAGATGAAACGTGTCATTTTACTTATTCCTTACAATAGACCAAAATGCACCATTTCACTAAGGGACTTCATTTCGTTATTTCTGTTACTCTCGATCAGTTAATTCTGTTATTCCCTTTCTACACAGAATGCACTTCCATTCTCCCATTTCCTCTTCAAGGCCTCGCCCACTGCACTCGTGACATGTTCCCATTACCGAACCCTAACCCACCCTATCGCCCTCTCTCTGGTTCGACGCCCATGCCCCCATCACCGAACCCTAACCCTATCGCCATTTCTCTCTGTGTTGCTCGAATTTCGATGTCGGTTCGATTTGATCCTAGGTAACAACTCCAATCCTGCATATTTTACTCATATAAAAAATTGTGTGCAGACTAACCCATCAATCCCGCATCTTGTTTGTCTTTGATTGTGGGTTAATTCTCTTTTATGGAATTAGAATTGCCTTTTATTCCCCATTTTTTGTCGAAATGGTTATGTTTGGTATCTATGGTGGGTTGATTTCTCTTGGATATTACTGTCATTCATAAGAAAAGCTTAAAGATTAAATTCTCTTCAAATTAATAGTAATAGTCGGTAAGATTAGAAAAAAAAACCTCAAAATTGTGTTTCTTAGAATCAAAAGAAGGGTATGAGTAATGCAATTTATAAGTTTGGATTTATGAGGTGGTGGATTTGTGGTGTGCAGGACAAATCCTCAACAATGGTATATAATAAAATAAGAAGATAGCTTTGAGGGTTCTTTTGGTCTTTTCTCCTCATTTAGTAGTTGAGGTTAAATCAATTGTTGAGGATGTGTCCCACTCCTCATTTAGTAGTGTGGAGTACACATCCTCCTCACTTGCAAATCTCACTAAACTTTTTAAAATAATAAAATGGCTTTGAGGGTTTTTTTCTCCAAATTTGAGAAAAATAAAATGCTTGTTGACACTCATTTACTTAATCTAGGAAGCTTGATGATTGTTTATAGCATGTAAAATCTAACGTCAATAGAGTCCACATGACACGGATGTGGCCCCAAAAAGGAAGGTATGTGTGTGTGTGTGTGTGAGCGCGTGTGTATCATGAAATTTGTGAATTTTTCTAAGTAACCAAATTGATATCCATAGTCTGGTTCTTGTCCCAAATGGTTGAGGACAAGTTCCATTACTAGCTACAAAACAAAAGGCAATATATATATATATATGCAGTACGTATTGATCATCTTCGATCTATTTTTGGGTGTCGAGACATCTGTTTTTAGTTGTTGTTTCTATTTTCTTTCTTTTACTCTGTGAAAAAGAGAACAGATAAATCTATACGAGTTTCAACAGCTTCACCTCTTCATTTCAAATCTTCTTCATCAAGCAAGCCTGTAGCTAGTTTGAACTGCATGCTACTAGCTCCTAAACATAGATACTTAATTTGTACGAGAAAGCTGTGTGCATAAGAAAGTATTTTTTGTGAAGAAATGAAGACAAAGAGAGATTGAATTGTTAAGGAATGAAGAAGAGCTTCAAACAAGAGGAAGGAATTGGAAAAAGGGGAGTTGCGACTCCACAATGATTAAGTCGAGTTGCGAAGGCAAGAAGTAGACATACTGCGTTCACGCACACTACTTCGTGTGTATTGGGATCATTGCATATTTGTCAATCATTATACTTGGTACGATCAAGGTGAAGCCCCAATTAATGGGGAGTTTGTTGTATATAATCTCGACCAACCAATCGCTCACTTTGTTGTTAGGGACCAAGTTTTGTAATGGGGGCCAATTATTGGGGACTTCGTTGTTAGAGACTTTATGTATATTGATATAGACTTGGTGTTAAATTTGGAATGTCGAATGTTTGGCAGGGATGCTTGAGTTTCTAATGCAGACTTTATTTTATAATGTTTTATTTGTTACTACTCTAGAACCATTTCCCAAAGAGAATAAACTTCAGATTGCCAAGCCACCCAAAAAAATAAAAAATTGCTGTAAGCCTTGACCTCCAATTGAGGTGATGCCTGTAAAGAGTACAATAAGAGAATAAGTTAAAAATATATTATGTATTTATATATCTGGATCCTCATTTTTTACTACCAGTTTTGGCAAGTTCCACCATATCTGAATCCACTTGTCCCAGACTCCCATTTACGAACACTTGTACCTGTGACTTCAAGAAAAGAACATTCATGTGGCTCACCATCCACCAACCAGCTCTTTTATTTCCCAACAAAGAGGCAGAAATACAAGTCTTGGAAATAAATCAGGGGGCATTCAAATTATAACTTACACAACAATCCACACATTGTTCCTTGTACATAGCATCAACAATGACACCCAAAGTGTACAAATACATCAAAGTAACAGTATCCCAAATTAACATAAGTTCCTTGTACATAGCATCAAGAATGACACCCAAAGTACAAAATACACGAAAGTAACAGTATCCTAAATTAACACAAGGACCAGTACATAGCATCAAGAATGACACTCAAAGCGCACAAATAGATAGCGATTCAACTTCTCTCAAATTTGGTGTGACCTCCATAATTTCTTCCATATTTCTTGAACTTGTAGCGGTGAGCATCATTCGCCTGCATCCATATAACAAAACATAAGGTAACCCAATTGCAAAGGCACAAATAATTTATAACCATAATTCTCTCGAGCATCTTGTTCCAAACCACCCAAAAACCAAATACAAGAACAGAAACACCAAACTACAGGGCAAATAATTGTATATCCAAATCTATTTGATTTTAAAATTTTTTGTTTGGATGGATTTTAGTAATGACTGGATTTGAAATTCAATGTAACTTAACAAGTAAACCAATGTCGGGACAAATTTGCAACACAATAAAGGTTGAGAAAAATAATGCTTTTTTATGCAAGTTGATACTTGAGTTTAGGTATTCAAGATAAGCTAGCTCAAACACTTTCTCATCTTATTTGTGTTCTTTTTCCCTTGGTTTCTAAACGTTCAGGTTTCCATATTCACTTATTGCCAAATCCATAACTTCAATAACCAACAACTTAAACCACAAGTCATACAATATAACTCACGTTATAATATCTTTAGTTCACAAGGGGGCAGTGGAAAGGTGAGGTTGGAGGGCTTGTACTTGTCTCTGTGCACGAGCTTGTCTAGAGGTTTGCATGCATCTTTGGCAAGGTTGCTAATCTCATAATGTAGCTAAAAAAACTGAGGCCACTCAGAACAAAAGAGAATAAAAAAGCTGAGAAGATTAATTAGTCAAGTTTTGAACAAATGTCAAAGTGCAATGCCTATAGCGGATACTAGAGATTGGGCATATCATATTGAAGCTCACGTGTGATTTGGGCAGTGCATGAGACTCTGGTTCAAAAACCCACCCGCATATATACCAACACACATCATCTCAAACCAACACACAAATTAAATATATTATCCCATGCCACCAACACACAACATCCCAAGTTACCATGGCACAACTTCCATATAAGCTACCAACACACTCTATAATCTTTGCATGTATATGATTCCTTGCTTTCAACGCAATTCTACCTCTTGAAAATACTGCTCTATTTTTTTACCCTTTTGTCTCATCCTTCTCAAAGTCATCAGCATCTTGTATTATCAATCTTCTCTAGCTTGTACACTTTGCACGATCCACTTAGATCTAAGTAGTTGACAAACCTCAACCAAATTTTAACCTGGACTTTCCATAAATTTTCAGCAAAATATTATGTCCCATCCATGATCCTCTTTATTCTTTGATTATTAAGTTATAATCCCATAGTGCATTTAATATTGTTGGGCAATTATTCATGTAGCAAAAAGTCTTTCTTTTAGCAGAAAGAATTCTAAACACTTACCAGATAAACATAGAAAAGCATAAATTGTTTGAAAAATTTCATAACTCACACTCATAGTCCCAAAGTCAGAAAAAATATAAACAGTAGGGGTGTAAACTCAAACCGAAAAACCGGAAAACTGGACCGGACCGGACCGAACCGGACCGGTTTTGAACCAGTCCGGTCCGGAACCGGTTTTTAAAACTTAAAAACCGGCCGGTTCCGGAATTTTTTGGACCGGACCGAACCGGACCGGACCGGTTGATTAAAAAAAATAATAATAATATTTTTATATATAAGTTTTATACAAAATATTTTATATATATTAAATATTAATATATATAAATTTTATATATAATGTATAATTATAAATTTTTATGTGAAATTTTATATATAACATATATATTCATATATGAAATAATTTCTTATTATAATTTATAAATTATTATATAAAATGTTAATACTAAATCACTAAAATTTTATAACTAATACTAATATATAACTTATAACTATGCCAATAGTCTAATATTAATACCATTATATAGTCTAATATATTAATAAAAGTATAAAACAGTTTTTTTTAAATCATTTTTTTTTATAAATAAATTTTTAATGACAAATTGTGAAATTTACATTTTAAAAAAATCGAAAAACCGGACCGGAAACTGGTAAAACCGGAAATACTGGTTTAGGAGGGTAACCGGTGCGTAATCGGTTTTGAAAAATACAAAACCGGTACATACCAGTTCGGTCCTAAATTTTATCCAAAACTAGACTGGACCGGACCAGTTACACCCCTAATAAACAGAAAAAAAGGCTTTTAAGCCTCTTACCAGGTTCGATGCCGAAATGTGGCTAGCAGCCGAGGATGGCGTGGGTTGCTGCAACTGATCAACAATGACAATAAGCGACACAGATATGAGACTTTGCTACGATATGAGCGGGAAAGAAACAAAACCAAAGCTTTTTCGAAACCAAGATAGACGAAAGTGCAAAAGTAACGAAGCTAGTTATAACGCGTTTTAAGGCGAAGCTAGTTTGCTAAATGCCTGACTGCTATTTAACTATTACGGCGACAAATAATCGCCGTACAAGTCACACTATAAATAACTCCAGGCACTACATAAGCCAGACAAAGCAACACTTGGATTCCGAACTGTCTCGATCGAGGTCGTCTTCCTACCCGGGCATCAAGCATTTCTCTCTTCCACCCTTATCTTTCTCAGGTAATCACGGTTTCCTTCAATCCTCGTTTCCACAGCAAGTCTTGAATTTGTACTTCATACAAGAACTATATCGGTATTTGTCTATTTTCGTTCTTCTTCTTAAGTGTGGGTTTGAGTGATGGAGATCCTGTGTGAGTCGGAGACTGGAGATCCTGTGTAAATTAGAGATCGGAGACCCACACGGCCTTCTTCTCAATGGAGACCCTTAACTCCTTTAACTCCATAGGAGACGCACACAAGTCTCCAACTCTCAAGATAGAGGCCCAGGTCTGCATAGGCCCCGTGGGAATCCACCTACATCCATAGGTTTTTTTTCCTCTTGAGAAGAGGACGCCGTGGGTCGCCTCTTGACAGATTTCCTTTTTTACGTTTTTTGTTGTGAAATTTGCACATAATTGTTTACTTCTTCTCTTGATAAATAGACACCATGGAGATCCACTGTTTTTACTTTTATGTTTGTTTTTGGGTCGATGAGACATTTGTTGGTTTTAATGTTATTGGTTGGGTTGCTGGAAATTAGAGGATATAGCTTGGCAGGTTGTATAGAATTTACAGATACTAAGAATATGAGGATATTGTGTAAATAAAATTCTGTTTTGGTCAGTTTGTAATACGATCTTTGTTTCAAATGATAGATGTCGAGAATCTTTAATTTTTTTATTCTTATTTTGTAAATTTTGAACTGTGTTGAATTCACAATGATCTTTGTGTATTTGTGATCTTCGTGTGCTGAATTAGTTTGTGGTTTGATGTTTGGATTGTTGAATTAGAAATTTTCAACTATGTGTTGAATTAGAACTGTGAGTTGTTAAAATTTGAAGGTTGTAATTCATTGTAGTTTGTCTAGAAAATTTTGGTGCTGTGTTTGTTTAGAATTATTGCTTTTTGACACACCTTTTAATTAGGTACAGTGTTTGTTTTATTTATCTTTTATGCATATGAAATCTTTCACTTATGTTTACCGACCCTCACTAGTAATATATATGCACACTTTCAAAAAAGTTATGATTTCGTTTTTTTTCTAATTTTAACGTAAAATATTAAAAAGTTATAATTAAAAAAAAAAACAGATTTATTCTTAATGATGCATGTCCATTGAATGTATCATATAATCTCTCTGAGGAACTCTAATTCTGGTAACACTTCAATTTTCAGCCAAAAAAAATTTGCCGAGGTATAGGAGAATACAAAGGAGGAGCAGAAAATGGTGAAAGTGTCCACCTACTTCGCAATGTCACTTGGAGCTTTCTTATTCTGGGAATCTATGGATAAGCTTCACGTTTGGATCGCTCTACATCAAGACGAAAAGGTATTAATCTTTTTCTCAATTTCCTTGCTATTCATGCCGTATGTATTTGCTTCAAATTTCAAGGAAAGGCCCCCATCTGCATCCTCTTCTTCTCTTTCCATCAATTAAAAAGAATTTCTTCAAGTTGGTTAAATCCTAATTTCATTTTTCAAATGTAGAGAATATCGTTGAGATTAAGACTTTCTGTATGCTAGTTAGATCTCTATTTTTTTGTGATCTTTCGGCTTCAGAAACTTCGTAATCGATCCATTTCGTCATTGCACTTTTCAAAATCCCAATGTTTGTTAAATTTGTGCCTTTCGTTAATTCAAATTAGATTTTATTTTTTGTGCAAGGTTGTTTATAACTGTTTGTATAATATTTTCTGATTTGAAAAATATGGTTGTGATTGGCTTGGTAGTGAGTATTAAGGGATTTCATCTTTTAAGGATGGACAATCAAAGTTGAGAGAGGCAGGAAGGTGGTGAAGGAGCTTGTATTGGGTACCCTCACTATGAAATGGGTAGTGAAGACATTATAGCACAACACAGCTCTAATGTATAGAGGAGGTATTTGGTAGTAATAGAATATAGTGGGGGCGGGAGACGAGGCATCCTTATCATCCCTAAGAAGTGGAAGGGAAGGGATGGAGGAAGATGGCCATGGAGCATAGGGAGCTATGTGATAGAGCCCCAGACAACGCAACGAGGAATAGTATTTCAGTTGTGCTCAACAGAGGAGAGGGAGAAAAATCAGGGAGAGGGTTACATACAAGAGAAGATGATAAAGAAAAACTTCCAATAGTAGGGGAGAGCATGGTGGTAGGAAGATCGTACAAGGCGGTGCTGGAAGGTTCAACAGGGGCGCAACGTTGAAACAGGGGCAGAAATGGAAATATGGAGGGTGGGTTTGTATTCGTTGGAAAGAGTACACAACACCCAAAAAGGACATATTTTGAATTGGATGTGGTTCAAAGCTCCAAGGCAAACATGAAAATGGCAACTGTCAGCGGTGCAAGAGGCATGTCCAAAAACCTAAAATCTCTGAAAACAGCAACTGTTGGAAGTGAGAGAGACAGTGAATAGGCTTATAAGTAGAGTGGACAATGAGTTGAGCCATGGAATGGACTTGGGCCAAAAGCAAACAAGACAATTTAAGGGTTCCGGCTCTTTGGACTCAAAACTGTGCTCGAGACTAAAAAGGAAGACAAATGGGCTGCGTTATTTACAAGCCAAGAAAAAAGTCCATATACTGATCCAGAGCTGGTGGGTCAAACTTGGGTTTGAAACCTGGTTGTCGTCCAGAAAGTATTCGGTGCCGATGACTCTCAGGGAGGGTGATGCCCATAATCATCGCCTGAGCATGCCAAGCAGTGGGTGGCACCTTGGCAGATGCTTTGCTGGTGATAACATTGGCAACAAACGTTATGGTTGTAAAACACACATTTGATGTAGGAAACTCATCGGAGCCAACAATATACTGGACGGGAACGTCAAAAAATGGACTGATGGAGGTAGTCGAGCCGGCAGCTGGTATCCCGGTCACTGAGGGGGTGGTGACAGTGTTGGAGAATAGATGTTGGATAGTTTCAGATGCTGAAATCATCGCTCGGACTAACTAGACCGACAAGAACACTTATTTGTTGACCCAAAACTCGTCGTATGTTGAAATAGAAGGCCTTTTGAGCCTGGGAGAGGTTCAAATAGAGGAAGGGGCCTGTGAGGGGTGTATCACGAGGGAAATGGAATTTATAGATAATACATTGTTTGTCTTTGAATCGGTTATGGCTGAGGAAGAGCATTGGGAGGTGCTGGGTCTCGTCTCTGACAAGTTGGATGCGGTACAAACAAACCCCTTCATCAGTGAAAAGGTTTATTGGGATGAACCAACTCTATTGTCTTCCCCACATCCAAGCCACAACAGCAACATCCAAGTCTCAGATTGGGTTATACACAAGGCAAAGGAGATGCAAACTTGTGTGACAACTTGAGGACCTATTCATAGCTCTCCTTCCAGCTATAGAGGCTAGACAAACCCATTCTAGCTCACGGGAGCTCACTTCAACTAAGATGAGAGCTAGAGAATTAAAAAGGCTTGATTAGTAAATGATGGGGCAAGAGAGAGGAGCTCTAACTGTGGAAGATCGAAGGGAATGGCAATGGAGGGTGTTTTATGAAGCCAAAAATTGTTTCATGGAATGTAAGGGGGCTAAATTAGAAGGAAAATTGCCTTAAAGTTAGAAATCAGCTTTGTAAATGGAGAGTAGATATTGTATATTTGCAAGAAACGAATTTGGAATTTATCCCCTTTCGCTCTAATCACTTGATTGTGGAGGTCTTCATGGAGGCCCAAGATACTTCAAGTTTGAGAACATGTGGTAGAGGTCAAAAAGATTTCTTGACAGAGTTCGACAATGGTGGTCTTCTCACCAATTTCATGGAAACCTAAGCTATATCCTGGCTTGCAAATTAAAATCCTTGAAGAAAGATTTGAAGGTGTGGCATGAGCAAGTGTTTGGTGATGTGGAGGGCCAAAAAAATACTCTTGGAGGAACTTAAGGGATTGGAGGGTGTGGAAGAGGAGAGGGAACTATCTGAAGCAAAGAGGCTCATAAAATCAATGATTCTGCTCATTGAAAGGGTTTCTTTGTTGGAAGAAATATCTTGGAGACAAAAATAGCAAGCATTATGGTTGAAGGGAGGGGATGGATGCACCAAGTTCTTCCACCGGGTGACTAACTCACATAGGAGAAACAATACTATAGAGATGTCAGTGATTGATGGGGTGGCTTCCTCCAACCAAATTGAGATCACAAATCACTTTGTCAGTTACCATGAGAATGTGCTCTCGAAACAATTTTCTTGGAGACAGAGATTAGATGGGCATGCTTTTGACGTTCTTGATGCACAGGAAATGGAAAAGCTCGAAAGCCATTTTAGGAGTTAGAGGTCAGGCAAGTATTAAAATGCATGGCGGGTGACAAAGCTCCAAGTTTGAATCTCTATGACTTTTTTTCAAACATGTTGGGAAGTGCTTAAAGACGATATCATGGAATCATCCATGAATTTCATGAAAATGGAAAGGTTTGAAAAAAGCCTAAATGCAACGTTTATAGTGCTCATACAAAAAAAAAACATGGTGTTATACAGTTAAAAGATTATCGCCCCATTAGTGTGGTGAGCAGGTTGTACGAAATTCTCTCCCAAGTATTGGTGAATTGATTGAGCAAGGTGGTGGAAAAATTAATATCGAAGTCTCAAAATGCCTTTGTCAAATGTAGGTAAATCCTCGACTCGGTGCTTATTGCCAGTGAATGTTTGGATAGTAGACTCAAGTCGGGAGAGTTGGGGCTTTTGTGCAAGATGGATATGGAAAAAGCACATGATCATGTCAACTGAAGATTCTTACTCTACATGCTCGAGAGATGTTGCTTTGGTACGAAATGGTGTACTTGGATCCATCATTGTATATCTACGGTTTGTTTCTTTATGTTGGTGAATGGCACGTAAAAGGGCTACTTTAAAAGCTCATGAAGATTGAGACAAGGTGATCCTCTATCTCTGCTACTCTTTGTTTTTATGATGGATGCTTTTAGTAAGATGCTTTTAGATGTCGTGGGGTTCATATTTGGATTCTCAATGGGGGAGGCAATTAGTGGCTCGCTCAACATATCTCATCTATTATTCGCCAATGATACCTTAATCTTTTGTGTGGCTAGACATGAACAAATTTGAGCTTTGAGGGCTCTCCTAATGTGGGGGATGCTCCTAATGTGGGGGATGCTCCTAATGTGGAGAGTACGGTTTCTATTTTGGGATGCAAGATATCGCAGCTACCCATGAAATATCTCGGCCTCTCTTTGGGTGCTACATTCAAGTCGAAATTTATTTGGGATGTTGTTCTTGAAAAAATGGAGATGAAATTAGCTAGTTGGAAGATGATGTATTTATCCAAAGGTGGTTGGGTCACCTTAATCAAAAGTACTCTTGCCAATTTGCCAACTAACTTCCTATCATCATTTCCATTCCCCACCAAGGTGGCTCATTGCATGGAGGCTGTCCCATTAAAGGAGGATTGGGTATTCGGAACTTGAAATCTTTCAACAAAGCCTTGCTTGGCAAATAGTTATGGAGATATCACTATGAATGGGAGGGGCCTTGTGGAGAACTATCATCGAATTGAAACATGGAGAACCATGGGGAGGATGGTGTTCTAATGAGGTGAGTGAGCCTCATGGAGTGGGGCTGTGGAAGCATATAAGAAAAGTGTGGGATACATATGCAAGAAATATCCACTTTACTATGGGTAATAGATCCAAGGTCAAGTTTTGGCATGATGTATGGTGTTGCAATAGGGCACTTAGGAAATGTACCCACAAGTTTATGGTCTAGAAAGGATGACAGAAGCCTCGATTGCAGACCTACTAATCATCTCCAATGGTATTCTCCAATGGAATATTACATTACTTGGAAAAGCACAACATTGGAAATTTGATTTTTTTTTCAGCTTTCTTCGACATCCACCCTTTTGTCAGGGGGAGTGGAAGACAAGATTTTTTGGTGCCCCTCTAAGAAAGGGATATTCACAATCCGCTCTTCCTACCCAGTCATGACCACGCGCAACACAAATTCGTTCCCAAGGAACAACATTTGGAAGACAAAGACACCTCTAAAGGCAGCATTTTTTGCATGGACGGCTTCTTTGGGAAAGATCCTCACCTCACTCTTGACAATTTGAGGAAACTTCGAATCATGATCATAGATTGGTGTTATATGTGCAAGAAGAGCAGAGAGTCCGTTGACCATCTACTACTTCGTTGTGAGATTGCCATGACTTTGTAGAATGAAGTCTTTGCTTGGTTGGGAATAGCTTGGGTGATGCAAAGAAGGGTAAACGACCTCCTCACTTCTTGGAGAGGCATTCGGCAACTCTTAAATTGCATCAATATGACTATGGTAGTGCATTTGGAGAGAGATGAATGAAAGAAGCTTTGAAGATTAAGAGCAGTCAATAGATGAGCTTAGAAACTTACTTTTTAACACTTTACTCCATTGGTCGATTGTAATTGATTTTTGTGATATGACTTTTCATGAATTCCTTGTACCACTAAACTTGCATGCTTAGGCGTTGCTCTTGTATATGTCCTGTATACTTGGGCTCTTGTGTACTCTTTTGATCAATAAAAATTTGTGTACCAATCAAAAAACAAATATGGTTGCTGATTTTTATGTTATCCGCATCAATTTTTTTATAGGTAACAAATGTTTAAGCCTTAAAGAATATCCGCATCATTTTCTGCTGTAGTGAGCTTGATTTCCTTTTTTGTTAATTTTTTTAACAGAGAGAGAGACTGGAGAAGGAAGCGGAAATCAAGAGAGTCCGGGAGGAGCTATTGAAACAAGCCAAACATAGGGACTCTCTCTTGTGACCGCATTGTGTTTTGATGCGGGTGTTGTTTTCTCTAAATTCCTCTCATTATTTTTACTTGACTTTTCTAGTGCTGTATGGTTAGAAAACATTACAATCAACTTATCTGTTTCAGGCTGATGAGTTTGTACGTTGCAAATTTTATTTTTACTTGCTTTATGAACCAGCGCATTTGTATCTGCCGGCACCTGTTGGAATGTTTAGTGAAGTTGGTTTTAATAAGACTATTGCATCTTCTATGAGTTTTTTTGATGTAATAGAAGCAGTAAATGAAATTAAGAGAAACTGGATTTTTTCTTGAATACGTTGCCTTGTTGATTACATTAGAGGTAAACTGTGAACTGTTGTTGAGAAAGTGAGGCTGGATTTTAACCCCAAGGGGTTGGCCCAAGTGATGAAGGCTTCGGTCTTGGGGTATCACTCCCTTCAAGGTCCAAGGATCAACACTTTATGGGTGCAAACAATCATTTGGAGTTACACTTATGGTGAAAAGCTAGCGATTTAACTAGTTTCGTGTAAGAAAACTTCCAAGGGACCGGAGTTTACTCTGCCGGGGTGGTTCCCCGACATAAAAAATAAAATAAAATTAAAAAAAATTAAGGCTGGATTTTGTCTCACTAGCTTACTTTTTTTCTGTCTTGTGATTGCAAATTATCTGTTTGGCGAGCTGAATGTACATGTTTATGTGCGACAGTCAAAACCCTATTGAATGTATGCATGTGACTTTCTTCCCGGTGATCTTTTTATATATGGACTGCAGTATATTGTAGCAGATTCAGTAGAGTTGTATACAAAAAGTATTCTCCATAAATAGTCATCCCAAATACAATAAATCCAAAAAAAAAAAAAATAGTGTTTGGACATATCAGTGCCAGAGGTGACTCCAGGAATAGGGTATATTCATCCGCGAAACCTTATATCTACAGATGCCTCTTTGTATATACATTTTGGCTGAATTTTGCTCTACCTTAAACTGTATTGAAAATTTGTAAATAGGTCTTAAAAGGATTAATTGTAACAGATTAATTGTAGTAGATGATTGTGATGAAAGATGAATGAGATTGAATACTGGAAAAGTGAGAATTTGTATATTGATAAGATGAAAATGGCCTGCTTCGAGGGAGGCGTCCTCCAAATTCTGGATAGAGAATATTCTTGATTGTTTTTGCATAACAATTTTGGAAATTTGGAAAATTGTTATGGCTACTTTGTAATAGATCAAAATAAGAAAATAATAAAATGCAACCAATCTGATGAGAAATTCATATGTATTCCATAAGAAAAGATAATGCTTTCTTCGAGGGGAGCTCCTCTATAGATGAAACAGACTAACAAATTGAATAACAGGTTCTCATCCCCTTCCGAGTGAATCCAACATCACTACAAATACTCACTTGCATGTACTAACTAATGGGCTCAAGCCCTAGCATCAACATTAACTTGTAATTAAAATAAATGTCCACCAGCCAACACTTAACCCATGGGCCGGGTACTAACTCTTATTATCCAATCTAAGCTCAGTGTAGCTGGGGTCTCCCATTGTTGAAGTAACTGACATGTAACAAACCCTCCCCCTTCAAAGCACCTTGTCCACAAGGTGCAGTTATGCTTCAACATTTTCTTTATAGATGAGACAAGCTTCTTCTTCTTAAGTTGGGAATTAACGCAAAGCTTTTCCATATTCTCCTTCTCCCTGATCGCTTGGTCCACATTATGCTCATCTTCAACATATTGAGCTGTACCATAGTCTGCTTCTCGCATCAATTCCTTCCAATCAGCAAGCCAATACAAACAAATGATGAGAAATGGTCCAAGCAGAATGGACACATGTGGACTTGCCACACTAGTGCTTGATAAACTTCTATAACCAATACGGGCCTTGAAACCCATAATTTCTCGCCCATAGGCCACAACATCTGGCTTCTCACAAATTGATTTAACAAGCTGAGAGTGCCTTAGTGGCAGCTCAACTAACTCACAAGCTTGAGTCATCTGCTTCCGAACATCACCCAAAAGAGAGATAGCTTCTGTGGAACTAACATTTACCACATTCATGTGGTTGGCTTTCCTAAGGATCCCCGCAACAAGGTCCCTTATATTTGGGTCACTGTGAGGAAGCTCTTGTAAATCCATATCAGGACCCCCACGTTTCTTCATATCATGCACATTATCAATTGGCTCAACGTGTATTAGAAGCTCCTGCAGAGCACGTTCACGATCTTCCGTAAGACCCTCATAGTTCATACTAGAGGTGCGTTCCTGGAGAGCTAAATCGAAGGAGTATTTTTTCCTTCCTTTATCAAAGGGCTTAAAAACAACATTGAGTGGCAAAAAATCAAGCAGTTGATGGGCGATTTTTGCGTCTCCTAAAACTTGCAAACCCATGTATATTTCCCCTCCCCCATAGCTTACAAAACCTCTCAGCAACAATATATCAAGAACAAGAGGAGCGAAAGACTTCTTACCCAGTTTGAAAGCAGCTACACGTCCATCAAAACCAACTTCTAAGTTTTTAATGGAGACACCCTTCAAGAATTTGACACCATACTCTTGATAGAATTCTTCATATCTTCGGGTTAGAGAAGGAGTAAATAGTCTTTGAAAAAGATGACTCTCTGGAAATATGATTGTCGTATCAAGTTTCCAGCCAACAGCTGCATAAATTCTCGAAAAGGTATTTCCTATATACACTGATTGCATCGTCCCACTTTCTCCAACACTCAAGCACTGACCACAAGCTTTTGTAACAAAAGAGTATGTGCATTTTTTTGGTTGAAGCCCAACCCTTCGAAGCCGAGCGGACAAACCCACCGTAGGTGAATTATCTTCATCCCATGCAATGAAAAGATGAGAAACAAAATCAGGACTCCACTGCGAAACAGAGCAAACAGGGGCTTGTGATTTTTTTGGGACGGTTGGGACTGTGATATGAGACTCTGTTGAAGATGGAGTGCCTAGCGATGATGCTACGATGAAGTCCTTGTTCTGCGTCGCCAGCAATCCACATGACAGATCCATTCTCTGCTTGTCCATGCATGGCGTCGTCTTCATCGACTCCCACCGCCTTAAGATATCGAGAACTTCCAGTGCCTTTTGGGTTTCAGCAACTTCTGGGAACTTCTCCATGAAGGATTTGCAATTCACAATGAAAGCACATCTAATGTAGAAAAACTCATTCTCTAATTCCTTATCGGCAAAATCAGGGGCTATATTTCTAACAAAATGGATCGCCATGACTGGGTTAAAGACGCTGCAATCCACATGAACCGCAAGAAGAAGATGATCCCTAGTCCAATCTTCCTCCGACATCTGCCGCCTTGTCGTCTCCCCATATGGCATTTTCTTCCTCATCGCTAACAGCAACAACCTTTGCCTCCTCATCAACCTCCATCGGCACGTTGCCCTCCACCGCATCTCCTTCAAGCATCTAGTGAATGAGCTCGCCTTCAGCCCCTGTAGGTCCCGCATCATCGCAGTCTTTGCCGGTAAATTCCTCTAGATATGGCGCTCCCCGGGCTTCAAGTAGGAGTTCTGCCCCTTCAAGCGGATCCATCCTATGCGGGTTTGTGAGAAGGTGATGTGGTTTGGATAAGGGGTTCCCATTTGGAACAGTGGATGAATCTGACTTGGAGTGCGAATACCAGGGTCAAAAATCCACAACCCTCGTGAAACCTGAGTGATGTCTGCAAAAATTCCCGCATACACAGCTTGATGGTACCCTCTATCTCGATGAGTATCATCCCTGGGAATGTTGAGTTCACTTTTGATAATTTCAGCATCAGGAATCAATCGCGCTGCTTGTTCTTCGTCTTGTAATTCGCAGTTTGGGGGCTCTAGATAGTTCAAGTTTACATTGAAGTTGTTCCAATGTTCCTTTAATTTCTTTTCTTCTTGCATCGTTGTTGCGTATTTTTCCTCTTCTTGCAGAGCATAGAGTTGCCTTTCCAGATTTGAGAAATCTTCGTTGAAGTTGTGCTGAAAATCATCAAGATTGTTCTTAACATCTTTAACTGTCTGCAAAATCACATCCAAACGTCGTTGTGATTGTTCGACTTGGTCTCTCATGTTGAGTAAGGATGAAATAATTTTTTCTATTTCCATAGATTGATAATGCAGCCGATCCGAGGAAAGACTGGCTCTGGATACCACTTGTAATAGATCAAAATAAGAAAATAATAAAATGCAACCAATCTGATGAGAAATTCATATGTATTCCATAAGAAAAGATAATGCTCTCTTCGAGGGGAGCTCCTCCATAGATGAAACAGACTAACAAATTGAATAACAGGTTCTCATCCCCTTCCGAGTGAATCCAACATCACTACAAATACTCACTTGCATGTACTAACTAATGGGCTCAAGCCCTAGCATCAACATTAACTTGTAATTAAAATAAATGTCCACCAGCCAACACTTAACCCATGGGCCGGGCCCACTACTAACTCTTATTATCCAATCTAAGCTCAGTGTAGCTGGGGTCTCCCATTGTTGAAGTAACTGACGTGTAACAGAGAGGTGTCCAGAGAACGGGCAAGCGTGTTTTGTCATCATTCATATGAAAGAGTGCTCAACATGTGCTGCAGTGCATATCTTACTGGTGGGTTTGGGCATCCCTTTGGCAGTGTCAATGCAATCTTACTCATTGTTTCTCCCTACGTTCTGTATTCTTTTTTTTTTACCACCCTTAACATTCGTCTCCTTAGTGAGTGAAATTAGAAGTTTAGGAAGAAGGTGCAACTTGTAAGCCGTGTTGCGTTGGTTGTGTCTCTTTCATTTTTTGTAGCAAGTTAAAGCTTTCATTCTTTGAACCTATTTGTTTTTTGAGCAAAGCACTATTTTTAATAACATAAAGAATTTACAGGTTAATGGCGGAAAATATTGCATTTCTCCAATATAAGGAATTATGAGTATGGGTATGCATTTGGACCCCATTTTTTCCGGTACGGTCCGGAACCTAAAAATTCGGATGAATCCACACGTTATTTGGAACTGGTTACGGATCCGGTTATATAACTGGATATCCAAAACCAATTATACTTTTAAAAAAAAGTTTCAGATGCACAAAACAACGTCGTTTTGTAGTTGAAAGTTTTTTATCAAATGCACAAAGTTTTCCTTTAGGCAGCTCAACAAGCCTGACTCCCAAAGATTTTTCAGATGCCATATAATATCAAAACAGAGTACTAAACAGATTCATATAAAAATCAAAAACAAATTTAGACCATCTTCACTTAATCATGCATAAATTCTCATATTTTATTTTCGCCCTATTTTGCACAGTTTGAAAAACAGGATGTTAAAAATAGCTCATGTTTACAAAAATCATGACAGAAAATATTTTTCTATTTTTATACAGATTTCATGAATAATTTAGATTAATGAACGAGGTTGTTTTCAAGTTTTTCCATTTCATAACAAAACATGCATATTTTCATAAAATCAACCAAGTCTATTCGTTTTATGCAAAGTCTAGCATAGGAACAACGCTTACCTCGACTTTCTAACTTTTCTGAATTTCCTTACAACAGTGCCAATTGAATATCAATCATCACCTATAAAATAGTCACGTAACTTGCATAAATTTTCAATTGAACACATACTTCGTGATTAAAACCTGAGATATAAAAATCTATATTTCCTTAATGTCTCAAAATCATTAGAATCATTTAGAAGCACATTCATCAATATCCGAAACACTTAACTCAAGAAAAATAACTCCACCTATTCTTAAGCCTACCACCTGAACATGTGAGATTGATGTTGGGCCTGGGCTTGATGCTAGACCTGGGTGTTACAGGATAAATGCGGAGATAGAATTGATGCCAAAGTGAGATTGCTCATGAATCGTTTGATTGAGTAATACCACAAGTTTCATGTGCTAGGTAGTGGAAGATCAAATATGGCCCATGGAAGTTCCTCAAGTAATATTGGTGACGACCTAGACTATGAATTTTTTTACACAACTGATCTTGAGCAATATTTTGAGGAGCAAAATAGTTCGGTATTTGGCTTGGAGGTAGATAGGTATTTGTCAAATAGGATTGAACCAAAAACACCTGAGTTTGAGATTTGGACTTGGTGGAAGAGGAACTCGTTTAGATCTCTCATCCTTGCTAAGATTGCAAGTGATGTACTGGTCATCCCTATTTCCATTGTTGCATTCGCGTCCACATTCAACATTGGTGGACATGTATTGGATCCATATCGAAGCTCATTAGCGTCAGAGACTGTTCAGGCATTAATCTGCATTCAAAATTGGTTGGGTCATAAACCAATTAATATTCAGGAGGTGGCGGAGCATGTAGAAGGCATTGACATCGAAGGTAAATGATTTTATTTGTTAATTTTGAATTTTATTACTAATTTATCTATTTAACTTAATATCTACATTTTTTCTTCTTTTTATGCTAACCGTCCTCCTTCAAATTCAGCAACTTCAGCATATTGAGGTTCTTCCACCTTTTGTATTAGTATTATCCACAAGTAAATATAAAAATCTTTGGCCAAGTTTTGACATTAATAGAACCAGCAAAATTTCCATAAAATCTTCATTTTTTTCTGGAAGGGTATGCATGTTCTCTTTCTGCTACTATTGTTGTTGATTAATGTTAATTCAGACATCGACAATATACATAAACGGATTGTCTGATTAATGTCATTTGATTCTTATTTAGGCATAAGCTATTACGAAAACCTCAGAATATGTAGCTCAGCTAAGAAGGGTGGGCAAAGGACTTGGTAATTCTATAGACTAGTTCATACTACCTTAAACCTCAGAAATCTATTCACATATTATTTCTATTGATGTGTCAAATATTCAATACTTCTTTGACAGACAAATGGGTTTCTTGGTGGATTTGCAGGTATTTGGCGCTTCGATCAAATGCTCCTCGATGATGTGGTACTGCATGATGAACTATACAAGCCATTCCTTCTAGGTACCAGTGCTGCGTGATGACCTTTTAATTTTTTTTAGTTTTCTATATGAGTACTTGACGGTGGCCATGGCTAGAAATGTTGGTTGAGCTAGAAAATCATTAATAAGGTTGTGGAAACATATTCAACATACAGGCCCAATACCAAGTTCAGGCCAAGCCCGCATATAAATTTTATTTTATTTCTTTTAGGTTAATATGTGTGGGAAGCTCACTTGAGTTTTAACAAGAATTTTTTTAAAATAGGCTATGCGTTCAAAATTTTTATTCTGGTGGAATATAGATTTTTTTTTTGAGTCCAAATGATTAAGTTAAAACAATTTAATATTTATGGAACTAGTTGAGTTATTTTAAAATTTGAATCGAGGTCCATTAATATTTATTAAATACTCGACCCATAAAATATAGACAAGCCGAAGAGATTTTTTTGGATTGCTTTAACCAGCCCAAACCAATTGTAACGACCATACACTACTTAAGACGTGGGCAAAAATATTTTACAATGGGCCCAAAACCCAAGTCCATGAGAACCAGACTGCATGTCATGCACATCTCCATACCATTATATATATAAGACAACCACATAATCTGCATATTCCAACGCCATGGTTGAGAGAAACAGAGAGCTGGGAGAGACCGAGGGGTATCGGAGTTGGGAGAGGGAGAAATTGAGAGGCTGGAGGTGGGACAACTTTTGCACGGTGGAGAGGGCGCTAGTGGCTGGGCGTTGCGTCAGTGCACAATATTGTTGGGGAGAACCGAAAGAGTGAGAGAAATAAAGGGAGAGGCGTTGGAGGCTAGGTGTGGGTTGTTCGGCATGGGGAAAAAGTGATAGAGGGTGGCGGAGGGGTTGCTGGCAACACACTGCTGTGCCATGGAGAATGGCGGTAGCGCAACCATAATCAAGAGAGGGGTGGAGAAGAGAATGAAAGAGAAGAAGAGAGAGATCCATAGGGTGAGGGGAGGTTGAGAGCGAGGAAGGGTGTAGTCGGCGAGGTGTGGTGGTGGAACCCTCGACGATGGCAGAGCTAGTTTGTAAGGAGGCAAGCAACGGTCATGGGAGGGAAAGGGAGTGATGGCGCCAGGGAAAGTGGGGAGAGAGCAGAGAGGGAGAGGGAGAGGGAATTAGGGTTTTCGGCAATTAATCTAAGCCCTACATCTTAGGATTTATAATTTAAATTGAATGGTAGAGATTAAACTTGAAGATGAAAATAAGCATAACAAGAGTAGAGAAATGAAAATAAAATTGAACGAGACTACATTTAAAAATTGACCTTTATTTTATTGTCAAAAAATAATAATTTTCATCATAATAATAAAATGATGAGTCTTAATCAATATTTCTTTAGAGAAATACAATCATCCAGATAAATAGAGTTTTTAACATAAATAAAATGATGAATTTTGAATAATATTCTTCAAGAAATAAAATCATTTAAAAAAAATGATTTCTAAAACTTTATTATTTTCGGGGCTCCAAAAATAAAGAGGCTAGATTTAAAATTAGGTTTGGTTCAGTAAAACTAAAAATACCCCATTTAAAATATATTTGGGCTTTCAAAATATTTGGAGGATTTTAAAATACTTGGTTCAATTTAAAAATCATCCGCTTTATTTAAATAAAAATTTAAGATTTAAAAAGATTAGGTGAGACTCGTGGCCAACCTGAGAGAAAAAAAGAGCGGTTGGTCATAGCGCAGGGAATGTGATATGGTCAATATCCATGACCTGTATTTCGATTTTATTTTTTTGTGATGGTTCTTTCCACTTTTGGTTTCCCTGTATAGATGATCAAGTAAATCTGCTTTATTTCTTATTTGATTAATAGGGGTGTAGAATTGAGATGGATTTTTTTTTTCGGTCCGGTCCTAAACTTGGAATCCGGGTGCATTTGGGCGGTTATCTACCAGGATTACACCTGGGCGGGTGAGATAAGCCCGGATCCGGTTACGGATTTGGTTTTGTGACCGGTTATCCGTAACCGGGCTCTTTTTTTTTTTTTTTAAAAAAAAAAGGTAATTCTATAGACTAGCTCATACTACCTTAAACCTCATAAATATATTCACATATTATTTCTATTGATGTGTCAAATATTCAATACTTCTTTGACAGACAAATGGGTTTCTTGGTGGATTTGCAGGTGTTTGACACTTCGATCAAATGCTTCTCCATGATGTGGTCACTGCAGGATGAACTATACAAGCCATTCTTTTTAGGTACCAGTGCTGCATGATGACCTTTTAGATTTTTTTTTTAGTTTTCTATATGAGTACTTGAGAGTAGCCATGGCTAGAATGTTGGTTGAGCTGGAAAATCATTAATAAGGATGTGGAAACATATGTAACATACACAGCCCAACGCCAAGTTCAAGTCAAGCCCGCATATAGATTTTTTTTTTCTTCTTCTATTTAAGGTTAATATGCGTGGGAAGTCCAATTGAGTTTTAACAAAAAAAATTTAAAATAGGCTACTGATAAGTATTATTTTTATGTAATTTTTATCACTATTTTATATATGAAAAGTATCACTTTCTCTTCAATACTATTAATTTTATTTTATTTCTACATATTTTTATTTATTTTCTTGAATTTGAAGGAATTAGAAGATTTAGTACAAAATGAGAATATTTTGATACAAAAGAAAAGACTACGGATCAAGACCGATGAGAGGCAGCGAGATTTGAAGAAAGTCGATGAGATTTGGGAAAGCAGCCTTGTCCCATGGGCAACAAAGACATTTCTCTCGCTCAAAGGTGAGAAGACTTACATCTCGGTAGGCGAGGAAACACACGACCAAAAGGCGTGACCAGAAGGCACGAAGACTTGGTGACAAAACTCTAGGCGGTTAGATTGGGCGACTAGTCTAATGACCAACTTAAAAGATCAATCTAAACGACATCGTGGGTAACAACTAGAAAATGTGAGAGGAGTCTTTCATCCCGATCGGGAGTCTCTCTACTCGATAGGCGAGGAAAGGGCCGTGTGGTTTTTGTGACCTCTATACTTGTTCATTTGTGACCTCCACGCCAGTTATTAGAGGTGGGCTACAGGGAAGGGGTGCCCTCGCCCTGTAGGGGGCGGAAAGCACCCCTACCAATTATATTCAGTTCACACGGCATCCATCCAGTGGGATAATTCCTCCTGACCGAGATCAATTTTCTGCTGACCACCAAATTTGAGTTCCGCAATCAATCTTTTGGTGATCGAATTCTCCCGAACCCCGCAATTCAAGTCACATATCACTGAATTTTCTATTTTAGATAATCTCTTTATTCTTGGGATAATTCATTTTATGTTAATATTTATCTTTAAAAACTATTTTCCAAATCTTTAGGTTAAATTGTAGTCACAGTTATCTTGTTTCCATATTTGAATTTCGACATCTATTTAATACCGTCTTGTGGGATGAATAGGGAGAGTTTTGAATCAGAGTTGAGATTTTGTATGTTTTAGAGTCTGAGTCTGAGTTTAAAGTTTCATAATTTATTCTCTAAGTGTTCTTCCGAGAAGGTTGAACTGGAGGGCAGAGGCGAGAGCCGCATGCCTCATCAACCGACTTCAACGAAGAACACCAGTTTTATTCATTTTCTTTTCAATTCCATTACGAACTAATTCTATTTTCTAAAACTTTGATGTAGCCTAACATTGAATACACAATTTATATTCCAAGTTATTTTATTTTCAATATTTTCATGATTGAGTGTTTATTCCTTATTCTTAATGCTTACAGTTTTCTAGCTAACTATTGTTCAATCTTTTGGATTGCAATGAGATCGAGAGGTGATTTGTAATTAAAGCTCTAGGATTAAACACCATTAGTTGAGAGAAAGCAGAGATGCTTTACCGCGACTAGTGTGATTTTCAAGAAAATCTCAAAGAACTTAATGTGTCTCCAATTAGTTAAATTCACATAGAGATACAGAGTTATTAGTTTGAGATATTTTTTGTATTGTTCGAGAGAAAATATTGAATAGCTAAGAGATTTTTATCATCAACTCGGGATAAATGAGATTCTATAATAAGGAAGAATAAATTGTGTGAGATTTACTAGATGGAGTCAATCGCTCTAGATCTAGTCTTATTATTTTTTAAAATCTTAATTTTAACGTTCTTTTCTTCAGTTTAATTTAGATAAACCATTCTTCAAAGAAAAATGCTAGGGAGCCTGTTTTGGGCTCCCGTTTATTTTGCCCGATTGCCTTTTTTTTTACTTACTGATTAAGAAAATATTGTTTAATAATATTGTGAATTTTTTAATTTTTTAAAAAATATTTAAAAGTGATAAAAAAATGATGTGAAATTTTTTTTTTAAAGATTTTTATTTTTTTACATCAATTTTTAACACTTTTAAATATTTAAAAAAAAAATTCATATTAAACAACATTTTCTTAATCACTAAGTTAAAAAAAAAAAAACTAAAAAAAAAAAAAAAACAATCCGGAAAATCAACCGGGAGCCCAAAACGGACTCGCTAGCATTTCCCTTCTTCAAATTTCAGTTTTCCAAATAGTAATTAACTTAGTTAATTTCATTAATACTTAATAGCATAATTTTGTTAGACTTGTGTTTGAGATGAGATTAATTTGTTAAGTAAATATTGTGTTGAAGATAGTATTTTTACACGAGCTTAGTTTTAAGAGTAATATTACATACAGTCGTAGAGTGCGCAAGCGTTACGTAATCATTTGAAAAAGAGTGGTCCACTATTAAAAAAATAATTTTTTTCACATGTATTCTATATTTACTTACTTTTTTTAAAGTGATTGTACAGTATTTATACACTCCACAATTACAAATATTATTTCTCTAGTTTTAATTGAGTAAATATATTAGCTAATACTTATTTTACAAAATAATTTAGAGTTTAATATATTAGTAAAAGAAATTAACTGGATATCAAGAAATTTGAAAAGTGATGATATTTAGATTATAAAAATTTTAATTTATTTTAAATATAAATTATTTTAGTATTTCAGATTTCAATATCAAAATACATGTTATATACGTAAGTTAATGTCTATTTTATAGGAAAATAGAAAGACTGAGCAGATATAGTTCACCCAAACTCAAACTCAAACTCCAACTCCTATTCCAACTCCAACTCCGCGACTCCAAGCTATTTAATTAAATTTGCCCTGGGCATCTCTTCCTCGAAAGCGCTCTCTCTCTCTCTTTGAATTCTACTATATTCATGACTGCGCTACAAATGTCGTCGGCGTCATCGATCGGTACGTGCTTGGTCCTTAACCCGACTACCTTTTTCGAGCCCTGTATATCTACTACATATATGACTCTGTCAACATTTTGGTCGTGCGCGTCTTTTTTCGTGTTTTTGTCTTGTTTAACCCCTTTACAGTGCGAAAACAATGTGTTTTAACACTGATCATCGATCGTTTTCTTAGTGCTATATATCATCCACCCTCTACGTGTGTGTGTGTTTGGTTTCTCTTCTTTGTCAAGTTATCGAGCTGCATGCAGATCTGGGGTTCATAGAAAATCGATTTAGGACGAAAAAGTTGTGATTGTGCTATTCAATGTCTGTAATACTGTTAATTAAATAGCTCCAAGCGCGCAGGGAATGTGATATGGTCAATATCTGTGAGCTGGATTTCGGTTTTATTTCTTTGTGATGTTTCTTTCCACTTTTGGTTTCCCTGTGCAGGTGATCTATATATTTGCTTTATTTCTGATCTGATTAATTATGTTATATGTATGTATATATATATATATATATATATATATTTACGATTGTTATTTCGCCTTAATTAATTTACTTTGGGTGAAATTAATTAGCAGGTATGCCGTCTCAATGGTCTTTGCTTCTCTCAGACTTGCTTAAAAGCATTGAAGAGCATACGATGTCTTATGCTGATAAGGTGAGGCTCCGTTGCGTTTGTGCTTCATGGCGTTCCCAGCTGCCAAAACTACATGACCACCCCATCGGTACTCGACTTCCATGGTTGTTAGTACCTTTTAATGATAACCTTGATAGCAAGGGGGCATCTAAATTCTATGACCCCCTGGAGAAGAAGCTTTACGAACTTGATCATTTGCCGGAGGCTGAAGAGAAGGCGTTGTTTAAGGGTTCAACACAAGGTGGTTGGGTGGTGGTTGCAGAAACCGGCGATAAAATATATGTGGTTAATCCTCTTACAAGGGCCAGATTCCAGCTTCCTCCAAGGTCCAAGTTTCCTGATGTAAGAAAGTATCGTGCCAATAAACATGACAATGAGTATTTAATTCGGGAGCCCCATGATTTCAACGAGTATTATCAAATGGATGCAACTCATTTAAGGAACTATTTTCTACCAAAAGTTGTGTTATCTCCTAGTACTTGCGATAGTACTGATTTTATAGCAGTGGCTATCTATGGGGAGATAGGGAGACTTGCCTACTGTAGACGTGGAGACAAGAAGTGGCATGTGTTGAGTGAAGAGTTTACTTATTCAGATGTCAGATTTCATGAACAAGTACTATATGCAGTAGAATTTAATGGTAGGCTGTTGGCTTTCGACTTCAATACTAATGCTTCTTGTCCAAAGCCAAAGGAGATTGAAATTGTAGCACCGTTTCCAACTCCGTTGACAGGGCAGTTATATTTGGTTTGGTGTTCTGGAGGTATAATAATGGTGAGACGAGATACTGATCTCGATGATGAGGCCTACGATCAAGATGTACGTATAAGTGTGACTCTTGGTTTTAACATATTCAAGCTTGACAGTACTAGTGACGATGGAAAAGGAAAATGGTGTGAGGTTGAAAGTTTAGGTGATCACGTGTTGTTTTTGGGATTGAATTCGTCTACAGCCTTTTCATGTCGGGATTTTCCAGGTTGCTTCAAGGGAAATCAAATATATTGCACCGATGACAATGTTTCTGCTGATGCCAAGGGAAGTGGAAGACTTTTTGATCAAGGTGTGTACAGCTTGGATGAAAAAGTGTTTGAGCGCTTTCCAGCCTATGTTGGTGACACTCGTCAGGTTTGGCCAGCACCAATCTGGATTATGCCCAAATAGCCTTTCTGACCAATTTCCTTTTGTTTCATCAACCCATAATTTAGATTGGAGAGGAAATATTTGATCATATAGAAGAAAATTGGAGAGGGACATATATAGATTTTTTAAAATTTTGGAGATTATCATGTAACGGTTATAATATATATATATATATATATATATATATATATATATTGCACGTTTGCTTAGTTTATATTTAATTTTTTTTCATTAAGAACTAATTTTTTTATTAATAAGGACATAATGTTTTGGTTAATTAAATAACAATGTAATGTTTATGTAATTTATAAATAATGACCTTCACCGCGTGCACATCCCAGAGGGTCTAGTTCTGCCACCTCCACTTAAGAGACATACCTCGGTTCCCATTTACATCTCTGGCATCTTTCTTTTCCTTTGCAACTTCGAAAACATTGTGGCATAAGTTCTTTATGGAAGTAGAAACTTGCAGTGGTAAACCATAATCAATGTCTAACAATATGATGAGTAAAAGAATGAAAACTCTAGTGGGCTACATAGCTCAATCAACTTAAGCTTGTCTACCTTGAGCTATAAAACAAGCAGTAAATAAATTTGTAAATTGCTCAAAATGAACAGAAGGCAACTAATTTCCCTGCCTATGTATGGTGAGAGAGACAAAGAGGGATCATGAATGAGGTACCTTATGCTTTTTGGCACACAAATAAAATGCCACTGCAATAAATAAGGGGCGAGTGAAGTCAGCACTTGCATGGTATCTATGCAACACTGGATACAATTGGACACAATCACTCATGGTACAACAGTTTATTTTGTGTGCCAAAAATTCTTTACATCAGAATTTTTTACATCAGAGCAATAATGAAAACTAACAATTCTTTACATCAAAGAAGAAACAGGAGGCAAAATGACAGCATGTAACACGCATAGGACTCAATAGTTCATCCTTTTGGCAATAAATAAATCCAACTCAACAATAATACCTTTCGACTCATCAAGCAACCCCATAAGTGCCTTGTCCTCTTCATTCCCTTTAGAAGCTTCTCCAGGCAAAGTATGAACAAGATGAAAAACTTATTATGTTAAGCTTCCATTTGCAAAGTGCAACTGAAAACAAACAATAGAGAAAGAAATAGCTTATAATTGTTGTCCTGAAACGTGTATAAGAGCCCATAGCTCAATCGAAAACAGATAGAATGCTCCAAGCACTGAACCAAAACACTCAAAGCTCTAAAATATGAAAGATTTCAGCCAAATAAATAACTAACTTCCCAATAGCCATCCTCATGGGCCAACAATTCTCGGGCAAAAAATCAATGTCATTCCTGGGCACTCATGAACTAAACTGTAAAAAACCAGAACAACCATGTGGTTATATAAACCCCTAAAATTCTGTACTGGAACAGGAAAAAGAAATGAAACCAACATAAATAAATAAAAAATGATATGAAATATGACCAATAAAAGGGAATGAAAATCATAAACGTATTTGCAGATTATGTTGAAAAAAGTAATCTTGGCAACTGGAAAATACCTTATGATTCATGCCAAATAGAGAGTATATCACAACTGCATATACAAAACGACATTGACTTAATTCTGTTAAAACAAAAATTTCTGTTTGATAGGATCTTTATATATATCTATTACTATTATATAAGTGCCTATCAAACGGATGTTAAACGGAAATTCTTGTTTTCCGTTAAATCCGCGTTTTTCATTAAATTCGCGTTAAAGAACGCAGCTTTCGTCCAGATGACAAATTACCCATGCACAAACATTTCCGAACTAATTCAACAAAAACTCAAAGAAAGGAGAAAAAAGACACAAAATGAGGAAGGCTATCACTTTTTTTTCTTTCCGCACTAGCCGAGCAACAAACAAGATGGGGAAGTAAAATTACTGAAAGGCCCGGAAGGACGAAGAAATGGAGGAGGAGGTTCACTTGGTGCTCCGAGTCTGATCTAAGCTAAGAGAATTAGGGTTCTTCAACGGCGGGAACTTACAGCGTCGCTGCTGAAGGTACTTTTACAGGAATTGATCAAAACTGCAGCTTTGTGAAGCTTAAATTTACAGTTCTTAAGCTCCAAGAAAAGGACGCAGATGGCTACCTCCTTAAGCTCTCTCTTTCTCCCACTCTCCCTCTCCCTGTCACTCTCTCTACGACTTGCAGAAGAGTGAGCAAGTTGTGATTTTCGGACCAGAGCCAAAGATAAAGCGATCGAAATAGTAACGAGGAAATTAAAAATAAATACATATATTCATTTTTCAACGAAAAAAATGCTGCTCTAGGTTCGTCTCCGCACCTCAGCTTTGGCATCAGGTTCTTGTCCGAAGCCGAACTAAGATTGAGATAAGTACTGTGTTTTCCCGGTGCATGTACGCAATTGAACTCCATCCGTTGGATTAAGATATTTTTACGATGGGGTGGGAGCCTGGAGGGCCTGGAGGGGCGAGCGGGAATGGTGAACTACTTCGTTTGGATGACAAACATCTCTCAACTCATCTCAACTCATCATTACAACTTTTTCAAATTCCAATATAAAATATAATAAACAATTCAACTTTTTCAAATTCTAAAATAATAATAATATTAAAAAATAATATTCTAACAATATTTTATCATCTCAATTCAACTCAACTCAACTCACTTCAACATCCAAACGTAACCTTATTTTTCAAGTCACTTTTGGAGGCTGGAGCCTCTTTTCCTTTTTTCCTTTTTTTATAAAACTAAAAATTGTAAATATTGCTTGGGATTTTTACAATTATTTGGGCTTTTATTTATTTTCCCGCCGCCAGGTTAAGCAAATCAAATTGAAATCAAGGGTGGCCATTAACATGTTTTAAATTTGCTTCCTACTTCAATAAAATATATGTATTTCATTGTGAACGTTGGCTGTTATTGCTTTTGGTGGTTTTTCTTGCAATTAATTTATTACAAGAAAAATAAATATTTATGACGAATTATTTGTAATGATAATGAATATTTGAGATAAAAATAAATTCATTTTAACAGAAAATAGTCATTTTCACATGAAACAGGTGACCACATCAATAATTATTTAAAGAGCTAGGTCAGATAATAATATTATTGCAAATTAACTAGATTCTTCATATATATATATATATATATATATACTAGGTGCACGTTTGCTTAGTTTATATTTAATTTTTTTGTTAAGAACTAATTTTTTATTAATAAGGAATTCAATATATATATATATATATAATTATATATAAAAAAATCTATTCATTGCCAATTTTACAGTAAATGATAGATTTATAAGTAAAATATAATAAATGGTTTATCTACAATCATCAAATATCACATCATAAGATAATGAAAAGATTATGACATTTGAGGATTATAATATTTGTTGATAATTATCCAATTTTAAGAAATATCTAATACGATTTAATTAAGAGACTCATCCAAATAACCTACAATAAACAATATCACACATTTATATATATATGACCTAATAATTCCATGAACGATGATAAGATATTATGTGATAAGGGGTAAAAGTGATTTTTCTCTTTTTAGGTCTCCATCAATTCTAAAAATGGCAACATTGATCAGTATTGATCTACTAGCCAATTCTCTTTAATTATTATACTTTTTATTCATATATTTGCTAAAAAAAAAAATCATTCATGAAATTATTCATTAATCATTTTTTTTAAACCACGTTATTTTTATAAAAAAAAAAATTGTTTCACTCAACTAGACAACGTGCAAACGACCTAGTAAAGAGATAAAGAGGCTATCAAATGGAATTTTCTTATTTTAATGGAATTTTCTTGTTTTCCCGTTAAACATAGCGCCGTTCGTCTAAATCCGCTCTCTCAAACTCCATCGTCTTCCGCTGCTCCTACGCTCTTGGTAAGTGACTCTCCTTCCTCTCATCTCAGTGTTGATTGTATCACTGTAGCACCTCCATTGAAAAGCAGCAAAACAGAAACTTTTCATGTTACAAAAAAAAAAAAAAAAAAAGGAAAAGAAAAAAGAAATGCAAACCTGGAACAAGATCAGAGTGGTCCCGAGAAACATAGAGACTAATCAATAACAAGCCACACAGAAAAAAATATAAAGGATGTTTTCTGGGCTTACTTTTGATGGTTTTGGGTACAGGGTGCAGAATTGGGCACAAAGAGACGAGATTAGTTTGGGTAGAGGTTGAAGGGAGTGAACGAGGAGAGAGAGAGGAAAATAAAAGGTTGAATGAAAGGAAACTCACGAGAAATATCTGTCCGAATCGGTATGATATTACCATAAACATAACTGTATATACTGTTAGCCCCACAAACACCATGAATCATATTAGCAATTGCCCATAGCCGGCTGTCAAAAATGTAAATTTTTGAAAAGAACTAAAATTTCCGAAGGAATCAAGCATTGCGATTCTACTATTGTTGTACGCAAACCTTATGGCTTGCCAACCCAAAACCCATGGGTTCAGGCCACTATTGCAGAGGACGTTATTATTATCAGTTCTGCTATATACAAGCGAAGTTGCGGACCGATATGTGTACCGATGCTCACGTGGATAATATTGTCAGATGTTAAATTTATTAATTTAAAAAAAGAAGAAGAAGAAGAAGAAGAAAGAAAGAGAAAGAAGAAAACACGAATAGAAGAGAGAAAGACCGATTCATCTTCTTCCTTGAGAAACTCTATCTGCACGCAAGTTCACAAAATCTCCATCTTCATCTTCTTCATCTACTACAGATTTTCATCTCCATCTTCTCCATTTGCTGCAAATTGTTGGTGGGATTTCTTAGATTGGTGATTGTCTAGAAATCCCTAAATCTCATTTAAGTTCAGCCATCTCTTTACAAATTAATCGTAGCTTAAATTTTTATTTTGTTTTGGGTCGATCGGCAAGACTAAAGAACTTACAATGGAAAATTTTGGAGCTGCTTCCTTCTCGACCACATACCTAAGACATTTTCTTGTGGGTCTCGTGGAGCCGCTTTTCTCTTCACTCAATTGCATTAATCTACGTAGTTCTACAACTATAAAATATCATTAGTTGAAGGATATGCTTTTCTGAGCATTGACATTGGATTCATCAAAGTTATCTCTAAAATTTGATGAAAAGTACATGATTTCTATAAATCCAAAACTTTCCTAGCCATAACTCCACATTGAATTAGTCATTGAATTCATCAAAATAATAATATAATATTATTATTTTAATAAAAATATTTTTATTTTTTTTCATATTTTATAATTACACTAATCATATGTTAATTAATAATTTTATTTTATTTTTACATTATTATTACAAGACGGTTGGAGATTAAGCGTGAATAAAAAAGACCTTTGGAAATTAAAAGTGAATAAAAAATAGATTTGATGAGTGAATAGTAGCCCTTCGAATTTGAAGAAACTTATCCATTTACTGTAGCTCAAAGTTTCACATTTATCTCTTTGACTAATCCAATGCAGCCCTATGTTGATGAAATTCATCAAATTTTGCATTTGGCTAGACTTTTGATGAAGCCAATGGCCATGGGGACCACTGTGTTGCTATCATGACATGTTTTATGCTTTGAATTGTATGCTATATGTCTACCTTATTCTATTATTTTTTGCCTAAGACTTTTTTTTTTTTTTTTGGTTTTTGGATTCTACCTGGTGCCTTGCTGGTAACATGTTTGATATTCTGCTTCAATCAATACCCATTAATTTACCAGTTTTTTGCCTTCTAACATACACTTTTTTGCCTTTCTCTGCTTTTTTTTTAATTGTTATTAAGTTTCTAGATTTTATTCAGTAGAAAATAAACTCTACAATCATGCTTAATGTTATACATGATGATCACACATCACTTAAAAAAATAAATTTTATTTTATAAAATAAATTATATCATGTTAATACGTAAGGAAAAATGTATATCACACCGGCTTGATCATTATAAAGTTTTTCCTCCTTCAATTATTGGGGTTGTTGCATTATTTAGAGAGAGAGAGAGAGAGAGAGAGAGGATCGCTTTGTTTTTCATTCTCCAAGTTACCACGATCTTCTCTCAAGTCAAGATTCTCTAATTGGGTTTTCATTTATTTTTTTATTATTTACTTGAACTCTATAAATTCTGATACTTGCTAGCTTTAACAAGTAGTTCTAGTTAACAAATAGTTCTAGTTAAAGGCTTAAGTAGCTTCAACTTCCAGATCTAGATAATTTTTATTGTTTTAAAATATTAGTAAATATTCTGTAGATAGAGAAAGGGAAAGAACATGCATCTCCTATAATGCCTTCTACCACAAATCCATCAAGAAATCCATCAACTCAGGTATGTGGAGTATTCTCACCTCTTTCAATTTTTTCTCACCTCTTTCAGTTTTTTTGCTCGTTATCATGACATGGTTGTTGACATCTTAGGTGATGCAAAGACCATTTTATACATATTTGTCACCACCTCTTATCAAATAGTTATAGCCGCATGGTGTTAAGAGAGTGTTTGATTTGCTTTAAATTAATCTAGTTTTTTTTTTTTTTTTAATCTATTGTTAGCAGCTACAAAATAATACAGAGGTGCTGGAATTTAGTGGAACCCAATTTGGTTTTGTAGTGAGTGAGACTCAAGAAAGTGTAATTTTTTTAACTTGATCACTCTCTCTAAAGTGAATTATTTAGTTACATGTGGATGAGTTTTTAACTGTTATATTATGTTCACAGATACAACTTGGGCTACCTGGAACCCAGCCGAATAGCTTGTCTGGGACACAACGGTGGTTATAAGTCAATATACTTAGTGAAAATATAGTTGATGTCTGAAACTACTAGCTGCAATTTAATTTTTTGGTGGAAGTGCGTACAATATGTAACTTAATATTGGTAGGTGGACTAATTTGTATGACTAGCTTGCACTTGAAATTATCATTTATTTTACAGGATTTTTGAATTTTATTGTGTAGACATGCAGCTGTCATTGTGTTATTTTCATCAATGCATCATAATTTCCAGGTCAATGCTCCACATAGGGTGGGGAGGATAACAGTTGAACTGCAAGGCAGGATTAATGGTAGTCGGACACTCACTTAGGAGCATATCTAAACAAAATATTTGGTCTTATTGTTTCAGCAAATATTTCTTAATTTGACAGTTCATATAAAAACAAACGATTTGCTTATTAGATGGATTCAATGCTTATAATAAATTTGAACGGCATGCACGTCATAACTTGTCTGAAAATGCTAAATAATTCCAACAGCATGCAATCCACCATTTGTCAACCTCAAGTAAATAATTTTTTCATTCCAGCTTCACCAGCAACAATAAATGGTGGAATAATAATTTTCCTATAGCCTTCTATCAATAACTGGATTAAATCCACATTTAATGGCTCACAATTACATCGCTAATATGTAAACTTTTACAATACACATAGTTTCTAGCTACATACACGGTTACAACATACTAAGGTCACTATGGTGACTACATTCACATGGATCTAGCGTAGACATTCTTGTAGCTTTTGTCCAATTACATCAACCATATATCAAGCGGCCTTGATTAGTGGGTATTCACATGGAAAAGCTAGCTGCTGCAACATGAAATGGGCACCTCTTCTTGTCTTTTATTTGGCAATCAAAGACTAAATAGATAATGCACAATACCTGTGACTTTCACATTCCTCTCTTAAATTTCTCAACCAGGCAATGTCGCTTAAGGGAAAAAAAACATAGCAATGTCAAAACCATTTGGTCTTCCTTCTCCCAGATCCCTGATCACCGACTATTTCAAACAACGTGCCTGAAGAGTTGCGATCTCAAAGTTGAGGTTAATGAAAAAATACATAAATATACCTAAACTTTAAAGAGGCAAAGTTAGTTTTTCCTCTGCCATCAGCTCTTTTTTCATATATTCCTTATGTTCTCTGCTCAAATGAAATTCTTATGCAACATTATACTGATAAAACAATTACTACACAAACTTACCTCATTGGACAAAAAGACAAGTGAACCTGAACATGAAAAAGCATCTCATCAAGTGGCAAGCAAATTTTAAATTTTAAACAACGCATAATGCTTAAATTTGAATAGGTGTTAAATTTTACAGTGGTCAAAGCTCTGGTACAAAACACAAGAGATTCAACATGTTCTATGATTAACCCAACAACAATCTAATTTATTGATTCATTGGGAAAAATTAGAGTTAAAACCACATTTGAAGCTACCTATATTATCAAACACATCTAAACAGAACCTTTTATTTTCATTTTTCTTAAACATGCATTCAAAAGAATTTGAGTAGACCATTTTCGGTCCATATGAGAACCATGCAAGACCCAATTTAAAAAAGCCCCAAATATGTTTACCCTATAATGGAATACACAAAAGGCATAAAGATGATGTGAAGTAGATCGGCAATGAATTACTTGAAGAGTTTCTCATTCGTATCCTTCAAGCGAGCCACATCGGCAACAACGAAAATCCTTCTCCGCAACGAAAAAATTCCCAGGGAATGGATGAAACCTTTTGAGTTTGGATTTTTCTGAACCAGATTTGGGAGAAGGTGAAATGTGTGGGAATGGATGAAGGAGAAAAGAAATTTAGTGGAAAATTAATGAAGCTACGTACAAGGGGAAGGAAAAGGGATAGGGATTTTTTTTTCACTGTCTTGCTAAACGCACCGTTTTAATAATTGAATTCAAAAGTTTGAAATTTTGCTAGAACGATTTTGCCGCTACTTAATATCTGATTTGCAAATCCACACCATTTCATTAATTAAAGAAAAACTCTATTTGCACCCGGGAGGTGTACCCCCCGCGTACACGGGCCTCCACGTGGATGTCAAAAACGCTGCGTTTCATTTGCAGCCCTCAACTGATAGACCCTCCTCCGTCTTCATCACAGACACCAAACAATAAACGAGCCACTGCAAGTGTTGGTGAGGCACGAAGAGTCTAAAATCAAGACTAACGAAACGAAATCAACAGAGCTTCAGACGAAGATGATTGAACTTGCGAATGACACATGGAAGAACGCTTCGATCCCCAATCTTCACCTCGCACCGTTCAAACCTCCAAGCTTCCCACGGCCGTGCTGCCAGACGAAAGACAAAGGGACTAAAACAGAGCATACCCACACTCCACACGAGCGCCTCCTCCTTCACTCCACACGTAATCGAATCCATGGTCTTCGAACTTTCCAGAATTAACCACACCGTAGCTCCATTTTTGGTCTGGATCTCTGCCAAGGCCAATGGATCCCCACATGCAACAACGCCCTTGCCGAGGGTCCCTCTTGCATATTCGTTGGCCCTATCAAGATCGCCACCCAAGAAACCCTAGAAGCTCCTTATCGTCAAGTAGGATACGGTGGTTCTCTTGATTTCTTAGTAACTTAATTTTTTTGATTACTGACTCTGGTTGTGTTTGGTTGCCGAGAAAATGTTAAGGAAATGAATTTCAATCTTCTGATATAATTAGCGATTTATTTGGTTCATGATTCCTCATACCTACTAATGTTATTTGCAATTTAACTCCTGCGATTTTCATGTTTTTTGTGGTTCTTGGTTTCATTGTGAAGCTCAAATGCTGAATTTGCCTGTAATTAGTTTTTGAGAGCGCAAAAACGATGAAGATAGATGTACAGTAAAAACGGTGCGTTTCACTGTTATATGCCTCCGCAGACTTCAACTCTTAATTTTTTTTTTTTTAAGTAATATAAAACTGCGGTGATTCCGCAACGGGTACCCGAAGGCGGGTACCTGTAGCAGAATTGTTAATTAAAAGGTTGACTTTCTGACTTGCCAAGTTGGATGGGTACGCATATTGGGTGCGCAAATTTCTTACGAGCATAATTTGCCTATTATTATTGAGAAGAAGTTTGTAGAAGTCAAATGAATAGTTGGTCTGGCTTTTATCATTTTATTTTTATTTGCCCAAAACTTGGACAACTAAAGTGGCAAAACGAGCCGTTTAATTTGGGCTGGTGGATTCGTGCGCGGATTCATTCCCAAAATGGACAGTATTTAGATTTTTCCATTTCAAAAATATAGGTGAATCAGATCAAATAATTTTATTAAAAAATAATATATGTACTTGTGAAAATTTTGTAAATTATGGAGATGGGTTGTTAATAAGATAAAAACATAAAAACCTTCAATAGGGCATGTGTGCTGCTTAAACTTGAAAATAAAGTTGAAAATAAATTTGTACAAAAATAATTCTGCTCAACCACTCCACCAAGATGCTTGAATTTCACAAAATCTTAAAAATAGAGTGTCAATCATTTGAAGATTTATCTAGCAGCTTCCTAATCATATATGTACATTTGTTTTTTTATTATCTCAATTTAAAATTATTTTGATCATTCTCAAATTTAGTTATAATTAGTTAGATATTTTATTATGTCAATGTTAAATTTTATTTATCCGTTTGTAACATTTCTTATTTCTTTACTATTTAATATTAGTAGATCATCAGGGTTCTTTGCAACATATTTCAACTCGATACTTCCGTTCAATAACTTCATTTAAGAGGCAGATTAGTTACTATTAGAAGAAAAAAATAAAAACGATATTTTGATCAAGCTTACAAAAATTTGAGACTCTAACCTCGTTTTTCAATCACTCACTTCCTAAACTCTTCGTAAAGCATCATGTCATTCTCATCTATAGAGACAAAGAATACTTATATAGATATATATGTACTTTATTTTTATTTTAATAAAATATAATAGTACTTTGAACTAGGCATATGTGTCTCGGGCACGTAATGTCTTACTAGTATGTATATATATATATATATATTTTTTTTTTTTGGGGGGGGGGGCAATTTCTATGTATATTGAATTTATTTTGAGAAATATATATATATATATATATATTTATATAAGATTTCAATATGTTCATTGCCATTATAGTGCTCACTGCATGCACTAAAAATAGCCAATTCCAGAACGAAAAAAGAACTATATACAATAGCTGCGTCCCTCTTGGGCCTCGTGACCCACTTTTTGAAGGTCGATAATCAGGTGGCCATAGGGTGGTTCCTCGAGATTAGCCTGTATATGGTACTCTTGCATAAGTAAAAAGGCAGTTAAGAGATTTCATCAATCCTAAGATTAGGCGGAGTTAAAAAAATTCAATAAAAAAATAAAATTACAAAGAAGGACTAATTTTGTCTTTGTAATGGAAAAACTAGATTCGTTCTTAAAGAATAAAATATAAAAAGCCATGAAATAGTGAGGGGCCGGGAAGTGTTTGGGCTCTCCCACAGCATAGAACAAATTATTTTATAAAACTTATTTCTAACAACTTGCATAAAACTACCATTCACTTAAGCTTCACTTAGACATATTCTATTATCCTAGACCATCCTCCATACTATCATTTCATTCACTTGTATAAGTCACAACTTACTCCTTGAAGCATTTAATCATTGAAACATAATCATTTTCATAAATCCTAAGCCTAAACTATGAAGCTAAAAACCTAACTTCACTTTCTAACTAATAAAGTGAGCTCCTACGCTTCACTTTAACCTCCAAACCATCACCCAATAAGCTTTACAAATTTGTTCCACTTCACCATTAGATCCAAACTACAAATACAACACCCATCCTCCATACAGATACAATCCAATCCAACATCAACTTAAGTTCCCATTCACTTCCTCACCTACAAACATATTGCTAGGATCAAGCGCTTACCAGTAGGCAAAAAGCAATTGCTGTTAAGAGAGGTGCAACTTTATTTTCTTACACACTTTGACAGCACAGAGCCCCACATCTGTACGTGTTGCGGGTGGACATGAAGGGCTTTGTAGTGCACACAAGGTGCACTGATGGGTTGGGATACCGATAGACTACCATAAGGCTTGCTAGTCCCTAAGAGAGATTGTTGAATCCCATAATCCAACAATCTTCCCTCCACCGACACCCGGGGGACATGAACTAGCGACTTCGCTCTGATACCAACCAATTGTTAGGATCAAGCGCTTACCACTAAGCCAAAAGCAATTGTTGTTAGCAGTGGATTAGAGCACGTGATTACATGGTGCGCAACTTTATTTCCTCATACACTTTGGCAGCGCAGAGCCCTACATCTATTCTTTCAAGCATCAATAGACTCTCATAAGTCTAGCGAGTCCCTAAGAAAGATCGCTAAATCCCATAATCCAACACATATTATACAATCTAATCCAAACATATATATAAAATCAATAGACACACATGTACCATACCCATTTATCACTTAAGATTAACATACAATCCATTTAAGTATTCACTTGTTCTTACAAGCTCCATCCATACATAATATATTCAAAGTACACAAATCTGACCAATACATGCGACCAATCAATTTACACATGTACCTTACATTTTTTATCACATAAGATTAATATACAATTCATTTAAAGTATCTATTTGTTTTACAAGTTTCATCCATACCCAATACATTTATTATAAACAAATATGTCCATTTAACAACCAACTTAATCATCATGCTTTTCAACTCACTATAACTCCATCGTTTACTCCCAACACTTCAAAACAATCAGTCTCCATCCCAATTCCATATATTCACATCAATCATCTCAACATAATTCAATTAGGTAGAAGAATTCAAACTCAAGCATAATCATGTAACTACAACCCATTCCATGCTCAAACATCAACAAAAATGAAGCCAAAGATTAAACATTAAATCTGTCCAAATGCATACCATCCACTCCCTTGCAATCCAACCCAACACATCTAATACATGAAATTTGCCAATACAATTTATATACCTACACCACACATTCACAAAGCTTTACGAGCTTGATACACCTACTACACCTTCAATACAAACTTATATAGTTAACTCAATACATCACTCATTATAATTTATCATATTCAACACATTAAATAAAAAAAATATGTCTAATTAAAAACCAACTATATTATCACAGTTTTCAAACTTCACTACAACTCCATTTAATCCCAACACTTTAAGGCACGACTATCTCAATCCAAACTTAATACATTAACACCAAACATCTTAATACAATGCATTTATGTAGTATAGTCCAAAGTCAAGATAATTATGCAATTACAAACAATTTACATACTCAAACATTAAGTACACATGAAACCAAAGATTAAACTTAAAATCTATTTATTGTATACAATAAACTCCATTTCAAATCCCAACTCTCACATCCAATATAATAAATTTGTCCAATATTTAGAAACCAACAATTCAGCATGCCTCTGCACCATTGTTCATACATAATACACCCAACATATTCAAATTTGTCAAATTCTGGGATGTCATTGTCCTCATTTAGATTCCAATCTAGAAACCATTGTATTTAAATAAAATCGAACCAACTCTTCAACTAAACTGGTATACTCATATAAATTAAATCCATTATCCATTACATAAAATATAATCATATAAACCTCGTATTTCATTCAATATGCATATAATCTGTCCAACCAACATTTTCAACACTTTACTCAATTAATAAGCCTATTGACAATACATATATGTTTCCAAATTATCATCCAACACATGAAACACACATACTCCATAACAAGCTCATCATCTCTATATCACTCCCTCATTGTCAATCATAACCAACGTATTCAATACATCAAATTGGTCCAATTCTATCAAGAGTATCCTTATACAATTTTTATGCTACTTAATAGCATTCATACATCTCCAAAATCTTGCCATCTTATAACTATACATCATATATAACTCACACAACGTAAAATGCAAGAAAACCAGTTCGAACACAAACCGTCCATATCGTAAACTCTTGCATACTTAATTCAATATACACCAACACAATCAAAATTATATAGCTTAATAAGCTTCATACACACTGACAACTAGTTATACAGCTCAAAGCAAAATATCACTTTAGTATTTAGTACCAAATTCATACCATTTCATTACATCCATCATATATCCAACTCAAATTATAATACATACTAATATATTTTCTGCCCATGTACATCAATCTAACACAATTACAATATACAAAGATTAAAAAGTTTCATTCGTGGTTCCACACAAACCCAACATTTACAATTAATATATTCAACCAATAAGCTGCTTAGAAACACCCTACTTCTTCTCATTCTATCACAACCAATTCAGTCAATATATATAAATATAGATATACCTATATTCAAACTCAACACCCGCAACATCCATACAAACTATATAACATAATACTCATTGGGACAGAGAGATAGAAGTTATACCACAACGTAAGGGGCTAAGCAGCGAGGGAAGCGTGTGGCTGAAGTGGTTTGACTTACAACTTTAGTGATCTGAAGTGGGCTGTGTAGTGACGCTCTATTGGTGTTTGTAGGATTTTTCGTGTATGGGGGTGAAGGGAGGTTGAGAGTGACGAAGGATGTAGTTGGCGAGGTGTGGTGGTGGTGGTGTTGCCGTGGATGGTGGCAGCATTAGCTTGTAAAGAGGGAAGCAACCGTCACGGATGGGGGGGGGGGGGTGATGGTGTAGGGGAAAGGGGAAGAGAGTAGAGAGCAAGAGAGGGAAAGGGAATTAGAGTTTTGGAAAATTAATCTAAACCCTACATCATAGGGTTTATAATTTAAATTCAATGGTAGAGATCAAACTTGGAGAAAATGAAAATAAGCATAACTAAAGTAGAGAAATGAAAATAAAATGGAACAAGACCACATTTAAAAATATAACTTTATTTTATTGATAAAAAAATAATAATTTTCATCATAATAATAAAATGATGAGTCACCATCCTCCATACTATCCTTTCATTTCACTTGTATAAGTCACCACTTAATCCTTGAAGCATTTAATCATTGAAATATAACCATTTTCACAAGTTCTAAGTCTAAACTATGAAGCTAAAAACCTAACTTCACTTTCTAACTAGTAAAGTGAGCTCCTACGCTTCACTTTAACCTCAAAACTATCACCCAACAAGCTTTACAAATTAGTCTCACTTCACCATTAGATTCAAACTACAAGTACAATACCTATCCTCCAATCACATGCAATCCAATCCAACATCAACTTAAGTTCTCATTCACTTCTTCAGCTACAAACATATTGTTAAGATCAAGCGCTTACCACTAGGCCAAAAGCAATTGCTGTTAAGAGAGGCGCAACTTTATTTCCTTAAACACTTTGACAGCGTAGAGCTCCACATCTATACGTGTTGCGGGCGGGCATGAGGGGCTTTGCAATGCACACAAGGTGCATTAGTGGGTTGGGATGTCAAGTATCGATAGACTCCCATAAGTCTTTATAGTCCCTAAGGGAGATCATTGAATCCCATAATCCAATAATCTTCCCCCTAACGACACCTTGGGGGACTTGAAACCGTGACCTCGCTCTGATACCACTTGTTAGGATCAAGCGCTTACCACTAGGTCAAAAGCAATTGCTGTTAGCAGATGTGCAACTTCATTTCCTTATACACTTTGGTAGTGCATCTATTTTTCCAAGCATCGATAGGCTCCCATAAGTCTAGCGAGTCCTAAAAAAAGATCGCTGAATCACATAATCCAATACATATTATAGAATCTAATCCGAACATACATATAAAATCCACAGACACACACATGTACCATGCCCATTTATCACTTAAGATCAACACACAATCCATTTAAGTATTTACTTGTTGTTATAAGCTCCATCCATACATAATATATTCAAAGTACACAAATCTGACCAATACATGCAACCAATCAATTTACACATGTACCTTACCTTTCTTTTATCACCTAAGATTAACATACAATTCATTTAAAGCATCCATTTATTTTTACAAGTTTCATTCATACCCAATACATTTATCCTAAACAAATATGTCCATTTAACAACCAACTTAATCATCATGCTTTTCAACTCACTATAACTCCATCGTTTACTCTCAATATTTTAAAACAATCAATCTCCATCCCTACTCCATATGTTCACATCAATCATCTCAAGATAATTCAATTAGGTATCATAATCCAAACTCAAGCATAAATCATGTAACTACAACCCATTCCATTCTCAAACATCAACAAAAATGAAGCCAAAGATTAAACATTAAATCTATCCAAATGCATACCATCCACTCCCTTGCAATCCAACCCAACACATCCAATACATGAAATCTGTCAACACTTTATATACCTACATCACGCATTGACAAAACTTTACGAGTTTCATACACCTACTATACCGTCAATACAAGCTTATTTAGTCAACCCAATACATCACTCATTATAATTTATTATATTCAACACAATAAATATAAAAAATATGTCCAATTAAAAACAAACTATATTGTCATGGTTTTCAAACTTCACTACAACTCCATTTAATCCTAACACTTTAGGACACGACCATCTCAATCCAAACTTGATACATTAATACCAAACATCTCAATACAATGCATTTATGTAGTATAGTCCAAAGTCAAGATAATTATACAATTATAAACCATCTACATACTCAAACATTAAGTACATATGAAGCTAAAGATTACACTTAAAATCTATTTATTGTATACAATAAACTCCATTTCAAATCCCAACTCTCACATCCAATATAATAAATTTGTCCAATATTTAGAAACCAACAATTCAGCATTCCTCTGCACCATTGTTCATACATAATACACCCAACATATTCAAATCTGTCAAATTCTGGGATGTCATTGTCCTCATTTAGATTCCAATCTAGAAACCATTGTATTTAAGTAAAATCGAACCAACTCTTCAACTAAACTGGTATACTCATATAAATTAAAGCCATTATCCATTACATAAAATATAATCATATAAACCTCGTATTTCATTCAATATGCATATAATCTGTCCAACCAACATTTTCAACACTTTACTCAATTAATAAGCCTCTTGACAATAAATACATATTTCCAAATTATCATCCAACACATGAAACACACATACTCCATAACAAGCTCCTCATCAATATATCACTTCCTCACAATCAATCATAACTAACGTATTCAATATAGCAAATCAGTCCAATTCTACCAAGAGAATCTTTATACAATTTTTATACTACTTAATAGCATTCATACATCTCCAAAAGCTTACCATCTTATAACTATACATTATATATAACTCACACAACGTAAAATGCAAGAAAACCAGTTCGAACACAAACCGTCCATATCGTAAACTCTTGCATACTTAATTCAACATACACCAACACAATCAAAATTATATAGCTTAATAAGCTTTATACACACCGACAACTAGTTATACAACCCAAAGCAAAATATCACTTTAGTATTTAGTACCAAATTCATATCATTACATTCCATCCTTCCATATATCCAATTCAAATTATAATACATACTAACATATTAGCTTCCCTTGTACATGAATCCAAAACAATTACAATATACAAAGATTAATAAGCTTCATTCATAGTTTCACACAAACCAAACCTTTACAATTAATATATTCAACCAATAAGATGCTTAATAATACATACAACACATATACTCAATTCAAAGTCTAATTAACTCCAAATAGAACAACCAATACATCTCCATAATTTGCAATCTCCATGCTTCACTTACAACTCCATTCCAATCCTAACCACACCCCACTTCTTCTCATTCTATCACAACTAATACAGTCAATATATATAAATATAGATATACCTATATTCAAACTCAACACCCGCAACATCCATACAAATTACATAACATAATACTTATTGAGACATAGAGATATAATTTATACCACAACGTAAATGGTTGAGTGGCGAGGGAAGTGTGTGGGTGAAGTGGTTTGACTTATAACTTTAGTGGTTTGAAGTGGGCTAAGCAGTGAGGCTCTGTTGGTGTTTGTAGGGGTTTTCGTGCACAGGGTGTGGGGAGGTTGAGAGTGAGGAAGGGTGTAGTCGGCGAGGTGTGGTGGTGGTGGTGGAGTCATCGACGATGGCAGCACTAGTTTGTAAAGAGTCAAGCAACGGTCACGGGTGGGGAGGGGGGTGATGATGTAGGGGAGAGGGGGGCGAGAGCTGAGAGGAAGAGAGGGAAAGAGAATTAGAGTTTTTGGCAATTAATCTAAGCTCTACATCTTAGGGTTTGTAATTTAAATTCAATGGTAGAGATTAAATCTGGACAAAATGAAAATAAGCAAAACATGAGTAGAGAAATGAAAATAAAATGGAACGAGACTACATTTAAAAATATAACTTTATTTTATTGATAAAAAAAAAATAATTTTCATCATAATAATAAAACGATGAGTTTTAATCAATATTTCTTTGGAGAAATACAATCATCCAGATAAAATGATGAATATTGAATAATATTCTTAAAGAAATAAAATCATTTGAAAAAATGATTTCTAAAACTCTATTATTTTTAGGGCTCCAAAAATAAAGGGGCTAGCTTTAAAATTAGGTTTAGTTCAATAACACTAAAAATACTCAATTTAAAATATTTTTGGGCTTTTAAAATATTTGGAGGATTTTAAAATACTTGGTTCAATTTAAAAATAATCTGCTATATTTAAATAAAAATTTGAGATTTAAAAAGATTAGGTGAGACTCATGGCCAACCCGAGAGGAAAAATGAATAGTTGGTCACAGTGATGAGAATGAGATATAGTCAATATTTGTGACCTAGATTTCGATTTTATTTCTTTGTGATGGTTCTTTCCACTTTTGGTTTTCCTGTGTAGATGATCTAGTAAATTTGCTTTATTTCTTATCTGATTAATAGGGGTGTAAAATCAGGCCAAATTTTTTTTCGATCCGATTCAAAACTCAGAATCCGGGTGCATGAGGGCAGTCATCTGCCCGGATTACACCTAGGTGGGTGAGATAACCCGAATCTGGTTATCCATAACCGGCTCTTTTTTTTTTAAAAAAAAAAGTGCTATAAAAATATTTTTTAAAGTTTAAAACATTTTTTAAAAAAAAATTATTAATATTTAATCCAAATTTAATTACAATCTAGATTTATAGTCGAAAAAGGAAAAAAAAATTAGATATCTGGTTACAATCCGGATATCTGAATTGAATCCGATCGAATTATTTTCGGATTAATCCAGACAAATAATCTCCCTGTTTTTAGAATCCGGATCTGGTTGCACACCCCCAGTGATTAAGCATATATATCCTGTTTTACTTCTTCGATGTTTAATTATGTTCCATTTCTTGATCCTGATTAAAGTATATTGAATTGCCTACTACTTTGATATATATATTTTGCTACGTACAATGCTACTACTTTGATATATTTTATAATTAATTAATTTATTGAGCAATGTTACGTACAATCCCCACTTGGGGATTACATTGCAAGTTTAGACAATTTTTTCTTTAAATTTATTTAAAATTACAATAATATTCTTATAAAAATAATACTTTTTTCTATTTAATGAAGAGTTTGCATATGTAGTTCCTAAATGGAGAACTGCAAATAAAATTTTTCTAATTTTTAATTAATTAATAGGTATGTCGTCTCAAGGTCTTTACTTCCCGCGGACATGCTAAAAAGCATTGAAGAGCAAGCGGTGCCTTGTGCTGGTAAGGTGAGGCTCTGTTGCATTTGTGCTTCATGGCGTTCCTAGCTGCCAAAACTAAACGACCACCCCCATCGGTACTCGACTTTCGTGGTTGGGTGGTGGTTGAGGAAACTGGCAATGAAATAATTTAAATAAATAAATATACGTGGTTAATCCACTTACAAGCTAGGGCCAGATTCCATTTACCGTGCGAAATTAATTAATCTTCAATATTTACCGTGAGAAATTAAATTAAAGGAAACTGCTAGTCTACAGAAGATTTTGGGTAGGTGGCGGAGGGGGGCATAACAGACACTGAACAACCAAGCCACTCGATCTTAGGAATGGTGAAAACATCTAAACTTGAAAAAGATCATTCCACATTGCTGTTACGTATCATCTATCTGTAGTAACCAACCCTATCCAATTCCCTTTGGGTAATCTTGTACTCTGAGAACGCTCTTGCATGCCTCAACAACTTTATGCACCTGGATATTAGTAACCCAAACTTATAAACATACAGGTTGAAATTATAAAGGAAAATTAATATTGAAATAAACCCAGACCTTGCCTAGAGTTGATGTACATACCACCCAGATTGAGCCTATCAAACAGATAAAGATTCATCTCGAATGACACATCATACGTCAGTCCAAAAAAATCCCCGACCGTCGAAAAAAGCCTGTACAAAGCACATGGAATATTTTACACTTGCAGTAATGATAAACAAATATCTTCCATCATCACAACAAATGTTAGATTAAATATCTTACAGCTAATGCTTCAGCTCTTATTGGATGTTATTCTAATAACCAAAAATAAATTTTTTGGAAAGTATCACAAATTTTTGGAAATTAAATGTCTGAGGGTACACTGCATGGGACTGAGGTTTACTTTGCAGGAATGGGTCTGAAGGGCCCTGCTTTGGAGAGGTTCCCCTGTTAAGCAAGAGACTCAGTCAATTTCCTCAACTCTCGACACAGCAGACTTATCACCAATGGCTTCAACATCCGCAACAACCTTATCTGCTCCAACAACCTGATTTACTTTTAACTTTTGCTTCCACATATCTTGTGCCTGATATCTATTGTCTATTTCAAATGTACTCTTATCATTGTAATTGTAACAACCTGAGCTATATAAATAAACCAATACACGTATTGGTTTGGCATTGAGGCCAGAACCCTTTATTCATATCTGATTTCTTTCATCCCTGACATAAAAGGCTGCAATACACTTTTGGACCCTGAAATTTGACCCAAGTTCAAATTGGTCCCTTAACTTAAAAAGTTCTAAATTCAATGACAGCAGTTTAATCCTTTCATCTATCAGATAGGAACTTCCATTGCTGGAATGTTTCATGCGACAAATGGAAACATCACTTTGGCATGCCATGTCACTTCTTTTTTTGGTATAGAATGCTATTTGATCTCTATGTTTTTGGCCAACAGAAAGATCACTTTGCCTGCCAAGTCACCCCTCTCTCTCTCTCTCTCTCTCTCTCTCTCTCTCTCTGTGTGTATGTGTGTGTGTGTGTGTGAATCAGAAAGAAGATCCAAACTCTCTAATGAATGCAATAAAATAAAACACTAAGCCTTTCAAGCTCAAAACGTAAACATCGTCAATGATGTTGGTTTAAAAATAGTATGGTGACAAGGCCTGGATACGTTAGGCCATGTTTGCTATTGTTTCTGTAGTGTGCATTTGGAGATTGGGTTTATAGGAAAATCTGGTTTTAAGCAGCTGAAAAATGAGGTGTTGGAGATCCATGGATTGAATTGGGAGGTTCAAGTTGATTAGGTGGCTGTGATCTAAACACCATGGCAAAGTGAGGTGGAGTGGGTTCTGACATGACATTAATGGCGATGAAGAGAGGGTTGGGGCAAGGGTCTAGCCATTTTTTTTAAAGAAAGGAGGTGGGAGGAGATACATGGGGAGAACATTGGTCACCGGAGGTGTTGCGCTTGCTATTAAGGCCAACCTCCATGAGGCCACAGCCATTGTTATGGAAGGAAGCAGTTTGTGTCAAAGGTGGTAGGTTTTGGTTTAGATGATAGGGAGAACTATTTTTTCCTTTTAATGAACAAGGAAAAAAGATTAATTTCAAGCATGTCATGTGTCCATTCTCATGTCGTGTAAAATAGTCTCTTTATTTGCCACATCAGCCACTAATGACAATCCCAATCTGGTCTGATTCCTTAAGTGTTACCATTTAATTTATTTAGGGACAAGACAGAAATTCTCAATATTTTTCTGGGGGGAAATTCAAAAATGGGTCAAAGTTTTTTTGACAAGTGAAATTCATACCTTGGTCAAACCTAAGAGCAACAACATGTCTCAGCCAATATTTTCAAACACCTTTCAAATTTCATGGGATTCCAACATAAAAGTTAAGATTTTGTAAACAGAACCGAATATAATTCAGAGAAGTTTCCAGCCAGGGAAGAAGAATCCAAGATTACCATACCTCGGTTTTCCAAACACAGCAGCTTCATGTGCAAATCATCTGCGGTACTGTTTCAGAAGAAATAGATGCATCCCCAGCCATTGGATTCCTTCTCATTTCTCTCTCTAGAACATCGATGCATATCAGATCTTTATTTTAGGGGTGGGCAGCGGGGCCCCGTTCCCCGCTGACCCGCCCCGTTCGCCCCGCCCCCGCACATGCGGGGCGGGGGATCCGGCCCGCTAAAGCGGGGTGCGGGGGGCCCCGCCCGCACCCCATGGAAGATGCGGAGGCGGGGGGCAGATGGGGCGAGGCCCCGCCCCGCTTTTCCCCCGCCCTGCTTGAGTTATATATATATATATATATATATATATATATAAAATATAATTAAAACTATATATATATAAAAAATAAATAAATAAGTAGAGTGAAACGGCGCCGTTTTGTTATAGACAAAACGGTGCCGTTTCACTTAGGTCCGTCTGCTAAGTGCCGCCCCTCAACTAATAGTGAAACGGCGCCGTTTCACTAGAAGTGAAACTCCCCCCCCCTTCCCCGCGTCTGCTTCCCATTTCTCATTTCTGCATTCTCCAGTTCTCCTTCTCGAACTCTCTCCTCTCTCACTCTCCGTTCTCACTCTCTGTCTCTGAGTCTCTCGCCGATCACTCACACTCACTCTCTCTGACTCAGTCTCGCACTCGCATCCACAAGCCTCTCTCTCTCTCAGTCGAATCTCCGTCTCGCACGAGCAGCACCACCGCTGCCACTTCTCCATCTCCGTCTCTCACTAGGATTTCGCCGCCACTCAAAGGTAAGAAATCCGAAACCCATTCTTTTTTTTTTTTGTTTTGGATTGGAGATTGGAGGAAGGTTGGGTTGAATCGGAGATGGAGGATGGGAAATTTGTGAATTTGTGTGTTGTGGAGAATTTTGTGCTTGTGTTTTGATTCATCTGTTTCTTTGTACTTGTTTGTAGATTGAAACCCTAAATCAATTTAGGGTTCCAATCCGAAATTTGTGCTTGAAATTTAGGGGTTTCAATTGAAACCCCTTAATTTTCAATTTTGGGGTTTCAATTGAAACCCCTAACTCAATTTAGGGGTTTCAATTGGAAACCCCCCTCAAGTTTAGGGGTTTCGGATTGAACCCCTAAAATTGAGGGGGTTTCAATCCAAAACCCCAATTTCAGTTTGGGGTTTCAATTGAAACCCCTAACTCAATTTAGGGGTTTCAATTGAAACCCCCCTCAAGTTTAGGGGTTTCGGATTGAACCCCTAAAATTGAGGGGTTTCAATCCGAAACCCCAATTTCAGTTTGGGGTTTCGGATTGAAACCCCAATTTCAGTTTGGGGTTTCAATTGAAACCCGTAACTCAATTTAGGGGTTTGAATTGAAACCCCCTCAAGTTGAGGGGTTTCGGATTGAACCTCTAAAATTGAGGGGTTTCAATTGAAACCCTTAACTCAATTTAGGGGTTTATGTTTGGAATTATGTCGTACGTGATTGATAAGTGCATGTTTTGAATTATGTCGTATGTTGATTGATTTTTTTATTTTTCATTGTGTTGTGGAATCAGGAATGTCTTCTCAAAGAGAGTTCACTGATAGCTCTCCCACCCCTACCAGTACCCCTGCCCCTACCAGCACCCCTGACCCAGAACCTAACCCTACTCCAACCCCTGGGAGTGGGAATACACCTTGCCCCGCCCCTAAGCCCACACAAAGTAAGAAACTTGTTTCCGTAGTTTGGTCTCATTTTACCAAACTAGAGGGTGGTGACCCCAATAACCCACAAGCTAAATGTAATTATTGTGGGAAAATATATGGATGTCACTATAGGAAACATGGTACATCCCAGTTAAAGGTCCATTTAGAAGAACAATGCAAGAAGAGTCCAATATTAAGATCCTTAGTGGAGAAGGGTCAATCAAGACTAGAAATTGGACTGAAAAAAATGGCGGATGGGAGTAGTGGGGGTTCAACATTGAAGGGGTATACAAAGTATAATGTTGATGAGTGTAGAAGGAAGTTAGCTCGTATGGTTGTCATAGACGAGCTACCTTTTCAGTTTGTGGATGGGAGAGGGTTCCAAGAATTTGTCCAAGAATTGGAACCTAGATTTACTCTTCCTTCTCGCCACACTGTGGCAAAGGATATTAAAAAGATGTACTGGAAAGATAAAGATGTTTTGAGGGGCCAATGGGCGGGTTTGGTAGTTTGCCTCACTACCGATACTTGGACTTCAGTCCAAAATTTTAATTATATGTCTTTGACTGTCCATTTCATTGATTCTGACTGGATTCTCCATAAAAAGATTATCAAGTTTTGTCAAATAACTGATCACAAGGGTGAGACAATTGGGAAGGCCTTAGAGGCCTCAATCAAGGAGTGGGGGTTGAGTAGGGTTTTGACAGTTTCGGTTGACAATACCTCGTCTAATGATGTCGCCTTGGGATATCTGAAGACTTATCTTAAAGAGGCAAATAAGACATTCTTGGGTGGTGAATATTTGCATGTTAGATGTTCTGCACATATCTTGAATCTAATTGTGACTGAGGGGTTAAAAGATGTTGATAACTCGGTTGCACGAGTTAGATTGGCTGTGAAATTTGTGAGATCTTCTCCTTCTAGATTGGAGAAATTCAAAATTGCTGCGAAGAGTGTGGGCATAACATCAAAGAGGGGTCTTTGTACTGATGTTCCCACCAGATGGAACTCAACCTTCTTGATGTTGGAGGCGGCCCAAGAATATAAAAAAGCCTTTTAATTATTGGGTGATGAAGACATTCAATATGTCAAATACTTTGATGAGCACGGGGGTTTAGGATTGCCTAATGATGATGATTGGGAGGTAGTTGCTACATTTGTTGATTTTCTCGGGCTGTTTTATGAAGTCACGTTGAAGTTATCTGCTTCTTTGCACCCTACATGCCATGAATTTTGTCAACAAATATGTAGGGTGAAAGAAGAATTAGACGGCATGTGTAGGGGTTCTTTGGCCTCGTCAAATAAAGTTTATTTGCTTCCTGCCCCTGCTCTGTTTAGCATGATAGTCCTTTGGCCTCGTCAACCTCCGGCATATACTAACAGCGCTCTGACCATCCAATGTCAATTCTAATGCACTGGCACTTTTTGTCAGAAGTGAAACTATTATTGATGGCTCCTTACGCCTTGCAGCCATGTGAAGTACTGTATAACCTCGACAATTTCAATGGTTGATATTGGCCAAATCTAGACCTAGCACCCAAAATCTAGACAATTTCAATGGTTGATATTGGCCAAATCAGGGAGCTCTTTCTCAACAGAGATGCTGTCAAGATCTGATCTTGGTACTCGTTCAACACATTGAGTGACAAGCTGAGTCAATTGACAATGGAAAGCAACCATAAGAATTAGGATGACATCAACAGCCTTCCCAACAAAGTTAAGAAGACATCTCTGCACATATGTGGAGTAGACATTTAGAATGGATCTTCCTGTAGTCTAACGAAAGCCTTAGTCGTAAATGAAAGATGAGGAAAAAAAGTGTAAAACTAGGATAAGAAAAAACAAAATCACTCAATACTTTGTACATGATGGCATCTTACTAAAAATACAAAATAACATAACAATCGTAATGTAGCATTTAATTCCAAAGTTTTTTTTTAAAAGAAAAAAACCTATAACACAGCATAACGCCTATTCCAACTTAGAAAATAACATTTAATGTTATATTGATATATTTATGACCTCCCTCTCTGTGTCCCTCCCCTAAGTCCAACGCAATGGCTGAATCCAGATCTGAAAAAAGAATATGCACTAAAATTATTAAGAGTTTCGCATTTCAACACAAGTAATCTGATGGCAGGTACCGGTTAAAATTCCCCACCACATATTTCATGGTGGCACAACAGATTTGGCAATCGTTATAAAATTGACTCTTATATTAATTGCAACAAACTACTTGTGTGTGTGTGAGAGAGAGAGAGAGAGAGACTGTGTGCTGTAAGTCAATTTTATTATGATCGAAAATGGGGTGTTACTCAAGTACGGAGGAAGTATACAAGAGAAACAACCAAGCAGAACAAGAAAAAAGATATAGAAAATCCTGAAAACAAGTGGGTAGAAAAATAACTCAATACAACTCAATCCTTGAGACCCTTCACGTCTTCTCACAACCTATGAAGGTATGGTTGTTTCTCTCCCTCCATATGCACCACAGTCAGGAAAACTTATGTTCCGCATGGATTTGCTCTACTGGCCAATAAATTGTCATCTCCAACACGCAGAAAGATCCACACACACTGGACATAACTCAGTCTAGCCCAAAGAGAAAAGATCATTTTCTATAAGTAACTGGCTAGCAAATAATGAAGTAAGAGACGATCAACTGTTTCCCCACTCTCCTTAGACCCGCAACACCAATCTATTTCTATTATGTGCTGTAATCTCAAATTATCCACGGTAAGAATCACCCCAAAATCTGCAGTCCAAACAATGAAAGTCACTCTTGGAGGAATGAAAGTCCAATATCAGTTTCTAAAACTGGTTGCTGAATCCACATTTGGGTCTGATTCCAATTTCCAGGAAAAAATCCCAGTGAATTCTTATTTTGGGCTAGATTGAATGGCAGCTCCTTCTCCGACAAGAATGCATTGGAGGGTAAAGTCATGGGTTCAACAGCCTCAAGGTGGATGCATTAGATACCAAAAAAAAAAAAAAAACCCCAATAATGCAAGGAAAGGAAGTTCAACACCTCCACCGCAAGTATCAAACCACAAACAACATAATAGTCAAGAAAGAACAAAGTATATGTTTGATCTTACTCAACCGTCCAAACGTTCAGAACATGATTGGTTGCTTAACTTGCCTAATTGGTTACTCTGGATTGGCATGTCCAGATTTTTCTTTTCTTTATTTTTTATAAGTAGATCAGCATGTAGAGAATACTAACCTGGAAAAGTGAAACCAGCTCTGGCGTCTGAAAAATGTAGGAGGCATACATCAATTCCACAGCAAAATTAATAGCGGGTCTACATGCATCATGGATGCAAAAATCGTCAACACAAGTTGACACTTCCACTGGAGAAGGCTTCAGTTTTGCCATGTACAGATAGCTCAAGAAAACCCGAAATGCCTCATATCCAATCTTGCCATAAGGCAACAAATCACGGATAAAGTACTTAGGTTTTCCTTCCTTCTCGGTAGATCCCTTCACTCGCTGAAAAAACTCATGGAAAAACCTACTTCTAACAGCCAAAATATATCGGTTAACACCAACTGGAATTCCCTCAACAATGATATCCGCATCGCTATAATCACAACTTGGATCAATCAAGAGCTGCTCCAAATTAGAGCTAAGCTTACTTAAGCTGATGATTTCAAGGTTAGGATCCGGTTCAAGGCTAGAGGATGATTTAGTGGGGCCAAATGTGCCATTTGATAAATGGGAAGATGAAGTAAAGCTCAAAGATGACGATGGTTCAGTTGAATTAGCCATTGATACACAGTGCAAAATATTCTCAGTTGCTCTATTTGGAACTTCCTATGGGTAAATCAGTGTCTATGACTATTACGTTACAAATGAAACTTTTCCTACCAGTTGTTCAACCAAGCACCTATTTCTAAAGAAGTGTTGGGGAAATCAACACAGCGGAAGGGATAAAAGCGGTAATAAAAGAGTACACTCATGCACTCAGTGACACCAAAAATTTAACGTGGTTCGGCAACTGCCTACATCCACAGAAAAGAGCTTCACTAATAAATAGTGGAACACAAGAAAATATTACAGAGGAGGAGGATCACACTCTACTCAACTCAACTCTCTTCTTTTCTCTCAGAGCTCTCTCGGCTCTCTCTCTTTTCTTTTCTCTTTGGGTGTGTCTGAAGCTCTCGCCTGAAGCTTCAATTTATAGGCACCTCGCCTCACGTATGAATGCATTTATTTGCATTCAATGTAACTGCATTTACAGTTACTTGTTGAGGGTTGAGGGTTAAGCGCTGAGCAGTCATTGTTGACTGCTCAGGGCATGGATTCAACAATTCTCCCCCTCCATGCCCATTTACCTAGATGCTATCCATCCCAGCTATGTCTCTGCATAGCTCAAGCTTCTCACTTGTAACCACCTTCGTCAGCATGTCCGCTGGATTCTCTTTCGTATGGATCTTCACAAGCTTCAACAGCTGTTGTTCCATCGCTTCGCGTATCCAATGATAGCGGATATCAATATGCTTGGTGCGGGAGTGGTACATTGAATTCTTGCTCAAGTCTAGAGCACTTTGACTATCACAATGTACCTTGTAGTCTTCTTGACTAACTCCTAGTTCTTGGAGAAAACGCTTCATCCACAACATCTCTTTCCCAGCTTCCGTTGCAGCAATGTACTCTGCCTCTGTTGTAGATAAAGCAACACACTTCTGCAGCTTGGACTGCCAAGAGACAGCTCCTCCTGCAAAGGTGAAGAGAAATCCTGAAGTAGATTTCCTGCTATCCAGATCTCCTGCCATATCTGAATCTGTATAGCCTTCCAAAACTGGTTTAGCTCCCCCAAAACACAAGCACATGTTAGATGTACCTTTCAGGTACTTGAGAATCCACTTGACTGCTTCCCAATGATCCTTTCCTGGATTTGAAAGGAATCTGCTCACCATGCCTACAGCATGAGCAATATCTGGTCTGGTACAAACCATTGCATACATCAGGCTTCCTACTGCTGAAGAGTAGGGGATTGCTTCCATTTCTTCAATCTCTTTCTTTGAAGAAGGACACGAGCTCTTGCTTAATTTGAAGTGGTTTGCAAGTGGAGTTTTGACTGGCTTAGCATCTCCCATGTTGAAACGTCTAATGACCTGTTCAACATATTTTTGTTGTGATAGCCACACCCTTTTGACTTTCCTATCACGAACAATCTTCATGCCCAAAATTTGCTGTGCTGGGCCTAAATCCTTCATGTCAAAGGACTTGGATAGTTCCTTCTTTAGTTTGTTAATCATGGACCTATCCTCACCAACGATTAACATATCATCAACGTAAAGAAGGAGTATGACAAACTTGTCATTCTGGAACCTTCGAACATAGACACACTGACCTGCAACAAGTCTCTTGTAACCATGACTCATCATGAATGAGTCGAACTTCTTGTACCATTGCCTCGGAGCTTGCTTGAGGCCATAGAGACTCTTCTTCAGTTTGCAGACTAAGTGATCTTTCCCTGGAGCTGCAAACCCTTCTGGTTGCTCCATATAGATTTCCTCCTCCAAATCTCCATGGAGAAAGGCTGTCTTCACATCCATCTGTTCGAGTTCCAAATTCAAGCTGGCTACCAATCCGAGTATGACTCGGATCGACATCATTTTCACCACCGGAGAAAATATCTCGTCAAAGTCGATTCCCTTCTTCTGCTGGAATCCTTTGACAACCAATCTGGCCTTGTGCTTCATCAGCTTTCCTTGGCCATCTTTCTTCAGCTTGAACACCCATTTGTTCTTTAGGGCTTTCTTTCCTTCAGGAAGTTTCACCAACTCATAGGTCTGATTTTTCTGCAAAGAACTCATCTCTTCTTGCATTGCCTGCACCCATAGGCTTCTATCAGCATGAGTTTGAACTTCCTGGAAGCTCTCTGGCTCCCCCTCATCAGTAAGCAGAATATAGTCTGATTCCGGATATCTCCTCGACGGAATCAGTAGGCGGCCTCTTGCCGATCTTCTTGGTTCATCAACCAAAGGAGGTTCGTCACCATCTAACCCTTGTGGTGGTACACTAGCTGCTGGTGGAGAGGATTCTTGCTCCCCCTGCTCGACACCCTGAGCTTTTTCTTCTGCTTCTGGATCTCGATCCTGCATATTCTCATTATCTGTGGCGGACTGTAATGGTGCAGGATTTGTAGTATCGGAACTAAGCTCTCTTGATGAAGCTTCAGTTCCTATGTTCTGGTTTTCATGGAACACAACGTCCCTACTTCTGACAATTCTCTTTGTCACTGGATCCCATAACTTGTATCCGAATTCTTCATCTCCATATCCAACAAAGATACATGGAGTTGACTTAACATCGAGCTTCTGTCTCAGCTCCTTGGATACGTGTGCAAAGGCTTTGCACCCAAACACTCTCAGGTGAGAGTAAGAGACATCTTTTCCAGACCAAACCTTCTCAGGAATTTCAAATTCCAGTGGTGCAGAAGGTGATCTGTTGATCAGGTAACAGGCAGCTAGAACAGCTTCACCCCAGAATGGCTTTGGTAACTTGGCCATACTGAGCATGCATCTTGTTCTTTCAATGATGGTCCGGTTCATTCTTTCGGCTACACCATTGTGCTGAGGGGTATATGGGACCATCTTCTCATGTCGAATACCGCGATCAGCGCAGTATGCAGCGAATCTTTTGGAGACATATTCTCCTCTATTGTCCGTTCGCAGGCACTTCAGCTTCTTTCCCGTCTCTCTTTCCACTAAGGTGTGGAAATTCTTGAAGTGCTCGAAGACCTGATCCTTTGACTTCAAAACATATACCCAGACCTTTCGTGAAGCATCATCAATGAATGTCACGAAATATCTGTTACCTCCCAATGACTCTTCTTCCATGGGACCACATACATCAGAGTGTACCAGACTCAACAACTCTAATCTTCTCTTCGTAGAGGATTTAAACGAGACTCTACATTGTTTGCCAAACAAACAGTACTCACAAGGGTTTAACGCTGTTCCTTTGGCAACTTTGATGAGTGCCTTCTTCGCAAGTGTATCCAACCCTTTTTCACCCATGTGTCCGAGTCTCTTGTGCCACAGATTCGGTGATGCCTCGTCTTCCACTGCATTGAGGCTATCAGAACCGATCTTCACATGGGTCTTGTACAACGTACCGCAAATATGTCCTCGGGCGACAACCATGGCACCTTGTGACAGCTTCCAAGTGCTTTTGCTGAAGTAGCTGTCATAGCCCTGTCGATCAAGGGCTGTCCCGGAAATCAGGTTGAGCCGAAGGTCAGGAATGTGTCGAACATCTTTCAACACCATGGTGCAACCAATGTTGGTTTTTATCTGCACTTCGCCAACTCCCACGATCTTCGAGGAACTGGCATTCCCCATCCTTACCGTACCAAAGTCTCCTGCTTTGTACGTAGTGAAAAATTCACTGTGGGAAGTGGCGTGGTATGATGCTGCTGTGTCTACCACCCACTCAACATCATGGCTTGCAACGTGCAGACACGTCTCGTCACTAGTGGAGAGTATTGCCACATCTCCCGAAAGAGTGACAAGGGTTTCACCATCCTTTTTCTTCAGCTTACTGCTTTGACCTTGCTCCCTTAAAAACTTGCGGCAGTGTTTCCTCATGTGGCCTTCTTTGCCACAGTGGTAACATTTCATGTTACCCGTCTGCTGGTTCCTGCTACTGCTGGACCTTCCACGTGGTTGAGGCTTCCCTCTGTTTCTGCCTCCACTTCTCCCTCTATCATTACCTTGAGGCCTTTCTCTACTCTCGGTGACAAGGGCATGAGTTTGATTCATGCTTGTCTCTTCTGGCCTCCTCATTAAACAGGGCATCCTTAACCATCGTCATGGTAAGTTTGCCATCTGGAGTAGAGTTACTTAGGGAGACTACCAGCGTCTCCCAACTGTCTGGTAATGAACTGAGAAGTAGCAGGGCTTGTTCTTCATCGCCAAGATTCAGGTTGACGGACCCGAGCTGGTTAACTAGGTTTTGAAACTCGCTAGTATGCTCGGTAACAGAGGTATCGCTTTTCAACTTCAAGTTAACAAGCCGTCTCATCAAGAGGGCCTTGTTTCGAGCAGTTTTAGCCTGATACATATCCTCTAACTTTTTCCAGAGATTATATGCATCCGTCTCCTGGGCCACGTGGTGAAAAACACTATGGTCAATCCATTGCCTGATCTGACCAATAGTCTTCTTGTGCATCTTTTTCCACACTTGATCCGTAACTTCATCTGGCTTCTTCCCTTCATCTTCCAAAGGGTCAAACAGATCTTTACAGTTCAAGAGATCCTCCATTCGAGGTCTCCAAAGACTGTAGTTTGAGGCAGTCAGCTTTATCATGGCGCCTGATGCTGAATCCTCCATGGATTTAGACTGTTCTAAATACAAAATACAAGTACAGTATCTTTGAGGTGGAATATCACAAAATGGACAGCACCGTTATGTCCGGAACGTCTGATTTTGTTGGAAACGAGTCTTGTTTCGTCAAAATCGGACTCAGATAGCACAAGGAATGAGCAAAAGAACCAAAACAGGAACTCTGTCGCGCGTGCAGTGCGTGGCGCGACAAACAGCGCGTAGGCGCGTGTAACTCACGCGCCTGAACTCCTCTGGTGCGCGTGGAACGCGTAGGCGCGTGTCTCTCACGCGCTTATGGAGTCAAGAACACGTCGTGGCGCGTGAACTTCACGCGCAAGTCTTCTCTGGAGCGCGTGTGGCGCGTGTATGAGCGTGGGAATCACGCGCTAGAGACTCTACTTGGCGCGTGGGACGCATGTCAAGAGTGAGTCTCACTCTCCGATCTTCAGACGGCGCGTGGGAGCGCGTGCGACCTCCGTTTGGCCTTTGGTTTCCACCGCTTTTCTTGTCTGGATGAGACGAACACAGTGGTATGCTCAAATTTGAAAAGTGAGCTACACACTAAAACCGAGTTTTTTGTAAAAAACTTCTTCCAACAAACGCTCTGATACCACTTGTTGGGGAAATCAACACAGCGGAAGGGATAAAAGCGGTAATAAAAGAGTACACTCATGCACTCAGTGACACCAAAAATTTAACGTGGTTCGGCAACTGCCTACATCCACAGAAAAGAGCTTCACTAATAAATAGTGGAACACAAGAAAATATTACAGAGGAGGAGGATCACACTCCACTCAACTCAACTCTCTTCTTTTCTCTCAGAGCTCTCTCGGCTCTCTCTCTTTTCTTTTCTCTTTGGGTGTGTCTGAAGCTCTCGCCTGAAGCTTCAATTTATAGGCACCTCGCCTCACGTATGAATGCATTTATTTGCATTCAATGTAACTGCATTTACAGTTACTTGTTGAGGGTTGAGGGTTAAGCGCTGAGCAGTCATTGTTGACTGCAGGGCATGGATTCAACAAGAAGTACAATTAGACACAAGAAGAAGTAGCATAAACAATACAATTTATTGGAAAATAGAAAATATACCTATATTCACAGTCCAGAAAAAGAAAACTATCAGAAAAGCGGAATTGTGCTGAAAATATCAACTGGGTTTCAAAGAAACAACTTCAAAAGGATATATAAACACCAAATTGTGTCACATAATATAACTCCCTCTGTTAGAAAGTTAGCAAGATGACAAGTTAAATCAAATGCTCTAAATTCAAAGTCACAGAGGGCATGCACTTCTGGTCAAAATCATTTGATTTCTGTATTTTACAAGAATCAGGAAAATGAGTGCAAAGGCCAAGAACCCTGCTTTCTTGCTTGAATTTCCAATACCATCTAAGGAGCATAATATCCAAAACAAACCCAAAATGCTAACTAGAAATAGATTAAAAAGGACTAATTTTTTTCTTCAAAAACTGTCTTGTAAGAAAGCAGAAAACAGCATAAGACATTGCCCAGCCATGAAAAATGGGGCTAAATTCATGCGGCTCTATCAGAATTTCTTGTAACTGTGCCCAGGTATTCAAGACTCAATCTCCTCCTCTGAGAAGCCCGATAAAAAATCAAACAAGAAAAATCTTGGTTCTCCAATTGGAGGAATAAGTGCATTGAAGAAAAAAGACACCTTAACAACTATTCATTGCCCTGACTAACAATAATATAGTCTACAAAACATTTCAAAATACTCTGTAGCTATTATTACAATTACTTCAATCTTGACTCATTTTCCTGCTCTTCTTCAGCATGGGCGTCATTTTGCAGAATCTTGATCCTTTATTATCTTCTTCTGTTGAATCTAAGAAGTGAAAAGAAGTTTAAAGAAAATTCTTGAATCAGCAGAAAGTTTTAAACACAAAAGAATCACAAAAGAAACTTACTTGTCTTGGGCAATTATCCAAATGTGCTGCAAAATAAGCATTATTTCTGAATCTGTTTCCACATGCACATTCTATCTTGAACTTCCTATGAACATGTTTTGAATGGGATGAAAGGATTTTTGCTTTCGTGTATGATTTTTTACAGTTGAAGCAATGAAAATTCATTTTTGAAATTTTTTTGAGGATATTTAGAAAAGAGATAGTAAAGAGTGGTTCCTGATATCACACAAAAAACGCTAGCACCAAGCGATAGAAATAGAATGATGAAGTTTACAGGATGATGAAGCCGTGAAGATTAAATGGAGAGATGCATTGCATTGCATATATATATACTAGTAAGGACAGACGTGCAATGCACGTGTAACGAGTTGCAAAAATATAAAAAATAAAATTGAAAAAAATGAGAAATGAGAATGAAAAAATGAATCTCAGCCAAGTTCATACGGTGAAGCTCCTCCCCAAACAGCTATGTTTTGCACCATCTCAGACGCATCAAGTACGACGGAAGCCACCCCTAAACAGCCACATGACTTGACGCAGCGCCAAGCCACAAGCCTCAAGATCCCCTGTTTCATTCAACTTAAAACAGAGCACCTTATCCTCTCCTCCTTCCATGGTTTTACATTTTGCCTATGTCTAGAACCTTCCCCACATCCAACCTCACGTCGGAAACCCTAGGATCCATGGGCCACTGCCCTTCATCTGTAGCATTGTTTCTGCGGTTTGGACGAAGGGAACACCAACTGATAGACATTGAAGTTGTTGTGCACCACAGGTGAAGACCTACGCCCCACTCAGCACCGTGATCCTCCCGCTCAACCTCTCCGAGTGCCACCCCACTTTGTCTGCTAGAAAGTCAAACTGGGAGAAAACCACGTGCGACACCATGCGGACAATGCTCTTCGACAGCACATGCGATTTGGGAGCGCTTTGGTCGTCAGCCCCACAAGCTTCTCTGACAGGCGAAGTCAAAATGCAAAAGCAAATACATGAGATCAAGGATTTCCTTCTCACTGCGAGAAGGAAGGATGCTCGCTCTGTCAAAATCAAGAGGAGCAGGGATGTGGTGAAGTTTAAAGTTCGCTGCTCCAAGTACCTTTACTCACTGTGTGTGTTTGACTCAGAGAAGGCTGAGAAGTTGAAGCAGTCCCTTCCTCCAGGTTTGAGCGTGCAGGATCTTTGAAGGAATGCTAGTTCTTTTGCGAGTTCCCATGAGAAGCTGAAACATTTTTGTTCTTTTGCTTTGGAATTGTCGCTTGTCATTTCTTTGGCCTTGGGCGGCGTAGAACCTTGTAGGTTGGCTCAAATTATATAGATGGATTTGGAGGTGAGTTATGTATTAATTTAGGAAAACTCTTCTTTCAAGCATTTTTGCGCATCAAAATGCACCGACCGAAGCTGACTTGGAAAGATTAATGAAACGGCTCGTTTTGGTTTAACTTTTAATAAATGAGTTTTGGACGGGATCTGAAATGAAAGTTACTGAAACGCACAGTTTTGCATTATCTCTTCTATGCTTCTCTTCTCCGAGTGCCTTCTCTCCATTCTCTTCTCTTCAGGCGGTCGATTCTCGTTCTCTCTTCCATTCTCTATTTCTCTCTCATTGCCATTATCTCTATTTTTTGTTCTTTTGGAGAGAGACAGAGTCTCGATTCATAGGCATGTAGAGGCCAAAGAACCAACGGTCAAGATCTGCCAAACCAACCACTATCATCGCTGCGCTCAGTCCGGTGACCTTCTTGGATTTCAATGGCTACTCCGAGACAACCTGTCTCTTATCAACCCGTCTTAAGATCCCATTCTCTCTCTTTATTGGGTTTTTCTTTTGCCTATGTATATCTGCTTCTATTTTAAAGAGTTGAAGAAATCTGGTTTGTTTTTCATTGTGTTCGTTGATCCACTCTGGAACCTGCATCTTATATGAAGTTGCTTATTCTTCTTTTTAATGCATTCCTTTTGTTTGCTTGATTTCAGATGGCACAGATGCCACTTCACATTTCTTCTGGTTATAACAGGGCCGAGATAGTCAAATTTCTTCTTGATTGGCTAGGGACAGATCATAAGGTTGAGTTGGAAGCCAAGAACATGGTAAGTATTAATATAATTGGTTTTTATTTTGGAAAAAGTGCGTACATTACAATGATGCTTGGGATTTATTAAGCCAATGCTCATGACTTATTGATCTTGTTATTGATTCCTGAGTGTCAAATTGCTGTGCTTTGCAATATGGAGAAACTCCTTTGCACATGGCAGCAAAGAATGGATGCAATGATGCTGCACAGTTGCTTTGGTCATGGTGCCATTATTGAAGCCAAAGCAAATTTGCTTTTTCTTATTACCTTATGATCCAGTTTTGAAGAGTTCAAATTAAAAGTGGGATTTGGATTTCTGATGGTAAACTCAATTTTGTGCTGTCTTATTAATGCAGAATGGAATTACACCATTAAATCTTGCTGTTTGGTACTCACTTCGAGCTGAAGATTGCTCGACTGCCAATACATTGCTCAAGTACAATGCTGACTGTAGTGCTAAGGATAATGTAGGGTGGATTGCAATCGTTTGAGGGGGATTTCTCGATGGTTAAAAGAACACCAAAAAGACAGGAAATTTTACTTTCTTTTTTATCCCGGTAACTTTCTGGGCAACCAAACATATCAGTTTCGTGTAGGCTCGAGAAAGAAAGTGTCCATAGAAAAACAGAGTAAACCGAAAGTGTGGTGGAGGTGAGAAATGGGGAAAAGAGAAAAAAAAAATAGAAGAGTTTGGGATTGGCAAATGGTTGTGGTGCTCATAGAGAGTGGCAATCGACAAAGGGGAGATGGACGAAGGGGATTTGGTACTGGTAGTCTTTTTCTCTTCGTTTTCTTTCTTTGTTTATACTTTTCTTTTAAAATAACTCTGACAACAGCAGTTCCACGTGAGCTTCGTCTGCCGATTCGTCCACCACCCGCTTGTACATAGAAGAACTGATTAATTTAATGAACAGACCTGCTACGTAAACCGCAGTTGTAATCGGCTGATGTCAGATGGTTTAAAAATAAAAAAAAGGGACGGAAGACTGCTTGAATAGAGAAAGTAACCCAATTTAATGTAGACTGTGAGGTTGAGTGTTCTCTTCAACAATTCATCAAACAACTAGTAATTTTCTCTTTAACAATTTATCAAACACTTTGCAAGTATTTTTAGCCTCCATCGTAGCAACTCTTCTGCATTTACACTCTGCATTTACACTGTTTCTTTCTTGATACAACCAAACCAACAACAAATTTATAAGAGTCCAAATACAAGAAAATGAGTGAACTGAAACTGGTTATGTATTTCTCTGATATCTTCAATTCCCATATTTTTTTATCCATTTTTATTAAATTTCTACTAATTTCTCTAATTTTCTCTCCATCTCTACGCTCTGCAGGGTATCTCCATCGTTATCCGAAATATTAAAAAGAGAAACTCCTTCTCTACGCTTCGGTCCCTTTAAGAAGGATAATGTTATCTTCCTCACCTGCAAGCATATTTGCCTAATCTTATGCCTCCAACGTTATCTTCCTCACCAGAAGGTCTTCGAATCCTCTTGTTTGGAATTTTCCATAAGGGGTGGCCATAATACCATAGTGAGAGTAAAACAATATTACCATTTCCAAGAACCCTACCTGTATTACCGGAGGAGAGAAATGTAGAGAGAGAATGAGAGGAAGAAGAGGGTAGAAAAAAATTGATATATATACATAGAGAGAGAGAGAGAGAAGGGGGGGGGGGGGGGAGGAACCGGCGATGGAAATAAATGTATAAAAAAAAATCATCAAAAGTAGCACCCGGTTACGTGAGGGTTTCTCAGCCCGATTGCAAGTAGAGTTTCTCTTTAATGAATGACTTAAATTGTACAGGGGGATCTTTTCTATGATCAGTCTGGTGGAACATGAAAATTGGGTAAAGGCTAGGGGGTGTTGGCGGTTGCACATTTTCTGCATGTTGTGATTGAAGTTAGCTATTTATAGCTTCCCTAGGTTAAATGCATTGAAAAAGTCATTGGAAATCCATCTCTGAGCTGCTTTGAAAAAAAAAAAAAAAAAGAAGAAGAAGAAAAGAGACCATGCGTACATGCCTAGCATCACATGCGGATTGCACCACCGTGTCCCGTACTCTAGTTGAGTTGCACCACCACTTCATGCTCGATTTACATAGACGCAGCTCAGGCATCAAGTAACACGTAGAAGCTGCTGCACGTTGGGGCCAACCACCATGCCCAACCCTCCACGCCCATCGGTTCCTCCCTTATGTCAGTTTCTCTCTCTTTCTCTCTCCATTTTATCACTCCCTCCACCTTTGATATAACATGAAACTCTCACATGAAATTCAAGTGACTTATATCTAAGTTATAAAAATAAATAACTAAATAACCCTGCCCTTTTAGTGTTGATAATAGGGTTTGTTATTTATGATGATTTTCTATAGTAATACTAAGAGAAATTAGATGTAACACCTGCCTTTGTGGTGTGATTTTTAGAAAATAGTTTTAGAAAATAAGACGAGAATTACTGACCTTTTAAAACTTTTTCCTCCCTTCCTAGGATATAAAAGATTCTACAGTTGAAAGCTAAAAACTTACATTTGCAAATCTAAGAGAGAATTTTGCAGCAGAAATGATTAAACTAAAATACAAGTTCTTTTACAAAAAATGGGTTTCATAAATTACACAAAAGATCTAGGCTTCTGTCACCTTTTCCTTGGGCCATATCTTTCTTGATGTTTCGTCCTCATTTCATTCCTAGGTGGGGCACACATAAAAACAAAATGAGTCAAATACTCAGTAAGTATTACTTCAAACTGTAAAAATATAAGAACATAGTGTTCATTCATGCATTCGCACTCCCATACATACTTTACATAAAATGTTTTCTTTTCTTTAAAACATACATGTAATAATCGGGCCAAAGGCCCAAGCCCATAAAAATAATTTCTCAGCTTCAGAAGACCCCAGGAATGACATCGTTTAGGTGAGTATTTTTTTTCTTTTCTATTCCTCTTTCCCCGTTATCCCTCCCCCACGCCCAGAAACATTTTCTCTTCAATCGGTTTCTTCAAACCGAAAGCTTCTCCACTCCAGTAACTGCCCCCCCCCCCCCAACATCTTTGCAGTTTATTTTTTTTTCTTTCTTACCTTCTTTTCTTTTCCTCACATCCGGATCTCACAAACAACCACACTCATACTTGCCTCTTACGAATTTAGTGAGACTTGGGAGCTGCGGCTTCGTGGCTGTTCCAGTTTCTGTTCGACATCAATCCTCCTTGCCTGAGCAACGTGTGGGTGACTGTAACTCTCTCCTCCACCCTCTGTTTTCACTGTTACTGTTATGAACCCACTAGATAGAACTCACCCTTGAAAACTAGCTTACAAGGAAAATGTGCCTAGGGGCTTATAAACCATCAACCAATCCCATACTTAGTTGATGTGGGATTGTAACAACCACCACGCTCTACAGTCAAGGTCCACGGAGGTCTCGGCGCTCACACGAGCTGGCTGTGTGCTAGGTCTTTTCCTAGCTTTAGGCGAACACTGCCATGCCGGCATCACCCCTCATGCCTCACGATTACAACTATCGTAACATGGCCTTAGATGTGGGGTGGCTCTGATACCATTTGTTAGAATAGTCAGTAGAATACAAACCAGTAGAGTAATTTCCCCCTCCCATGGAAGTGGTTCTTTCCCCCGTAGATTTAGCGGCTTTTCTTATACTTGGAAGATATTCCTCTTGCATCTTTGATAACCCATATGCTACATTTAAATTTACAGGGCATAACATACGGACTGGGATGCGAATTTCATCTTTTAAGCCATTAAGGAAGCAGCTGAGTTTCTGAGAATCAGAGAGACCTCGTAGGCGGTTGGCCAACCCTTCAAATTGGTTCATGTAAGATGCCACAGTACTGGTTTGTTTCAACCTCGTCAACGCCTCCAGTGGATCGTCATAGGCTGTGTGTCCAAAGTGTAGTAGTAATGCTCTGGAAAAAGCTTCCCAGTCACGGCATAACCCTCCATCGACAACATTTTGGAACCATATCAATGCATCTCCTTCCATATGGGAAGAGGCCATCAATAATCGTTGAGGAAGTGGCGTTTGGTGGAACTCGAAGTAGTGGTTGGCTTTAAAAAGCCATGCAGCTGGATTAACTCCTTGGAAATGAGGGAAGTCAAGCTTGACCCCTCTGTTGTGAATCTTCTCAGGTCATGGTTTACAAGGGTACGTAACATATATTTCATTTCTTGGACATCAGTTTTGAGCTCCTTGATATCAGCTTTTGCTGTAACAAATTCCTGGTGGTGTTGGTCTACTTGAGTTTGTAAGACCTCTAGGTGTTGGTGTTTGGATTTGGTATTCTCAGCCATGGTAGTGATGGGTCTATGTGGTTCTGTTTGGGACTGTTTGGGTGGTAATGGGAGTAGTTGCAGCAATGGACAAGCAGAATGCACACCAAGTGTTTGTCAAATTGCTAGAAAGGAAATTGACTACTGAGTATTGCTACGAGAGTAACTTTGAGGGCTCCCAAACCTCCAAATGCAAATACAAGTTCAGAATATTTTCTCGATACCTTCATTGTGCTGTTTCTGACTTCCTACATGGACGTAGCCCATGACTAACAGAACAACTTAAATTGCAACACGTGGAATGTAAAAGAATAGAGATGGAAATACAGTTATATAAAACACATTGTTTGGCCATGACCCAAATGTTGCGTCTAACTAAAGATACTGACCCAGACAACTAAAAAACACAGTTTATTAATTGTAGTGACACACACCCACACGGCGCCGTTTCCTCTTCAGCTTGATGACCTTCTCAACCAACACTTCGCACGACGTCGTTCCCACTTTCCACTTGTAGATTCACTTCACTTCATGCACACACTTCAGTTCTTCACTTTTATCTCACTTCTGCACTCTTTGACAAGCAGAGCAGCCTCTTTTCTTCTCCATTTTAGGGTTACACTGTTGGAGTCATGACAAACTCTCCTCCATTAAAACACCTTGCCCACAAGGTGTGGGTAAAGGCCTTGTAGACGCCACAACAACTCCCAAGTACTTTCTTCTGTGGATAAACCCACCCATTTCATGAGGACTTAGGTAACTGCTCTCCTTCCCTGTTTCTTCATGCATCTTTCCATAATCTTCTTTGGTTCTGGCTTTAACTCACCTGTGTGATCTGTAGGTGGCAGTGATGGAAATACTTGAACTTGGAAGCCGAGCTTTCTCTTTAAGCAGGAGACATGGAAGGTCGGGGTGTATCTTGGAAGACTCGAGAAGCCTTAATCTGTAAGCCACTGCACCTACCTTAGCTTCAATTTGAAAAGGCCCATAAAATCGAGGAGCTAATTTGAGATTGTGTCTTAAGGCTAGGGTTTTCTGTCTGTATGGTTGTAACTTCAAGTAAACACAATCGCCTATGTCAAACTGCCTTTTTGTTCTTTTTTTGTCTGCATAATGCTTCATACGATTCTGGGCCTCATTGAGATTAGTCTTTAACAACTTTATCACTTAGTCTCTGTCTCTGAGTACTTGGTCTGCTGTGATATTATTGCTTGATCCTGGGACATAGGACAGTAAAGTTGGGGGAGGGTGTCCTTATACTACTTCAAAATGGGTCATTTTTGTTGCTATGTGATAGGTGGTATTATACCACCACTCCGCCATAGGAAGCCATAATGACCAAGACTTAGGTTCTACTCCTGCATAACACCTTAGGTAACACTCTAAACTTTTATTGAGGGTCTCTGTCTGACCATCAGTTTGGGGGTAATAGGCTGAGCTAAAGTCTAGAGAAGTCCCTTAAGAGTGAAACAAAGCTTGCCAAAATGAACTCAAGAAAATGGGATCCCTATTTGACACCACGGACCTTGGGAAACCATGCAGTTTGAAAATGTTCCTCATAAATTCCTCGGCTACTCCCTTGGCTGTGTATGGATGTGCCAAGGCTATAAAGTGGCCATACTTCGAAAAGCGATCCACTACTACAAAAATGACACTGAATCCTTTAGAATTAGGTATGCCATCAATGAAATCAAGAGATATGTTAGTCCAGGGCTGATTTGGAAGTGGTAAGGGTTGCAGCAACCTGGCTAGATGTGTAGTCTTGTACTTAACAACTTAATAGGTCTCACATTCTCTAACCAGCTGTTTGATATCTCGCTTCATTCCTTTCCAAATAAAATCATGTTTAGCCCTTTGATAAGTATTTAAATACCTCGAGTGACCAGCTTGGGGGTTAGTATAAACGTATTGCAGAACCTTTTTTTTACAATCTGAGTCAGGGTCCAAAACCAACCTTCCCTTCTTAACAATCAACCCCTGTTGCAAGGAAAAACCCTTAGGAATGTCCTTATCAGCGTGCATATTTTTTAGTAATTCAGCCAACTCCGTAGAGTCTTGGTAACTCTTCTTCAACTCTTCTATCCAAAGGGGTGTAGGAAATGAGATCATCGCCGAGCAACCAACCTCTTGTAATTCCCCTTCCCTCCTTGAAAAGGCATCCGACACTTTATTTTCTTTTCCCTTTTTCTACTCAATAACAAAATCGTACCCCATTAACTTGGTAATCCACTTTTGTTGGGCCTCGGTTCCCACTCGCTGTTCTAACAAGAACTTTAGTGCTTGTTGGTCTGTTTTAACGATAAAAGGCTGCCCAAGAAGGTACGACCTCCACTTTTGTACAGCCGTCACAAGAGCTAACAATTCCTTGCCTTTAAGAGCCTGGCTTAAGAAATAAATAGGCTGCCCAAACTGCATTAACACTGCCCATATCCCCTTCCTACTTGCATCACACTCAATCACAAAGGGCTTCCTGAAATCAGGAAGTTTTAGGACTGGTGGGTGGGAAACAACTTGCTTTAAGGCTGTAAAAGCCTTGCAGGCCTCCATGTTCCAAGAAAAAGAGTTTTTCTTGAGTAATGAGGTGAGTGGAGCGGCGATAAGACCATAATTTCGGATGAATTTTTGGTAGTATCCCGTGAGCTCTAGGAATTCTTGTAAGGCCTTCACATTCTTGGGCTTGGGCCACTCTAGCATAGAAACAATGTTAGAAGGATTAGCCATTACCCCTTTAACATTAATAATGTGGCCCAAATAGTCAACTTTATCAACCGCAAACCGACACTTAGATTTTTTGCATACATGCAGTGCTATTTCAGCATGTTTAGCACTTCTCTTAGGTGGCCCACATGCTCCACTCGAGATTTATTGTATACCAAAATATTGTCGAAGAACACAAGCACAAATTTCCTAAAAAAATGTTTGAAAACATCATTCATTAACCCTTGGAATGTGGCAGGAGCGTTGGTGAGGCCAAAATGCATCACCAAGAACTCATAATGTCCATCATGGGTACGGAAAGCTGTTTTAGGAATATCACTAGGCACCACTCTCATTTGATGGTAACCCGATCTTAAATCAAACTTGAAAAAAATAACCGAGCCAAAGAGTTCATCTACCAACTCATCGATAATGGGAATAGGAAAATTGGCCTTTACCGTGTCCTTATTAAGTGCCCTATAGTCCACGCAAAGCCTCCAACTTCCATCGGCTTTATGAACCAGCAAAACATGGGAGGCAAATGGGCTAAAACTTAGTCTAATCACTCTCGATTTCAATAACTCAGGCACACTCTTCTCAATTTCAGTTTTCTGGTAATAAGGGTAGTAGTAGGGTCTATTTGTTATGGGCTGAGTTCCCTTCTTAAGGACTATTTGATGGTCATGAGTACGAGGTGGTGGTAACCCTTGGGGTTCATCAAATACTGTCTTAAAGTCCTCTAACAGTTCAGAAAATTGCCCTTCTACCAATTCATAATTTCCCTTCACTTCCCCTTCACACACAACCGCCTTTCCCTTTAGCCAAGGTTGCCTTCAATAACTTTTGGCCATCCTCGACAGCTGAGGAATTCAACTTCAATCCCTTGAACTCAATGGTTTTACCTTCGCACACAAATGTCATTAGGAATTTCGAAAAATCCCAAGTTATGGGGCCCAAGGTCTCTAGCCATTGGACTCCAAGCACAATGTCACACCCAACCAGATCTAATAAATGAGGAGGAGGGTTTAACAAGTTACCTTGCACCTTTAAATGGGTTGTCCTGCAGATTCCCTCACTGTTAAGGCCTTGGCCATTTGCCACTCTAACTTTCAAGTTCACTGAATAATCAACAAGCAGCTGCAACTTTGCTGCTAAGGCTAAGTCTATAAAATTGTAGGAGCTGCATGAATCCACTAGTATCACTACTTGTTCACCACAAAGACTTCCCAGTAAACGCATTGTTCACATCATGGGAGTGCCCACTATAGTAGTCAAGGAAATTTCCAGTTCTTCCTTGCTGCTGGTTGGTGTGGCTGGTGTTTCCAGCGCTAGTTTTTCTTCTATTTCCACCATTGGCAACTCTTCTTCTTCCTCACACACTTCCTCATTCACATCCAAGAGAAAAATATGAGGAGTCTTACAAGTGTGTAGAGGATTTCACTTCTCATCGCAATTAAAACATAAGCCTTTGAGTCGCTTTTCATTCATTTGCTCGGAATAAATTGGTTTAGCGCCCCCCATAGTTTCCTCCATTTGTTAGACCCTGCCACCCCACGTCTAAGGCCATGTTGCGACGGTTGTAATTGTGCGGCACGAGGGGTGATGACGTCATGGCAGTGTTCGCCCGAAGCTAGGAAAAGACCTAGTGCACAACCAGCAAGTGTGAGCACCGGGATCGCCGTGGACGTCGGCTGCGGAGTGTGGTGGTTGTTATGATCCCATATCGACTAAGTATGGGATTGGTTGAGGGTTTATAAGCCCCTAGACACCCTTTCCTTGTAAGCTAGTTTTCAAGGGTGAGTTATACCTAGTGGGTTCATAACAGTTACACACATTCCTACTCCATTTCTCACCCACAAACTGGGGAAAAACCTCACTAATTTTCACATTGTTTTCGTATTGTGTCATCACAGTGGTTTGCATCATCACCATACTCCATATTGAATGCCAGTAAGGCCATTCTTTCTTATTCTTCCACTGGATTCACCCCTTCACCCGTGGTTTATTTTTTTTCATACTTGGTATTAAATTTTAGTTCTTCTTTCCCACTACAAACCGTGAGACATCATTTTTTTGATTGGGGTTTTTGTGTTCCGTCATCCTTGTCCTACAATGGTGAGTCCTTTCAAATTCTTTTTGGATATTTTTGATAATATTTATTTTTACTTCGTACACTATCACTAATATAACACTCATAAAAACCTTGCATAGTTTCTTTTCCTCAGGCACTCAGTGTTATTGTCATATTTGGAATTTATAGAAACTCCCTCACCGATGTCATCACTAACGCCCCAAACAATGTTGTTTCAACTTATTAATTTTCACGGGCAGCGCACACAAATTTAGGTAAGATATTCAGGATTTAGGGCTCATTGTCGACTTTATTCCGTGGGCTATATTAATGTATTGTGGTTGTTGAAATTTTTTAATGAATGATATTAAGTGGTTGTCCAGGGTACGTGTTGACCTTTGTTGTTTGCTTCGAGTTGGAGTATTAGCTGTTGATTTGATGTTTGGTTGTTGAGAGTCTATAAGACACTATTGAAGTTGGGTGATGGATTGTTGAGCTGATATGAAGTTTGCTAGGTTAAAATGGGTTGTTTGGGTTGAGATATGTGGTTGGCCAAATTTATTTATTTCTATGACTGTTATTGAGTTGATCATGTTGGGTTGTTTGTAGTTGTACCATTGCGAGTAGAGTGGATGCTCTGGAAGTAATTGTTGATTTGGGATTTAGTAAATAAGCTAGGGACATGCTTGTTTGGATGGTTAATGGATTGGTATTTTTATTGTTTTAGGTTGTGATACTGTTAGAGGTCAGACCCAAGACATAATTTATATAAGGCAAGAGTCAGGTATGCGGGGTTCCTATACTAGTCCTTGCATAAATGAAATGAAATGAAATGAGGTTGATTTTGAAAATATGCATGAAATCTGTATAAGAGAAAGGATTTTCTATCATGACTGGTGTAGACATGAGCTTATTTTCTATTTGAATTGAGAAAAAGAGCAAATATGAGATCTAAAAGTTTTGCTTTGATTAAATGAAGATGCTTTGATTATGTTATTTTGTACATGTGAAATTATCTAAAGCTATTTAGTATTCTGCTTTGATATGATGTGTCATTTGAAAACCTTGGCATAAATTTCTGATTCTGTATCTAAATATGATCTAGTTCCAATGACGTTTCTGTTTTGTTTCTATTAAGTCCTTGCCACGGATATAATTATGGTATACGGCCCCGCCTTGAGTATAATGGTGGCATATGGCCCTGCCACAGGTATAATGGTGATTTATAACCCCATCACGGGGGTTAGACATGGTATACGGCCCATGTACGGGTATAATGGTGGTTTATGACCCTATCATGGGGATTAAACATGGTATACGGCCTAGCCATGGGTATAATGGTGGTTTATAACCCTACCATGGGGGTTAAATATGGTACCCGACCTAGCCGCGAGTATAATGGTGGTTTATAACCCTACTACGATGATTAAGCATAGTATTTGTCTCGATGTGATGCTCCGATATAATATGAAGATGATGTCTCAGTTTATGATATGCCAAAAGATTTTTGAAATATGAAAGTTTTATGAAAGTTTCGCTTTGACTTTTTGATAAAATGTTTTTGATTATACATTTTGAAAGCAAATATTCTAATTCTGTATTTATGAAAGTAAATGCTTTTGTTCTGCATTCTGAACTTGATAAATGGTTATGTTTACATACTAATATATGTTCCTTGCTTACTGAGTTGTTGATAACTCACCCCTTTATCTTTACAATATTTTTCAGTTGACTTTGATGTTTCAGCTGAGAATCAGTAATAGAGTACATGGACAAGATTAACTGAGGATATTAGATGAGTACCACAGGGTACTAGTGCTATTGCTGGATTTGGATTTTCAGTAATTGCAGTTCAATATGTTTTGGATGATTGAGGAGACTTATGTAAACCCTATTTCATTTTTATTATGTTCATTGAGATTTGTGGAGATGTTAATATTAGTTTACCTGGTTTATGGTATTGAGGATTTGATATGTGGCTATGTGTAGTTAAATGATTTGGAAGTATTGATGTTTGATTTAGAGCCGTTGGAAGTATATATATTTTGGATTTGGAAAATTTATTAGCATTGTAAAAGTGATTATCAGGTGACAAGAGTTAACTACTTGGACCTCCAGGTCGGGGCATTACATTACAAGGTGAGGTTTTTCTTTTAAAAAAGATTTTCTTTCCTCAAAACATTCTCACCTTGTACTTTCCTTCATAAAACTAAAACCTTTCAAGCATACAGTTATTCTAATCATTTTCCTTTGGCTAGTACACACTATTACGCCCCATGTGTTGAGGTTAACGTTCTTTTAGACCTGATTCCACCTGTGGCTAGGGGTCGGGAATCCCTCAGTTAGGGGGCAACACTGGGTGCACTACTAGTACTACTTACCCGGCATTGCAATCTGCCAAATCCTTTGGTATCATCATACATTCATCAATCATGGCTGTTACATAGTTTCATACGTTAAAATATTCATTTCTTTTCAGTCCTTTCATTTTCTATCCTTTAATTCCTTTCCTTTTCATCAGTTCATTTCATTTCAATAAACATCATTTCATAACATAAAGCATAAACTTCATCATTTCATTTAATAGAACAAAAATACAATACATACTGACAAAAATGGAAATATAGCTATCTTTCTTCATTGAATTGAATGAATACAATGAGGCCTTAGTGGCTGCTTTATATGATTGAGGCCTTACCTCGACATGACAAAGAGTAAAATAACAGAAGAATCCTAACAAACTTATGACATGTAAAGTAATGTAAATACACAAAAAGAATATTCCTAAAAAATACAGTGATATTGTTAACATTCCCCCTTAGTATGGACTATGTATGTTTAATAGTTTCATCTTGAAAATCAAAACTTCAAACTGCTGTTGCCCTAGAGCCTTTGTGAATATATCTACTAGCTACATGTTGCTTTTGGCATGTAGTGTTTTAATTAACCTAGCTTGAAGCTTTTCCCTTACTATGTGACAATCGATGTCAATGTGTTTTGTCCTCTCATGGAAGACAGGATTGGCAGCTATATACAAGGTTGCTTGGTTGTCACAAAATAACAATGCTAGATGAGGATGGGGAATATGCAGGTCTTTAAGCAATTGTACCAACCACATCAATTCACAAACGATTGATGCCATAGACCTATATTCTGCTTCAACAGAACTCCTAGAGACTTTTGACTGTTTCTTAGACCTCTAAGAAATCTATGACTCCTTGAGAAAGATGCAAAAACTAGTGATACTTCTTGTGTCTACACAGCCTACCCAATCTGCATCTGCAAACCCCTTTAAATGCAACTTTGCTTTTAAGGACAGAAAAAGACCTTGTCCAGGTGTCCCTTTGATGTACTGTAGTACTCTATGTGCTGCTGCAAGATGTGTGTGCCTAGGACTGTCCATGAACAGAGAAAGGACTTGCACTGCATATGAGATGTTTGGTCTTGTGATGGTAAGGTATATCAATTGACTAATTAGCCTCCTGTATGAAGTTTCATCTTCTAGTAAATTCCCTTCTGTTCTACCAAGTTTCAAATTTTGCTCCATGGGAAAGTTCTACACCTTATTTCCCCACATTCCACTATCTTCAAGTATTCCCAAGGCATATTCTCTTTGGTTGAGTGTGATACCCTCTGCTGATCTAGCTATCTCAATGCCCAAAAAATATTTTGAGGATCCTAAGTCTTTTAATTTAAACTTACTGTTCAAAAACAGTTTTAGTTTCTCAACTTCATTCATGTCATTAGAGGCTATTAGGATATCATTTACATACACAAGTAAGGCTATGAATGAGGGACTCGTGACTTTAGTGAAAAGTGAATGGTATGCAGAAGATTGAATAAAACTATGGGTGACTAATGTTTTTGAGAATTTGCTAAACCACTGTCTCAAGGCTTGTTTCAAACCATAAAGAGACTTAAGTAGTTTGCATACTGGTTGTTTCTCCACTTGTTTAGCAAACCCTAGAGGTAGGCTCGTATAAACTTCCTCATGAAGTTCACCATGCAGAAATGCATTATTGACATCTAGTTGAATGAGATGCCAATTAAAAATTGAAGCAAGTGTTAAAACAATCCTAGTAGTTACCATTTTAGCAATAGGTGAAAATGTTTCAGAGTAATTGAATCCTTCTAGTTGGGTATAACCTTTGGCCACTAATCTGGCCTTGCACCTCTCAATTGACCCATCTGACTTGATTTTTACTTTGTAAACTCACTTGCAGGGGTCTTACTAGCAGCTAGAGTGGTCAATTGCCATGTCTGATTAGCTTCTAGGGCTACTATTTCAGTTGCCATAACCTCTCTCTAGTGAAGGTAGCTGATGGCCTCATGAAAAGATTTGGGTTATAAGTGGTAGATAAATTTACAATGAAAGCTCTATGTGGAAGCTAAAGGATGAAGATTACCTGCCTGTAGAGGTAGAGGAAGGCTGGAGTGAAGTCTGAGAAGGAAGAAGCTGGTGATGGAAGTCAAACAGGTAGCCAAGAATCCTTCTAGTTCTACTAGAGTTACGAGTAGGTGAGAAATATCAGTAAAAGACTGTGACGGAACAAAATCAACATAAGAAAAGGAAGTATTATCAGGATTAATATCAGGCAATGAAATGGGGAGAACAAGTGAGGAATTATCAGTGCATGGGGCAAAATAGAAGTGAGGAAGGGAAAAATATTCTCATGAAAAATTACATCCCTAGAAACAAGGATAGTTTTAGTGGCAAGATCTAACAAATTATAACCCTTTGTAGCATAAGGGTATCTAATGAAAATGCATTGATTAGCACCGGGTGAGAATTTATGTCTATGAGTAAAAGGTGTTGTGGCATAGCAGAGGGATCCAAATACTCTATGATGACTAAGGGATGGACAATGTTTATAGAGAGCAGCATATGGTAAGATGTTACCTATGACAAGAGAGGGAATCCTATTGATTAGGTAAGTTGCAGTCATAACACAGTCACCCCAAAAAGAGAGTGGAACCCTAAATTGAAATTTGAGAGCCAATGTTTAAAAGGTGTTGGTGCTTTCTTTCTACCCTAGCATTCTATTGAGGGGTTTCAATGCAAGATCTCTGATGGATGCATCATTTTGATTTGTAAAAGTCAGTCATTAGGATCTATAGGCCATTATCAGTGCCTATATTCTTAATAGCACAACCAAATTGAGTAGATACAAGAGCAAAAAATGTGTAACAGCCCACTAGAAATTCACTAGTGAAATTTCTATTGACCTTAGGAACCTCATGAAAACCCTATATGTTTTTACGAATTGACCAATCGCTCAAGTTATAGTCTGTCAACATAGTCAGTGTTATCATTCACTATAGTACTAGAAATATGAGTTTAATTACTTGAGGTAGTTAGAAGTGTCAGAATGTGTTTTGGTCCACGCCATTATACTCAGTTGATTATTTGAGATTTTATGGCGCAATAGCCAATTTTCATAATTCCTGACGAAACGCCTGTTCAAAATTGTGAAATTATTTTTAGGGGCAATTCGGGGTTGAATTTTGATAAACGATTTTCACTATAGTTTAATATGAATATTTAGAATTTTTCAGTACTAAGTTCATTTTGCATTTTCTCGGAGTAAATAATAATCTCGATAAGCGCACCCAATGCAGTGTTTTCAAAATCGCAGTGTGGAATGCCCAAATTAGGTTAGAGAAGCTTTATTTGGACACTTGGCAATATCTTAGCCACACATAGTGAATGGTAATAGACACTTGGTACAAAGAGGAACCAATAGATAGATTTGTGAAGGAAATCAAGGTGTGAGATCATGTTACTTAAGCAAAGCTTTGTTTCATCTGATCAACTAAATTGTGCCAGACCAAAGAGGGTTTTAATCCTAGCGAGATCCTAAATGGTTGGGATCCAATTGAAACCCCAACAGCTTGGTTGAAACCGAAACCCTAAACGGTTTCCCAAACCCTAAAGTTGGCCTCCAAACCCTTTCTAATCCAATTTCTAGCATTGTGTTTAATCACTTGATTAAATCACTTCTACATGCTATTAATTAATCAAATCCTTCTTATGACATCATTATCCAACTTTTTAAATCTTGAAAATTTGATTGGGCCAAGACAAATTGGTTTTGGGATTGATAGCATCTCAAACCCTAACCAAACCACCTTTGAACCCCAAATTGAAGCCCACTTGGTTGGGGCCCACCAAGGCCCACGAATTTGGCCACCTTGGCAAAACTTCTTGAAGAAGTTTCCTCCCCCACATGGCAGACCATCCACTACCATTGGCTGCACCCAACAGTGCCTTGATGTGAAGGAGAAGTCAACTCAGTCAATCTCCATCTCTCATAACTGATGCAGGCAGTCCTTGCCCCTCACTATTCTCCACTTTATGTCACATAGCCAACTCCAATCAAGGGTCATTCAAGCACATAACTTCCCCCTACAGGAGTATAAAGTCGTGCAAGACACATTTCACTCCATTTTATCACTTCCCCCCCTATTCTTAGAGAGAAACCCGAAAGAGCTCTCTCTGGCAGATTTCTGGGTCTTTTTGCGTGGCCATTTTTTACCCTTTTGAAGTATTTTCTCTTGATGACTCCTTTATAAAAGTTGTTTTTCTTTTAGTTTAGCTTCCGTGGATATCTTGTTAGTCTCATTCCATGCTCTTTTGGTCGGTCAAAAGTATTTTTAACCATAGAAAGGTCATTATGGGCATGAAATTGGCGAGTATGTTATGTTTTGGAAGTTTTGACCAAGCTAATGGACATATCTTGGTCCAACAATTTTATGGAGTGTTGTTAGCATGTGTTTATGAATGTTCATTGAGATTTTATTGCATGAATAAAGCTTTTAATGATAGATTTCCTTAGATTTAGAAACTTGAAAACTGGAAGTGAGAAAAAAGATTTGTTTTGTAAAAGTTTGAATATTTCGTGGTTTAATCTTTTTCCAAAGGCTTTGATATTTTTATATGATGATCCTAAGCCTCTTATATACATGTTAGGATGTTATTTTGAAGATATTAGTATTAGTTTTAAAGATATGATCTTTTATGCAAGAGGATTTCGGTTAGGCCTAAGATTTGATGTTTTTGGGTTAGATCCATGTTTTATTGAATTTTAGCCATGTGATTTTAAGTTTGATGGTTGGATATTCTTTAGGACACATTGGTAAACCATGTGATGTTTTTGTTTGAAGATCAAATGTCTTTAAGCCTTGGATCAAGAGATTGATCAAAGTTAGTTGAGAGAAAAGTTTTTGTTTTGGATGAAGTTTAAAACCAAAAGCTCCAAGTATTGTTTTGTGATTTTTGGTGACTTCTGTTTGATGATTTAAAGCATGGTTGATCTTAGGATGATGTTATGAATATGTTAGAGGTAATATTTGATTTTTTTGGAATTCTTGGAGATTCTTTTTAAGGTCAAAACTTGTGATTTAAGGGTTTATGTTTTGTTAAAAAGTTTGGGTATTTTTACAAAACGTTTGGTGTTGATGACTAGTTTTTTTTTAATGGATATTTTAAGTGTGTTTTTAAACTTAGGATAGGAAGATCTTTATTACAAAATTTTGGTTTAATCATGGGTTTTGAAGATGAAAGAAATTGCAACAAAAAATCAAGGGAAAAATCCTATGGATGTTTTGGCCATAGTGAGTTTTCCATAGTTGTGAATGGTGTTAAATTTTTCTGATTTGATATTTGAGTTTAAGACAAAGTTTACGTGAGAAATATAAATTTTGGTAATTTTTGGAGATAGGATGTGAAATCCTTATGTTAGGGGTAAAATGGTCATTTTTCCACATGTAGAGGGTAAAATAGTAATTTTATTCTAAGTTGTCTCTTTTCACATTTCTAATTGTTAGTAAATTAATTTCTAACTTTTAGATATCCACTTACAGTTGCTTGTGTTTCGTACTTTATTCTCATAGAACGCGACAATCGAGGTAAATTAGCTCTTAACATACTATTAGTTTACTGTGTATGTGCGATGGGTAAGGGAACTACAGTTTATGTTCGTATGTTGTTATATATGCTATGTCATGCCATGTTTATCTATTACACAAATTATTCTGTCACAAAATACTTATCTGTTATACAATATATTCTGTCTCATGTTACTATCTGTTGCAATTATGTCACATTACGTATTATTTCTATTACATGTCTGTCATGTCACGTAATATTCACTGTCACATGTTATGCCATGTTATGAAATGTTGTATGTTACATGTTTTGCCATGTTATAAAATATTGTCTATTACATGCAGGCCATGTTATGAAATATTTTCTGTTACATTTATGTCTCAAAGTATGTCATGTCTATTGTTTTACATTCATGTCACGTTACGCTACGTCAGGACTTTTGTCTTTTATGTCACGTTCATGTCACGTCACATTATGAAATATCAAGTATATCAGTTAAGTTATTCATGTCACGTTACGCTACGTCAGGACTTTTGTCTTTTATGTCACGTTCATGTCACGTCACATTATGAAATATCAAGTATGTCAGTTAAGTTATTCATGTCAATCACAACCCTAAGCGCTAGGATAGGGTAATATCCTAGTGGAAGTCCTTTGTTTACGCTGGAGTATCTAAATAGGTGTGAAATTCAGTTGACGAAGTACAGTCAACAGGTTGCGAATGAGGCCTAACTAGCTAGTCACCAGAGCATACCAGGTACTAACGCCGATGGAGCTACGCTTTATGTTACGTGTGTCCACAGCAAGTGTGGCATAAACATTCATGGGGCCACAACAACTATAAAGCATACATTACGTGATACACAACAATTGTGACACGTAGAATACGTGGGGCCACAACAACTGTGGAGTACATATTAACGCACTCATAGCTGGTATAGACACCTGTATTGTGATGCGGTAATCGGCAACGACACACGGCTCAAGGGACCTGTGTAGCATCCGTATGGTCACTTTTATTAATAAAGTCTATTGAATAAGAATCCAAGTTCATGTATTTCACGTTCAAGTCATGTTTCACATTATGTTATGTTCAAGTTTACATTCATGTCAAGTTTTAAGTTCATGTCAATCATGGTAACCTCATGAGATAAGAATACACAATTATGGTAACTCCATGAGATAAGATTACTCAATCATAGTGACCCCATGAGACAATAATATGTTTCAAGTTCATGTTTCTGTCATGTTATGTTCATGTTCATGTTATGTTCAAGTTTAAATTCACGTTCATGTTATGTCATGTTCACGTTCACATTATGTTTCAAGTTCACGTTCATGTTATGTTGTGCTCAGGTCCATGTTATGTTCAAGTTCATATTCAAATTATGTATGTTCATGTTCATGCTATGTTTCAAGTCCATGTTATGTTTCAATTTCACGTTCATGCTATGTTACTAGTCCATGTTATGTTTTAAGTTCACGTACATGCCATGTCACGTCAAGCTAAGTTTCAGTTTCAGTTCAAGTTATGTCATTTATGCCATGCTATATGTCATGTTATGCTATGCTTACTTATGACTTTGATTATACATTCATATTTTTACTGCCATGCATGCACCGTTAACCTGTGTGAAAGTTTTCTATTAACTTGCTGAGATTTATAATCAAATCTCACCGTGGTAGTCCCAACTACCATTCCCCCTAATGGTAGGTGATGTGTCAGGATTAGAGTAGGGAGCAGACACTAACAAACTGGAAGAGGTTGACTAGACGCTGTAGACGCAACATAGAGCTTGCAGCCTCCATAGTTAGATCTTTGGATAGTATTCTGGCCTCTTTGTCGAGTTATGCGAGTTATTCGACAAACTGGCCCAATAGTATAATTTGGTAATGTAATTTTGGAGTTAGGTCTCCATTGTTTTGAGATTACAGTTTTCTGAGACTCGTGCTGTAATCGTGGATGTTTTAAGTATGCATGATTTATGTTTTAACTATTTGAGATATTATAAGTTTGGTGCAAAATATTGCTAAAAAAAAAAAAAAAGTATCCGCTACGAATATTACATAATGCAAGATGCATGTTAGGAACATTGCATCTTATATGTCATGAACGGGGGCAAGTAACTGTGTTGCATGTCACAATGCTTTGGATGTCCGTACGATCCCAAGCGGAATCTGGGGGCATCACAAAAGGATTCTAAAATGGATCTAGTAACAAACTTGTGTTTCATCAAGTAAGTCCAAGTGCATCTAGTGAAATCATCAACAATTGTAAGGAAGTATTTAAAAGGAGGAGATGGGTATAGAAAAGGGTCCCCAAATGTCACTATAGATTAAATCAAAAGGGTGAGATGCAGTGGAATTGCTAATATTGAAAGGTAAACGTTTATGTTTTGCTAGAGGATAAGTAGTAAAATGAAGAGAGTCTGAATATGAAATGCTAGAATCTAGTTTCTATAATAAACTCATCCTAGGGGCAGAAACATGCCCAAGTCGAAAATGCCATAAATCAAAACAAGGAGCAATAGGAATACTAGAGACAGAGTTATTCAAGGCAATCTGCTTGTAAAAGTATAACCCATCCTTTTCTTCACCAACTCTAATCATCCTCTTGCTGGTAAGGTCTTGTATCAAGCAAGAATCAAGTAGAAAAACAAGGCAATAGTGAGAATCAATGCTTAGCTTGCTAGCAGAAATTGAGTTAAAATGAAAATTAGGAACACAAAAGACACTGAGTAAAATCAAATTAGGGAAAAGATGAACTGTGCCTTTGTGAGAAATAGAAATAGAGGTGTTATTTGGGAGTTTAACAAGAAAACTACAAGGGACAATAGAGGTAAATAGAGAAGGATCATTGATCATATGATCCGAGGCACTAGTGTCAATTATCCAAGTGGTGGAGGGGCAAGACACATAGTGGGAAGAAGAAAAACATGTTGTACCTGAGAGGCTGTGAGAGAAAGCTAAGTTAGCAGACTGAGAAACAGAACCTGTTGACTTCACAGAGGTGGAATTGAGCATGGAGATAAGCTGTTGGTATTGCTCTGTGGTGAAGGACATAGCAGGGGCTGCCACAAATGGAGAAACGTGAGGGTTAAACAGATAATCAAAAGTAGCATGAACAAAACCTGAAGCAGCAGACACATTAGTTGCAGATGCTTTATTTTTGGATTTAAAACCTGTGACGCCCCCAAATTCCACTTGGGATCGGACGAACATCCGAAGCGTCGGGACATGCAACACAAGGTTACATGCCCCCGTTCATGGCATATAAAATGCAATGTTCCTAACATGCATATAACATTATGCAATATTCACATAATTATTTTTAGCAATACTATGCACCAAACTTATAATATCCTAAATAGTTAAAACATAAACCATGTATACTTAAAACATCCACGATTACAACATGGGTCTCAAAAGACTGTAATCTCAAAACAACGGAGACCTGGCTCCATAATTACAATGGCAAAGTACACTATTGAACTAGTTCATTGAATAACTTGCGTAACTCGGCTAACGATGCCGAAATACTATCCAAAGACCTAACTTTGGAGGCTACAAGCTCTGTGTTGCGTTTACGGCATCTAGTCAACCTCCTCCAGTCTGCCAGTGTTTGCTCCCTGCTCTGATCCTGAGACATCGCCTACCATTTGGAGGGAATGGTAGTTGGGATTACCATGGTGAGATTTGATTATAAATCTCATCAAGTTAACAGGAAACTTCCATACAGGTTAATGATGCATGCATGGCAAAACATGAATGCATAATCAAAGTCAGAAGTAAGTATAGCATAACTTGACATACAACATGGCATAAATGACATAACTTGAACTGAAACTGAAACTTAGCTTGACGTGACATGGCATGTACGTGAACTTAAAACATAACATAGACTAGCAACATAGCATGAACGTGAACTTGAAACATAATATGGACTTGAAACATAGCATGAACGTGAATATATATAATTTAAACATAACATGAACCTGAGCATGACATAATATAAATGTGAACTTAGAACATAACATGATATAATATGAATGTGAACTTGAACATAACATCAGTGTGAACTTGGAATATGAACCTGAATATAACATAACATCAACTTGAACATAACATAACATAAGATTGAGTAATCTTATCTCATGGAGTTACCATGATTACGTATTCTTATCTCATGGGGATACCATGATTGACATGAATGTAAACTTGAACATAACATGACGTGAAACATGACTTAAACGTAAAATACATGAACTTGAAATTTTATTCAATAGACTTAATTAATAAAGTAACCATACAGGTGCTACACGGGTCCCCTTGAGTCGTGTGTCCCTGCCGATTACCGCATCACAACACAGGTGTCTATACTAGCTGTAAGTGTGTTAATACGTACTCCATAGTTGTTGTGGCCTCACGTATTCTACGTGTCACAATTGCTGTGTCTTACGTATTGTATGCTCCACAGTTGTCGTGGCCCCATGAATTATTTGTGCTACACTTGCTGTGGACACACGTAACATAATTTGTGGCTCTAACGCCGACATTAGTGCCTGGCGCGCTTCGGTATCGAGCTAGTTAAGCCCAATTCGCAACCTATTGATTGTACTTTGTCAACCCAGGAAATTTCACACCTATTTAGACACTCCAACGTGAACATAGAAGTTTCACTAGGATATTACCCCATCCTAGCGCTTAGGGTTGTGATTGACATGAATAACTTAATTGGCATACATGACAGTTCCTAACGTGACGTGACATGAACGTGACATAAACGACAGAAGTCCTAACGTAGCGTAACGTGGCATGAATGCAAGACGACAGACATGACATAAAATGTAACAGACAACATTTCATAACATGGCATACATGTAATAGACAATATTTCGTAATATGGCATAACATGTAACAGACAATATTTCGTAACAGTGTATAACATGTGACAAAAAATATTACGTGACATGACAAACATGTAACATATAGCATACGTAATGTAACATACTTGCGTTAGATAGTAACATGAGACATAATATATTATGTAACAGATAAGTATTTTATGACAGAATAATTCATGTAATAGATAAACATGGCATGACATAGCATATATAACAACATACGAACATAAACTATAGTTCCCTTACCCATCACACATACACAATAAACAAATAGTAAGTTAAGAACTAACTTACCTCTATCGTCGCGTTCTACGAGAATAAAGCGCGAAACACGAGAAACTGTAAGAGGGTATTCTAAAAGTTAGAAATTTAATTACTAACAATTAGAAAAGTGAAAATGGACAACCTAGAGTAAAATTACCATTTTACCCTCTACATGTGGGAAAATGATCATTTTACTCATAATTTAAGGATTTCACATCCTAACTCCAAAAATTACCAAAATTTACGTTCCTCTTGTAACTTTTGTCCTAGACTCAAATATCAACTCAAAAAAACTTTAAACCATTCACAATTATGAAAAACTCACAATGACCGAAACATTCATTGGCCATTTCTCTTGATTTTGGTTGCAATTTCTTCCATATTCAAAATCCATGATTAAACCAAAATTTTGTAACAAGGGTCTTCCTATCCTAAGTTTAAAAATACACTTAAAATATCCATAAAGAAAAGTTAATCATCAACACCAAACTTTTTGTAAATAGACCCAAACTTTTTAACAAAACGTAAACCCTTAAATCACAAGTTTTGGCCTCATAAAAACATCTCCAAGAATTCCAAAAAAATCAAATCTTACTTCTAACATATTCATAACATCATCCTAAAATCAACCATGATTTAAATCATCAAACAAAAGTCACCAAAATCCCAAAACAATACTTTGAGCTTTTTGGTTTTAAACATAGTCAAAAAACAGAAACTTTTCTCTCAACTAACTTTGATCAATTTCTTGATCCTTTGCTTAAAGACATGTGATCTTCAAATTAAAACATCTCATGGTTTAAAAATGTGTCCAAAAGAAGATCCAACTATCAAACTTAAAATCACATGGCTAAAATTCAATAACACATGGATCTAACCCAAAAACATCAAATCTTAGGCCAAACCGAAATCCTCTTGCATAGAAAATCATATCTTTAAAACTAATTCTAAATATCTTCAAAATAACATCCTAACATGTCTGTAAGAGACTTAGGATCATCATATAAAAATATCAATGCTTTTGGAATAAGACTAAACCACGAAATATTCAAACTTTTACAAAACAAAATTGTTTTTCCACTTCCAATTTTCAAGTTTCTAAATCTAAGGAAATCTATCATCAAAAGTTTTATTCATGCAACAAAATCTCATTGAACATTCATAAATACATGTAACAACACTCCACAAAATTTTTGGACCAAGATAGATCCACTAGCTTGGTAAAAAATTTCAAAACATATCATACTCTCCAGTTTCACGCCCAAAATGACCTTTCTATGGTTAAAAATACTTTTGATCGACCAAATGAGCATGAAATGAAACTAATAAGATATCCACGGAAATTAGACTCAAAGAAAAACAATGTTTATAAATAGTCATTGTTAGAAAATACATAGCAAGGGTCGGAAATGGTCACGCAAAAAGACCCAGAAATCTAACAGGCGTTTCATCCGAAATTATGAAAATTAGCTATTGGGCCCTAAAATCCTAAATAATCAATTGAGTCAAATGGCGTAGACCATAATGCATTCTGACACTTCTAACTACATCTAGTAATTAAACTCATATTCTAGCACCATAGTGAGTGATAACACTAACTATGTTGACAGACTAAAACCTGCGTGATTGGTCAATTCGTAAAAACTTATAGGGTTTCCACGAGGTTCCTAAAGTCAATAGAAATTCCACCAGTGAATTTCTAGCGGGCTGTTACATCCTCCTGTCCTAAAAAAATATTTTGTCCTCGAAATCGACGCAAGTGCAAACATAAAACACGCTCAAAAGAAGAAGTTGCTTACCAACCTACTGTCCATCATCGGATGCCTCATCACGCTCATAGGGTAGGTAACGTTCTTCTTGAGGTAACGCCTTCCTCCTCGTAGTCAGTACTATTCTTATCTATAACCATCACATGGTTACACAAAATAACTACCACTATAGCATAAGGGTATAATACTCCCAAAGGTTACTACCTAAACTTAATGACTTCTAGGTTGACCTTCTGGGATACTGAATCCTTGCTTAAATGAAATCACTATTCTCCTTATTATTCAAAGAATTATCCACAACGTATATATATCTACCATTTTTAACTCTCTCTCAAATCATATCAATTTGTACTAAAATCCTTCCACAAAGTAGGTCAAGTCGTACCGGCATAGTCTCTAAATCTAAAACTTCAAGTATTCACGCAATTCAATTTGGAAATTTAATCCATACACAACTAAATTCACATTCTTTATTTCCTTAAGGAATTCTATCTACCTAGGACTAGCTTACTCCTTCATAATCACAACGAATCGTTCCTCCTCCTAGGTGGTACCTCAATAAATGATCAGCTATTAACCTCAACTCAAGACTTACTCTCTTATGATTGGCATAGTTCTTCTATCCATGTTGAGCTGTCTCTTATTCTGACTCTAAACGAAAGGATCTGTTCCTACTGTTCACATAAGTCCTCAAGACCAAGACTTACTACCCATATAAAAGTCTCCAATATAATGGTGATCTAAGTTTTCCACAAACACAATGCTTTACCAAGAACACTTAATGGCAGCTAAATAAAACTACCATCATAAGTGAATCCTACTACGGCCATAGCCTCTCCCACACACTTTACTCTTCCGATCACAAATTCCTTTAGACCCTCAAAATCAAAACAACTCCAAATATGTGAAATACTAATTTATCAACTTTCAATATCATTCTTCCAACTACTACAGGATATTATATATCTACACTGATATGAACAATAATACTCTTAATGAGAATTGTTACTCTTACCACCTGGGTAACAATTTGGCTTCCGAACTAAACTCTCGTGTAATACCACAATCACTAAAGACAGGGACTCACTTGAATCAATAGTATACAAGTTACAAACTTCAATGATTTGACATTCTCCAAAATAGTAATAATGAAACAATATAATCAATTGCAATCAAATCAACCTTACAAAAGCTTAACAATGCCTAGATCTTAGGAAAAATACCAGTGACGGTGCCAGCTTCTTCAAATCCTGGGGCGTCAGCATCTGCGTCTCCCTGAGTGACAACATACACTCTCATGGGCACGTACTACCTCAGCTTTGGTTTGTAGCCGTTGTTGAGAGAAACTCCCTTTCTTTCATTCCTCAAAGCAACACTGGGGCAGTCTTTGATCATATGACCCAGTTAGCCACACCTGAAACAAGTTCCCAATGAGATTCTGCACTTGCCTCCATGGTTTTTACTGCACTCTCCACAACGTGGAAATGTAATTGGCATTGAGCTCCCAGTCTCAATGCATTTTCCTTTATCTCATCTAGTAAACATCTTATTCCTTTCTGAACTTTCTTCAGCAACATATGATGAAGTCCTCTTTCTTTCCGAAATGATCAGGGTAGTCAAACCCTTCTGCTTTATCGCTGCTATCGCGGCCACGTTTACTAACTCCTGGTAATTCTCTATTCTTAGGCAAGCTACTTGGCTATGGATCATTGGCTGAAGTCCAACTTGAAACTTTCGCGCCTGCATCCTTTGAGTAGAAAACAAGTGTGGTGCAAACCTTCCTAATGCCATAAACTTAGCGACGTACTGTTCTACAGTCAAACTGCCTTGAGTAAAAGTCGTGAACTCCTACGCCTTTAACTGTTTGACAGAATCTGGAAAGAATCTGTTGTCGAACTCTTCCTTAAATCTCTCCCATGACAGTGCAACCAAACTTCCTAGTTCCCTGAGTAGAAGCTGTCTTTGCGTATCCCACCATATTCCAGCTTCTCCTTAGAATAGGTATCCAGCGTATAGAACCTTCTGGTTCTCAGTACATCCATAGATCTCGTAGGTCCTTTCGAGATCCATAATCCATTTCTCGGCTCTTAGTAGCCCTTCATTATTAGAAAAAATTAGGGTAACGGTGGATCAAGAACTTCTCATACATACAACCCTTGACTTCGGATCGGGGTACATGCACTTGTTGTTGTTGCTGTTGTCTAAGTATGCCAGTTAGCAGACGTACAACTTTGGCTAATCCTCCATCCATCAGGGAATTCTGATTCTCCTGATTTGTGGCTCCCTCAAGGTTTCGAGGTATCCTACCATGAGTCATATGTCACTTCCAAAAACACACGAGTACATGTATTACAACCACGTACTATCTCTCATACTTCAAAAAATTCAAACCTAATGAAGACTAAAATTTTACGCTTAATATTTCGCGCATTTCCTAAGGACATGTGGATTTAAACCCAGAGATGTATTGCTCTGATACCACCCTATGACACCCCCAGATTCCGCTTGGGATCGGACGGATATCCGAAGCATCGGGACATGCAACACAAGGTTGCCTACCCCCTTTCATGGCATATAAGATACAATGTTCCTAACATCCATCTAGCATTATGCAATATTTGCAGCGGATAATTTTTTTTTGAGCAATACTATACACCAAACTTATAATATCCCAAATAGTTAAAACATAAACCATGCATACTTAAAACATCCATGATTACAACACGGGTCTCAGAAGACTGTAATGTCAAAACAACGGAGACCTAGCTCCATAATTACAATGGCAAAGTACACTATTGGGCTAGTTTGTTGAGTAACTCGCGTAACTCGACTAACGATGCCGGAATACTATCCCAAGACCTAACTATGGAGGCTACAAGCTCCGTGTTGCATCTACGGCGTTTAGTCAACCTCCTCCAGTCTGCCAGTTCCCTGCTCTGATCCTGAGACATCGCCTACCATTCGAGGGGAATGGTAGTTGGGACTACCATGGTGAGATTTGATTATAAATCTCAGCAAATTAACATGAAACTTCCACAGAGGTTAATGATGCATGCATGGCAGTAAAAGCATTTTTTTTTTTTTTTTATCAAAGAGTGAGAAATCACCTGTCCAATAGTGATCCCCACCCAATTTTATTAGTAAGCCCTCACTTGTGGCGGAGGAATACCGTGGTAACAAACATATGTACTCGGGCTTTACAATAAAAAGAAAGACCAAATAAGCACCAAGCACCAGACACCAACTCAAAACTCAAATAAACAATATAAAGGAATATTAAGAAAATAAGAGAATTAACACTCAATCCTAAATACCACCACACTGCCTGAGATAAGCCAAACCACAGGAATCAGTTCTAAGAATACCTCTTAATAGATGAGGAACATCCGTCTGCCCTAACCACTCATGAGAAACCCTATTACTACCCAATCGAGCCAAAAAATCTGCAACCTTATTACCTTCCCTATAAATATGCTTAATAGAGAAATTCATCTCTACCAACATATTCATAATATCTTCCCAAAAATCCTCTAGGTACCAGAGAGTACATCTTCTATCCTGAACCCAATTAACAACCAAAAGCGAGTCCATTTCAATATTAATATTATTAATCCCCAAACGTTTACAATGTTCAATCCCTCTTCTCAAGGCAATAACCTCCGCAAGATTATTACTACCACGCCCAATGGATTCAGCAAATGCAAAAACCATCTTCCCAAACTCATTTCTTACTACTCCTCCTGCACCCAAAATACCAGGGTTATTAATACTACTTCCGTCCACATTCAGTTTAAACCAATCTTTCTTCGGTCTCTCCCATCTAACTGCCATAGAAACCCCTCTTTTTTTAAAATTAATAGAAAGATTCAAAGACTTCAATATCTTTACATCCTTATCCACAAGCCGGGAATCCTTATGAATCTTAATACCCACCCAATTAATCCAATACTTTATCAATCTCAATAAAACCTGAACCTTCTCCTTCCTACCTTCCATTCTCGCTGTACATCTCCATTTCCATAAATTCCAAGTTATAATGACAGGAATAACTCCCATAAGAATACCTAACTGAGAGGACTTCGAAGCTCTACGGAACCATGCCTCAACAGTTGCCCTCCAAGACCGATTCGGGACAAACGGAATACCCAAAATATTAGAACTAAACTTCCAAATAGCCTTAGCAATATTACCACTATATAACACATGATTAATATCCTCTATGGCCCCATCCCTACAACATTCACATTTCGAGACTAAAGGCACACCAATTCTCCTTATACGATCATCCACTGCAAGGCATGAGTTTAAGGCCTTCCACATAAGCACAGAAAACTTCTTAGGTAAAGCTGAATTCCAAATCCAATCCGACCATTGACAATTAGGATTACAAATCCGAACAAAAGACCAGGCAGTTTTGGTCGTGAAAGACCCATCCGAATTTTCCAACCAAATAAGCTGATCCTTACCATTCCTCCTACTACTAACTTCATTGACAATATCCTCCATTTTATCAGACCCTACTAGTTGCTCAAGTTGCTTCATGTCCCAATTATTATTAATCATACAATCTTTCACCTTCAAATCCGGATCACCCACCATCTGATACTGCTCCATAAGTGGACTAGAATTTAGCCAATTGTCTCTCCAGAATGACATGTTCCCCTCCCTAATCTTCCACCTAGAACATGAAAGAACAACAAGAATTTCTTTTACAATAGCTTTCCAAAACCTAGAGCCTCTCGAAGGATTAAGCTCAATCGGATGCTGATCATGCAAATATTTAGCACAAAAAAATCTTTTCCATAAAGAATCTGAACTTAACAAATTCCAGGCAAATTTAAGATGCAAAGATCTTTGCACATCAACAAAACTTCTCAAACCAACCCCTCCTTCATCAACAGGTTTGCATAATTTGTCCCATTTAATCCATTTCCTCTTGGGATTCCCATTAAATGAGCCCAAAAAAAAAGTGCTAAATAATTTATTAATCTGAAGCAACACTAATTTCGGAACCTGCATCACAGATAACAAATGAATTGGCATACTCGACAACACATGCTTTAATAGAATGACTCTCGCCCCTGCGGAAAGAAAACTCACCTTTCAACCTTCAATCTTCTTTCGAATTTTTTGAATAACATCCTGAAAATGAATTAACTTTAATCTACTTGAAACAATAGGCACCCCTAAATACTTGACCGGGAACACCCCTTCCATGAACTGAGTATTCAATAAAAGGTGTCTACGTCTAACATAATTAATTCTTTTAGAAAAGAAGATTGAAGACTTGGCACTATTTACCTGTTGACTAGACCACTCAGCATAAATACGAAGAACATCGACAATTTGCGAAACTGAAGACCTTCCTCCATTAGCAAAAATAACCATGTCATCAGCATATAAAAGATGAGAAATAAGAGGACCATGCCTAGGATGAGAAAAACTTTTAATTCTCCCCAATTCAAATTTATTTTTTAACAACCGAGAGAGAACTTCTTCTACCAAAATGAACAAATAAGGAGATAGAGGATCTCCTTGACGGAGACCACGTCCACCCTTGAAAAACCTTTGGCGACACCATTCATAACCACAGAATACCAAGGTGTAGTAACACATTGAGCTAACAAATGACAAACCTTCGGGGAAAACCCAAAAGCTTTCAAAATATGACTTAAAAAACCCCAGTCAATAGTGTCATAAGCTTTTGCAAAATCAATTTTCATCATAATGTTACCTCCTCTAATAGGCTTGTTTAAATCATGAATAAGCTCCTGAGTAAGACTAATATTTTCAAAAATACTTCTACCAGGCAAAAAAGCACCCTGTTCCATAGAAATAATCCTACTGAAAACTGAAGTAAATCTGTTCACTAAAATTTTAGAACAAATTTTATAGACCACTGAACACAGACTAATGGGCCTAAAATTCCCAAACGACGTAGGATTCTGAACTTTAGGAATTAAAACAATAAAAGAGGCAGAGTAAAACCTTGGTAAGACAGCCCCGCCAAAAAAATCACTAACTGCTTCCAATAAATCTTGATACACCAAGGACCAACAATGCTAAAAAAAACCCGAGCCAAAACCATCCGGCCCCGGACTACTATCCACCGGAATAGAAAAAAGTGCATCTTTTACTTCCCCAACCGACGGGATACTACCAAAAAATTGATTTTCCTCCTCCGAAACTTCCTCAGAAATTAACCAAACCAGATCTGGCACAGAACTGGTTGCTTTAGCTTTGAGGAAATCCTTAAAATAAACACACGCAACCTCATGGATATCTTCAGGCGAGTTAAGCACTCTGCCATCAGAGAGCTTCATTTCTACTACCATATTATGTTTGTTATTCTGCAAAGCTTTAAAGAAAGCAGTCGAAACCTCACCTTGCAATACCCACTTTTGTTTAACTTGTTGAGCAATATGAGACTCTTCCCTTTGTAACCAGACATCAAGCTCAACCTTGTTCGCTAAAACATCAGCTTCTACATCCTCTGAGTAACATTCTTGAAGTCTTAATTCACCTTCCTCCACTTTAGCTTCTAACTCTTTAATATGCTTTCCTGTCCAGCCAAACACTTCCTTGTTCCAAGATTTAAGAACCAATTTTAACCTCTTCAATTTAGCAGCTAGCTTCCACAAACCCGTACCATTAACCTCCACCTGCCAAGAACTAGAAACACATCTCCAAAAATCTTCATGATTAGTCCACATATATTGAAATTTAAAAGAGGTTTGACCATACCTAGCAGATGAAACCAAGTGACCCAAGACCATAGGGGAGTGATCTGAAGTCCTCCTAGGAAGATATTGAATTCTACCCGACGGATAAAGATCCTTAAACTTGGAATTACATAAAGCTCTATTCAGTCTAGCCCATGAACGCGCCATTCCTAAGCGTCCGTTGCACCAAGAAAAGCCATTACCTGAAAAAGGCATATCAACAAATCTGCCATCATCAATAAAGGAACAAAAATCCTCCATTGCAATAAGCATCCTAGGATTTCCCCCTCTTCTTTCATTATCATTACAAATGACATTAAAATCCCCAATAATCACATGAGGAAACTGTAAATTATTAACACCAAGTAAATTAGACCACAAAGGCCTCCGATCTAAAGATCGACACTTTGCATAAACCGAAGAGATCAATATGCTAGAATTAATAAGCATAGTAAGGTGCTGGTCCGAAACACCCATAACCTCCACCTTCAACCCAGCCTTCCAAAAACACCAAAGCTTACCTTCTTGATTTGCATTAGAAAGACACTCATCAAATTCAAGAAACATCTTCCAATAATTCAACTGAGAATCATCCCTAAACGGTTCTGCAATAAAAAGAATAATAGGCTGCAGCTCACGTACAAGCCCCCTCAAACGTTTCCTCGAGGTTAACCTTGCCTTCATGGCAGTAAAAGCATGAATGCTTAATCAAAGTCATAAGTAAGTATAACATAACTTGACATACAACATGGCATAAATGACATAACTTGAACTGAAACTGAAACTTAGCTTGACGTGACATGGCATGTACGTGAACTTAAAACATAACATGGACTAGCAACATAACGTGAACTTAAAACATAACATGGACTTGAAACATAGCATGAACATGAACATACATAATTTGAACATGAACTTGAACATAACATAAATGTGAACTTGGAACATAACGTGAACATGAACATGATATAAAATGAATGTGAACTTGAACATAACATGAACCTGAATTTGAACATAACATGAACTTGAACATAACATGATATAAACATGAACTTGAAATATATTCTTATCTCATGGGGTCACCATGATTGAGTAATCTTATCTCATGGGGTTACCATGGTTGTGTATTCTTATCTCATGGGGTTACCATGATTGACATGAACTTGAAACTCGACATGAACGTAAACTTGAACATAACATGATGTGAAACATGACTTGAACGTGAAATACATGAGCTTGAAATTTTGTTCAATGGACTTAATTCATATAGTGACCATACGGGTGTTACACGGGTCCCCTTGAGACGTGTGTCCCTATCGATTACTGCATCACAATACATGTATCTATATCAGCTGTGAGTGTGTTAATACTTACTCCATAATTGTTGTGGCCCCACATATTCTACGTGTCACAATTGCTGTGTTTCACGTTGTGTACTGTGATGCCCACAAATTCTGCTTGGGATCGGATAGACATTTGAAGCGTCGAGACATGCAACACAAGGTTACCTGCCCCCGTTCATGACATATAAGATGCAATATTCCTAACATGCATATAGCATTATGCAATATTCGCAGCGGATAATTTTTTTCTTCAACAATACTATGCACCAAAATCGAAATATCCCAAATACTTAAAATATACCTCATACATAATGACGTACTAAACAACTAAGATCACAATACTAGTCCAAAATGGTTGTGATCAAAAGAGTGTTGGAGATTGAACACCACAAATACAAGTAGTAACATGAGGTAACTACTGTACTACCATCTACGTCGCACCATTGTTTAGTCGATCATTTCCACTTGGTCGATTCTCCTTCAGATCCTGTAACAAGATCTACTATTCGGGGGGAATGGTAGTTGGGACTACCACAGTGAGATTTGACTACAAATCTCAGCAAGTTAACAGGAAACTTCCACACAGGTTAATGATGCATGCATGGCAGTAAAAGCATGAATGGATAATCAAATCATAAGTAATAATAGCATAACTTGACATACAACATAACATAACTGTCATAACTTAAACTGAAACTGAAGCTTAGCATGAACGTGATTTGAAACATAACATGGACTTGAAACATAGCATGAACGTGAACTTGAAACATAACATGCACTTGAAACATAACATGAACGTGAACATGCATAATTTTAACATGAACTTGAAACATAACATGAACCTGAGCATGACATAACATAAATGTGAACTTGGAACATAACCAAAACGTGAACATAACATAACATGAATTTGAAACATATTCTTGTCTCATGGGATTATCATGATTGCGTGAACGTAAACTTGAATATAACATAACGTGAAACATGACTTGAACGTGAAATGCATGAACTTGGAATCTTAATCAATAGACTTAATCATTAAAGTGACCACATAGGTGCTACACAGGTCCCCTTGAGCCGTGTGTCCCTGCCGATTACCGCATCATATCACAGGTTTCTATACCAGCTGTGAGTGTGTTAATATGTACTCCACAATTGTTGTGGCCCCACGTATTCTACGTGTCACAATTGCTGTGTCTTACGTAGTGTATGCTCCAGAGTTGTTGTGGCCCCATACTTCATGCTCTACAGTTGTTGTGACCCCATGATTTATTTGTTTGTGCCACACTTGCTGTGGACACACGTAACATAATGTGTGGCACCATCAGCGTTAGTGCCTGGCGCGCTCTGTTGACCAGTTAATTAGACCCTATTCGCAACCTGTTGACTGCACCTCGTCAACCCAGGGAATTTTACACCTATTTAGACACTCCAGCGTGAACAAAGGAGTTCCAGCAATACGTCTCTGGGTTTAAATCCACATGTCCTTAGGAAATGCACCAAATATTAGGCTTGAAATAATAAGCATAACGTAACTTGACATAACATGGAGCTGACATAACTTGAACTGGAACTTAAACTTAACTTGACGTGACATGACATGAATGTGACATAAAAGATAGAAGTCCTGACGTAGCATAACGTGACATGAATGTAAGACGACAGACATGACATACTTTGAAACATAAATGTAACAGACAACATTTCGTAACATGACATACATGTAACATGCAACATTTCATAACATAGCATACCACGTAACAGACAACATTTCTTAACATGGCGTAACATGTGACAATGAATATTACGTGACATGAAATACATGTAACATATGGCATACTTAACTTAACATGACATACTTGCAACGTATAGCAATATGTGATAGAATATCTTGTGTAACAGATGAATAATTCATGATAGAATAAATTATGTGTAACAGATAAATATGTAATGACTTGACATAGCACATATGATAACATGCATACGTACACTTTAGTTCCCTTACTTATCACTCATACACATTAAATTGATAGTAAATTAAAAGCTAACTTACCTCGATCTTCGTGCTTCGAGACAAAACTTAAGTGCGATCACGAGAAACTGAAAGTAGTGATTTCTAAAAATTAAAACTTAATCACTAACAATTAGGAAAATGGAGAAATATCAACTTAGAGTAAAATGACCATTTTACCCTCTACATGTGGGAAAATGACCATTTTACCCATAATTTAAGGATTTTGCATCTTAACTCCAAAAATCACCAAAATTTACATACCTTATGTAAATTTTGTCTTAAGCTCAAATATCAATTCAGAAAAATTTAAAACTAAACACAACCATGAAAACCCTATAGGGCCGAAACTTACAAAGGATATTTCCTTTGATTTTTGTTGTAATTCTTTCAAATTTCAAAACTCATGATTAAACCAAAATTTTTCTTCTACTATACTCATAACATATTCCTAAGAATAATCATGTTCTGAATCATGAACAAAAGTCATCAAAATCACTAAAACCATACTTGAACTTTTTGGTTTCTCTTCTAAGTTCAAAATAGATTTTTGTTTCTAACTTGTTTTGATCAACCTCTTGATCCATGACTTATAAAATGTGATCTTCAAACCAAAAAATCACATGGTTTAAAAAGGTGTCTTAAAATAGATCCAAACTTCAAACTCAAGATCACATGGTTAAACATCAACTAAAACATAAATTTAGCCAAGAACATCATCACTTTGGCCTAACCAAATATCTCAATGCATAAAATTTTATATCTTCGAAAATAACATCAAATATCTTCAAAATAATATTCTAACATGTATATAAGATGCTTAGGATCTGCCAATAAAAATATCAAAGCCATTGGAATGAGATTAAACCATAAAAGATTTAAACTTCCTCAAAACAGAAACTGTTTTTCCTCTTCCAATTTCTAAGTTTCTAGACCTAAGAAAATATTTCACCAAAACTTTTAGTCATGCAACAAATCCTCAACCAATAATCATATACACATGTTAACAGTACTCCATAAACATTTCGGACCAAGATCTATTCATTAGCTTGGTCAAAAACTCCAAAACATAACACACTCTCCAGTTTATCGCCTAGAATGACCTTTCTGGGGTCTAAACAACTTTTTACTGATCAAATTATTTCAAAATTGAACTAATAAGGCATCCACGTAAACTAGACTAAAAAATAAAGAACTTTCATGAAGGAAACTTTGTGAGAAAACACTTACAAAAGCTTCAAAACAGGTGTTCAAAAGAGGTACTAAAAACTGTCCGAGAGTGTCTTCTGTGTTCTATGAAGGAAAAGTGTAAAGGAGAGTTACTTTTCATGGGAAGTGGACTGGAGAGCCCCTTACACAAGTTATGGAAAGTGATAGGACTGAAGGAAAGGTTGAGTGTTGGCCTTTTCTTCTCATAAAAATCAGTCCAAGATCTTTTCGCAAGGTGGAGTGTAAGAGTGAAAGAGTGAGGTGGACCTTTAGCTTTGTACTTCAAGAACCTTCTAGGCCCTTCTTTGCAAAGATTTGGACAGCCAAGTCGGGGTACAAAACTTAGCCATGAGGCAATGCTAATGTGGTCAATTTTGTGGGCCTTAATGGGCCTAAACCGAATGGGCCTAAATTTTGGGGTTTAAAGAGGGTTTGGGTTGCTATCAAACCCAAATCCAATATCACTTGGCCCAATCAATTTTTCAAGGTTAACAAGGTTGGATAATGATGTTCTAACACAAATTTGAAAGATTAATAGCATGTGGAAGTGATTAAACACAGATCCTAGAAATCGGATTAGAACAACAATGTTTTTGGGCTTTCAATTGGATTCCCACCATTTAGGGTTTTACTAGGATTGAAAACCTCTTTGGTCTGGCACAATTTGGTTGATCAGATGAAACAAAGTTTTGCTTAAGTGGCATGATTTCACAGCTTGATTCCTTCAAATCCAACAAACGTTCCTCATGGTGCCAAGTATCTAATATTATTCACTAAGTGTGGCTAGGATCTTGCCAAGTGTCCACATAAAATTTCTCTAATCTAATTTGGACATTCCACACTGTGATTTTGAAACACTGCAATTAGTGTGCTAACCGAGGTTACTATTCACTCCGAAAAAGTGAATCATAAACTTAGCAATAAAAATTTTTAAATATTCATATTAACCTACAGTGAAAATATTTTATCGAAATTCAAACTCGAAGTGCCCCTAAAAATAATTTCACAATTTCCAACAGAAGTTTCGTCCGGAAGTATGAAAATAGGCTATTGATCCATAAAATCCTAAATAATCCACTAAGTCTAATGACGTAGACCATAACGCATTCTGACACTTCTAACCATGTCAAATAAATAAAACTCATGTTTCTAGCACCATAGTGAGTGATAACACTGACTAATGTTGACAGACTAAAACCTATGCGATTGGTCGATTCGTAAAAACTTATGAGATTTTCACAAGATTCCTAAAGTCAATAGAAATTCCACCAATGAATTTCTAGCGGGCTGTTACATTGTGTATGCTCCAGAGTTGTTGTGGCCTCATGAATTGTTTGTACCACACTTGCTGTGGACACACGTAACGTAATGTGTGGTTCCATTGGCATTAGTGCTTGGCACGCTTCGGTGACTAGCTAGTTAGGCCCCATTCGCAACCTACTGACTATACTTCGTCAACCCTGGGAATTTCACACTTATTTAGACACTCTAGCGTGAACATAGGAGTTCCACTAAGATATTACTCCATCCTAGCGCTTAGGGTCGTGATTGACATGAATAACTTAATTGTCATACATTAATAGGCCATTTCTCTTGATTCTGGTTGCAATTTCTTCCATCTTCAAAATCCTTGATTAAACCAAAATTTTGTAATAATGATCTTCCTATCCTAAGTTCAAAAATACACTTAAAATATCCATTAAGAAAAACTAATCATTAGCACCAAACTTTTTGTAGAAAGACCCAAACTTTTTAACAAAAAGTAAACCCTTAAATCACAAGTTTTGGCCTTAATAAAAACATCTCCAAGAATTTCAAAAATATCAAATCTTACTTCTAACATATTCATAACATCATCCTAAGATCAACCATGATTTAAATCATCAAACAAAAGTCACCAAATCACAAAACAATACTTGGAGTTTTTTGGTTTTAAACTTAGTCCAAAAATAGAAACTTTTCTCTCAACTATGTTTGATCAATTTTTTTATCCATGGCTTAAAGACATGTGATATTCAAATTAAAACATTTCTTGGTTTAAAAATGTATCCTAAAGAAGATCCAACCATCACTTCCAGCTAGTTAGGCCCCATTCGCATTCATCATTTCCACCAAATTCACATGGCTAAAATTCAACAACACATGGATCTTTGGCCAAATCGAAATCCTTTTGCATTCACTTCCAGCTAGTTAGGCCCCATCACAGTCATCTTTAAAAATAATACTAAATATCTTCAAAATAACATCCTACATGTATGTAAGAGGCTTAGGATCATCATATAAAAATATCAAAGCCTTTGGAATAAGATTAAACTACGAAATATTCAAACTTTTACAAAACAAAAACTGTTTTTCCACTTCCAGTTTTCAAGTTTCTAAATCTAAGGAAATCTATCATAAAAAACTTTATTCATACAACAAAACCTCAATGAGCATTCATAAACACATGCTAACAACACTCCACAAATGTTTTGGACCAAGATATGTCCACTAGCTTGGTCAAAAATTTCAAAACATTTCATACTCTCCAGTTTCACGCCTAGAATGACCTTTCCATGGTTAAAAATACTTTTGACCGACCAAATGAGCATGGAATGAAAGTAATAAGATATCCACGGAAAATAGACTCAAAGACGAACAATTTGTATGAAGGATTGTCTGCAGCAGCTGTGAGACATGGAGGTTGATGGAGTGAACTTCTCCTTCACATCAAGGCACTAATGGGTGCAGCCAATGGTAGTGGATGGTCTACCATGTGGGGGAGGAAACTTCTTCAAGAAGCTTTGCCAAGGTGGCCAAATTCGTGGGCCTTAGTGGGCCTCAACCAAGTGGGCTTCAATTTGGGGTTTAAAGGTGGTTTGATTAGGGTTTGAGATGCTATCAAGCCCAAAACCAATTTTTCTTGGCCAAATCAAATTTCCAAAGTTTAAAATGTTCGATAATGATGTCATAACAAGGATTTGATTATTTAATATCATGTGGAAGTGATTTAATCAAGTGATTAAACACAATACTAGAAATCGGATTAGAAAGGGTTTGGAGGCCAACTTTAGGATTTGGGGAAACTGTTTAGGGTTTTGGTTTCAACCAAACTTTTGGGGTTTCAATTGGATTTCAACTATTTATGGTTTTGCTAGGATTGAAACCTTCTTTGGTCTGGCACAATTTGGTTAATCAGATGAAACAAAACTTTGCTTAGGTGGCATGATCTCATATCTTGATTTCCTTCACAAATCCATCTAATGGTTCCTCTTTGTACCAAGTCTCTAATATTATTCACTATATGTGGTTAAGATCTTGCCAAGTGTCCAAATAAAACTTCGCTAACCTAATTTAGACATTCCACACTGTGATTTTGAAAACACTGCACTGAGTGCACTTGTCGAGGCCACTATTCACTCCAAAAATATGCATAATAAACTTAGTACTGACAAATTCTAAATATTCATATTAACCTATAGTGAAAATCGTTTACAGAAATTCTATCCCGAAGCGCCCCTAAAAATAATTTCACAATTTCAAACAGGCGTTTTGTTTGGAATTATGAAAATTAGTTATTGCGCCATAAAATCCTAAATAATCAACTGAGTCAAATGGCATAGACCATAACGCATTCTGACACTTCTAACTACATCAAATAATTAAACTCATATTCTAGCACTATAGTGAGTGATAACACTAACTATGTTGACAGACTAAAACTTGCGCGATTGGTTGATTCGTAAAAACTTATGGGGTTTTCACGAGGTTCCTAAATTCAATAGTAATTCCACTAGTGAATTTCTAATGGGCTGTTACAAAACCAGATGGGTATCATGCGGCTTGTTGCAGCGTTCAATAGTATGGCCCAAGAAGCCATAGTGGCTGTAGAGTGGTCCTGTCCTTGCCACGAGAAGAAGTTTGTCTTGTGGGTCGACCAGGGTCATGGCGAGATAGAAGGACCATGGGTTCTACAAGGTTAGTAGGGAGGATTTCACGCTGTCTTTCTTCTTGGTGGGCTGGGGAAAAACTTGGTTTATGGGTGGAAGGGGTATCTTAAGGAGCATTTGTAGTTGGATAGCAACAAAGGATTCATTCAGTCCAACAAGGAATTGCATGACATACTCAGAGTGCTGAGTAGCAATGACTTCTTTGGGAGCACCACATGTGTAAACAGGTAGGGGTTTATAGTTGCTAAGTTCATCCCATAGACCTTTGAGAAGAGTGAAATAAGCAAAAACTAAAAGGGAACCTTGAGAGAGTTCAAAAATTTGCCTTTACAGTTGAAAAATGCATGAACCATTTGCTTGAGAAAAACGATCACGCAAATCATCCCAAACCTCCTGAGCATTGGCTATGTAAAGCATGCTATTAGCTATCTCTTTGCAGACAACATTGAGAATCCATGAAAAACTGATCTTGTTGTAGTAGTACCACGAACAAAAAAGAGGATCATTATCAGGGGGATGAGAAATGGAGCCATCAATTAAGGAAGACATGTTTGTTTTTGGCCTCTAAGGCAATGACCATGGATTTACACCGGCTATGATAGTTATCCCCTAAAACAAAGAGGGGTTGAGAAACAAGCATGGCGCTTGGACTTTCTGAATGATAAAGATAATATGGGTTTGAAGGATGATCAAGGTTTGTGACAGATTGAGGGTTAGGATCGTTGGGGTTAGCCCTGAATGTTGTTTAGCAATCGAGAAAAGGAAAAAGGAAGGAAAGGAAAACTCTTTTCTCAAGAGTTCTTTGATACCATGACAAAAATAGAAAGACATCTGTATGGAAGAATCTTTCTTCATTGAATTGAATGAATACAATGGGGCCTTAGTGGCTGCTTTATACAATTGAGGCCTTACCTCGACATGACAGAGAGCAAAATAATAGAAGAATCCTAACAAACTTCTGACATGTAAAGTCAAATAAAAGAATATTCGTAAAAAATACAGTGATATTTTTAACAAATACTACACGACAAGCTTAGTGATGCCATCCACTCAATCTTGCGGACTCATTTTCTCAACTCCGTCAAAGCCCTGAAGAAGCCTGAGAAGATTAAGAAGCCCTCCTACGACGACAAAAACATCCACAATGACGTCACTGAGGATGAAGATCGAGCCACCGGGTTCATATTCGTGAAGGACTTAAGGTTGGAAGAAGAAACCACCATCTAGGAGGCCAAGAGCCTCAACGCCATTCGGATCATGCTTGAGAACCTCAAGGATCAGCTTGAATTTTCCATATCATTCAAATGCAGCAACAGGCTGAGAGAGATCCTACAATTGCCCGATTAGAACAAAGTTGGGTAGTTCTTGCAATGAGATTGGCTGAAAATCATGGTAAGAAGTACAAAGTGATTGACAAAGCTCTAGCATTTGTATGTGATGCAAGTCACTTTGTTTCACTCGAAAAACATTTTGGTCACCCATATAGTCCATCTAGTGAGAAAGTTGTAGTTTATGAAGAGAAGAGGTCTAATATACTCATCAAAGTTCTTGTTTCAAGTTTTGATTTTGTAAAGAAATCCCTTAAATCAGATCAAATGGGTGGGATACTGGGAAATGCTGCTCTGGTTGCAGTTAGCATGATTGAATGGCTGCAGTTGCATCAGGTAGCTTATAAGAATCATCCATAGAAGCGCGAAGATATATATGGGAATGGAAATCTGAGACAAACTTCTTGGCCGGAGGAATCATCACAAAACCGGTTGGATGTGTTGGCAGGCAGGGGTTGAGGCAAGAAACTGAATTCTACAATGATGTAGGGGATGGTTGATTTGATTTTGAAAAAGCTTCACTTTGTTGTCTATCAAGCCTCTCACACAAAAGTTTAAAAAGGTCTGGCAAACTAGTAAGGAATCAGGACAATCATGATTTTGCGATTTGTAATTTGTTGTTGGAGCTAGAACTGAGGCTATTAGTGTGTGATTTCTATTTTATAGTCATTTCCTAACTTTTCATCCTCTCTCCATTAGTTTTCTGGATTATGTGTATATCTCAAACTTTTGGCCTATGGTAACAATCTGTACATGAATACATTTTCTTGCGCTAAAAAATAAAAAATAAAAAATCTTTGGGTGCATAAAAAGGGGCTGCCTAATCCAGATTGTTTGTATGGGAGCATGAGAAGCATGGTGTGTTCACTGTTAAAAGTGCTTATAAGTGTTTCCTTTCCCTGAGTAATAATAGACAGGTGGCTAAAAAAGACTAAGTATTAAAATGTGGTCCTATTCAACTCTGCTAGGGTTTCTTTCTCTTTTGTGTCATAAGGTTACCTTCACATAGGGCTGCATGGCAACCGTAGTTGCTAACTCCGGGCGACATTCCTTTGTAGAACTCGTTGCGGCCATGCCCCAGCCTCTCCCAGAGGTTTCCATCCCATCTCACATGCCTAAGAGCATTGACGGTGTGTTATACTTTCAGTTTTCGAAAGAGGAAATCTCACAATCGGCTGATCCTTTCAAATATTCCATTGTTCTAAAGTTTCTCAGAAACCATCCCTTATTGGATGCCATTAAAGCTTTCATGTGCTGCCGATGGGGTCTGGAAGGTACCCTAGTGGTCTCTACTATGCGGCGTCCTCGCAACGTCTTCGTTCGCTTATCGTCTAAGGAGGATTTTTTGAAAGCTCTATCTCATGAAGCTTGCGACATCGATAGTCTTCTACCGTGCTTTCCACTAGACACCAGATTTTAGTGAAGATGAGGACAGGGGCTGAACTAGGATTTGGTGCTTGGGGGGGCGATTAGTAAAGTGTGTCGTATGTATGGGTGAACAGTAATCGACATTTAAGGTAGCAAAGTGTGTCACCGACATTTAACATTAACCATATAAGGTTGTTATCTAGGGACAAACTAAATTATTAAAGTCACCCATCTAAACCTCTTACTTGAGCTCCATCGAACTCAAGTGAAAGATAAAAATTAAGATAGAAATAGCCATGTAAGATTTTTTGAAGCAAATAATAAAAATTAAGTAAACAAAGATAAAATTTTTTGTTGAATCTAAGATTGAATATTGTAAAGTCTGTATAATATAGATAAAAATTGCTATGTGAGATTTGTTGCATTCATTCCTAATTGTTAACTCGATGGTAGTTATATATATAATATATGTACTTATTAACAAAACTAATCCAAACAAGCTAGCTAGTGGAAGACTTAAAAGGAAAAGTGTAAATAAATAGGAAAAATGAGATTGTAAATTTGCTAAATAGCTTATAAAAAGAAACCAAGATATTTTATTGCCACTTATGACGTGTAAAAAAAGAAATGAGAATGCGATCAGATTTTATTAATGACAAAAAATAGGAGTAATTCTGAAAAAATTATTAAAAAACTAAAGGAAACCTAGACAACTAAATACTAAATGAGATTTTTGAAAATGTTTTGGGGGAGGAAACCTCCATGGTTCCAGTTTGGATAGTGCTACCAGATTTGCCTCCTAACTTCTATCATGAGTCTTTTTTACGTATTTTCACTGCACTTATAGGTAAGTTAATCATAAGAGTTAATCTTACTCGGTGTGTGACTCGCACAGATGGAGCTCGACTATGCATGGAGATGGATGTGGCTGTACAACCTATTCCATTTTTCTGGATTGGTGTCCCTAGTTTGCCTTTGAGCTGTAAACAAGATATAATATATGAAACACTTCTTGCTTTCTATTGTAGATGCAAAGTGTAGGGACATATTTCCCGTACATGTTGTGATGGGAAGGCTGTGAATGGGGAGAAGTCCTGGGTTCAGAAAAACATAATCCTACTGGTGAGGATCTGAAGGCTAAGGCCACTGAGAATGAGGTTGTAAAGAATATTGTGATTCAAAATGAGTTCGAGAAGGAACTAGAGGCAGGGGGTCCATCGAATATTCAGCAGGATATGAGTTTGGTTGTGGTTTCTGATGTTGTAACACCCCGTATTTTAGTATATTTTTAATTTAAAGATTATTTGTTATTAATTTAAAATTTTATTCTCTTATTTTAAAATTGGTTGGATTTTTAGTAGGTTTATTTTTTATGATTTTAATTTTGTGAAAATTATTTTGAAGTGCTTTCTTATAATTGATTTTTGTAATACATTTAAATTGTTTTTCATATTTAATTAACTTATTGTTGGGTTTAATTATTTATTTTCATTTTAATCACTACGTTTGAATTATTTTATTTTACTTGTTTTGAAATCGTTTCCGTTGGATCATTTTTGTGACCCAAGATGTGGCGATTGGAGCTCATTTCTTTCCCTCCATTTTCTCTTTCCTCTCTTTTTCTTTTCTTCTTTTCTTTTCTTTTTCTTTCTTTCTTTTTTCTTTCCTTCTCCCTAGTTCTCCCGCATGCACGTCTCTCCCTCTCTCTTCTCTTCGTCTATGCGTCGTCCCCCAGCCCACCGCCTTGCGCCGGCGGTGACCGACACCGCCCCTCCCTCTTACCTCCCCTTTGACCGGCGATCACCCCCATGTGATCTCAGCCCCTAACTCGTCGCCGTTAGCCCCCACGCACCACACCAAGCCGCGACACTCGTTGCGCCGCTGCGCCGCCGTCGCGCCACCTCCGGCCACCATCTTCTCACCACCTCATCCTTGACCTCCTAGCAACCCAATGGACCCAACCCCACCTTCGAACTGTCACCGGTGAAGCCCCACCATCAATATTTCCGTTTTGGATATTTTAGCCTTCGACCGCCCTTTAAGCCGCCACCCACGGCCAACCACCACCACCACTAGCTTCACCGACATCCCTAAGCTCTACCCTATCAATCTCGGGTCTTCGTTTACACCCGTTCAAAAGTGAATTTTTGAGACCCACGGCCACAGTGCATTTGGCACTGTTTTGTTGCTGTGTTGCCGCTTCTAGCACCTCCGTGATCTTTCAAAAATTATATTATAGCATTGTAAATATTTTCTCAAAGAACTATTGAGATTTAAATGTATTTCTGCGCTAATTCATATTTACTGTGAATTGGTTGGTTGTGCTGGACTGAGTCCGAGGAGTAAGGGGGTCGGTTGGATTGGATGATGAAGTTGTTTGTGTGATTGGTTTGTGCTATGAAATTTGTTGGCTGTTTCGGGTTTAAATATTGGTGTTTTGAGTTTGACGTTGGTCATGGTGGATATTGGTGATTTTTAGGAAGTGATGATATATTTTAGGATTAGGAGGGTTTTAAGTTTTGAGAAATTAAAATAGGTTATTTTAGAAGTTTAGGCTTAAATATCGAAATCCGTATTTGATTGAAAACTTACGAAAATTATGTGATTATTTTTATAGGTGACGATTTATATTCGACTCGACATTTTTGAGGAAAATTCTGAAAAGCTAAGTTGTCTATGTAAGCGGGGTTCCTATGCTAGGTTTTATACAAGTTAATAAGACTGAGGTTGACTTTATGAAAACTTGCATATTTTGTGATGTAATGGGAACTTGGGAAAAATAAAGACCAACCTCGGTCGCTTATCTGCATTATTCAGCAAATCTTTATGAAAAAGGAAAAATATGTTCTGACATGCATTGTGTAGATATGAGCTCAATTTTATCATGTGGTTTTTGAAATCTGAAAAAAGGAGCGATATTGAGAATATGGAAAATTGTGCATTTATTTAGAAAAATGTTCTGGCTTTTTTTGTCAGTGTGTGTAAACTATCTGATTCTGTTTTGGTACTCTGTATTATTTTGATATAACATCTGAAAACCTTTGGCATGGTGTACTGGTATTTGTATCTGACTTTGTCTCTGCTTTGCTCTGCTCTGTTTGGGTTGGTACCAACTTCTCTATCTCTGAGCGCACCCACTTTGGAAACAAAGCGGTTTTATTGTGGTCTTTCCTGTGTGCACACTCGGGGCTCCGAGAAGAATAAAGAAAAGATTTCACCTCTGTCTCTGCCTGGTTTGGTCACCGGGGTTAGCATAACCCTACCACGGGGTGAAACATGGTCTCTGCTCTGTGTGAAGCTCTGTTTTTATCTGATGATGATACTCAGTTTATGTTATGCCAAAGTATTATGGGTTTTATTTGTCTTAAAACCATCGCTCTGTTACTTTTGAAAATATGTTATGTTCTGCATGATAACTCTGGAAAATATTTTGTTCTGCATGCTATACTTTGTAAATGCTCATGTTTGTACGCTAGCATATGTCCACTACTTACTGAGTTGTTGATAACTCACCCTCTATCTTCATAATATTTTTTAGATGATGTGGAGAGTCCAACTGAGGACCTGGATTAGATTGGTGAGCATGATTAAGCTGAGGAGAGGATGTTAGAAGAAGGAATTATGATGTCCTTTAGTTTTAACGTCTTTTAGATTTAATTATATCTTGGGCTTGGGTTTAGTAAGACTTATGAAATTATTAGTTTGGTTTGTTATAACTACCGGGAGATTGTGGACTCCTTAGTTTATTTTGTTGCAGTAATGACTTCGTGGAGTTTTCAATGTGGTTATTTAGAGTACATGAGATTGAGTTTTGCTAATAAAGTTTTGGAGTTTTATTTTAGTTGTGTTGGAAAACATGTTCTTAAGTGACAGGTAGTAATCTCCAGGCCAACCGGGTTTGGGGCGTTACAGACGTTGTTGGTTAGACGATTTCTGGAACAGTTATTCATGCTTATTCGTGGTACAACCTTCATCGTCTAAGTTGCAGATAGGTGCCCTTCTGAGGGTGCAACCTAGTGTCTCTCCGTTGGTGTAGACGCAGGGTGAGGTTTCCTAGGTTAATGGCCAATCTAGTATGCTTGTTGGTTCTCTCACGTTGGTGCCGTCCCATTCTAATGAGTTGCAGATTGGTGTTCTTCCGTTGGTGCAGTCTAATGTCCCTCCTTTGGTGCAGATGATTATGGATCCTTTACAGGATGCTCTTGCACATCAACTACCTGGGATAGTAATCGAAGCAGAGGAAGTGAGTCCTGAAGTAAGGGCTTTTCTGTATGTCGCAGAGGCACAAGTGCATGAGAGTCCTATAATCTTTGTATGGAATATTAGAGGGATTTGAACCTCTAAAGTTTGGTTATAGAAGTTGATTGGGTCTCCAAAACCTGTTATTGTTGTTTTAGTGGAACCTTTTACTAGTTTTGATCAAGCTCAAAGTTTGATGAGATGTTTGAATTTTGAGAATGGCACGTCGAATGAAGCTGTTGGTGAGAAAGTTTGGTTATTCTGGAATAGTGCCGTGGGGGTTTGAAACGCTGGCATGAGCTCTCAATTTATTTCGGCTCATGTTGAGGACAGAAATCAGGTTTTTTTGTGTCATTTCATTTATGCAAAATGTAATCGGAGCGATAGGCAGGAGTTTTGGGATGACCTGAGCTCCCATCGTATTAGAGTAGAGCCTTGTTTATTTGCAGGTGATTTCATCATTATTTGATCTGACTCTGAAAGGCGGGGAGGTCGTCCTAGGCCTTGCCTTTTTTTGCATCAATAAGAAGCCAAGGTTTAGAACCCACATATTTATCTTTGAAAAATCGAGCCCATAACGAATTACCTTGGATTAAATTCCAAGCGAACCTTATATGCAAAGCCTTCTGCATATCATCTAGGTGATGCAAACCCAAGCCACCTTCTTCCACTAGAATACACATGTTCTTCCAAGCTACCCATTTTTCTTACCTCTCCCATTAGCCTCTCCCCAAAAGAAAGTGCTCATTAAACGATGTAACTCCTTGATAATAGATTGAGGGACCTGTAAAACAGCAAATAAATGTAGAGCCATGCTAGAAAGCACATGCCTCAGGAGAATAAGACGACATCCAGAAGAAAGAAGCTTCATCTTCCAACTACTGATTTTATTATGGACTTTTATAGCCATCTCCTCCAAGTGAACTTGCTTTAGCCTCCCTGAAATAATAGGCACCCCTAGATATTTGAAAGGAAAAGAACCTTCCGAAGACCTAGTCATAAGCTTAATAGCTCTCTTACGACCCGAAGAAATATTTTGACAAAAAAAAAAGTAGTCTTTTCTCTACTAATACTCTGGCCAGACCAAGTCTCATATTTATGAAAGATAGATAAGAGTTCCTGAATAGTTCTCATGCTACCATTAGTGAAGATCATCAAATCATCAACATACATAAAATGTGAAATTTGAATCGTACCTCTAGCTTGAGAAAATTGACCAACTCTTTTTTCTACAACACTATTCTTAATAAAGTCTACATAGGACTTCTTGTAGAATAATGAACAGGTAGGGAGAAAGAGGATCCCCCTGGCGCAAACCACGACCTCCCTGAAAAAAACCTTAGAGGTTTCATTCATCACAATAGAATACCATGGAGATGAGATACAAGCCCGAATTAAATCACAAACCTGAGGAGAAAATTTGAATGTTTGAAGGACCTCCAACAAGAAATACCAATCAACTCGATCATACGCTTTTGCCATGTCCATTTTGAGAATAATATTTCCACCACGAGATTTCATGTTAATAGAATCGACCATTTCCTGCGTAATGGAAATATTTTCAAAAAGGCTACATCCTAGAATGAAAGCATCTTGCTCAAGAGAAATCATGCTAGGGAGAAGATCCGTAAATCGATTAACAAGAATTTTAGAATAAATTTTATAGAACACCAAATAGAGGCTAATTGTTCTAAACTTATCAAACCCAGTAGGCACTTCAACCTTCTGAATTAAGACAATGAAAGAGGCCAAGTAGAAACATGGCAACTGCTTAGAGAGGAAGAAATCTGAAATAGCTTCAAAGATATTGACTTTAACAATCTCCCAACAACTCTTAAAAAGACTTGCTCTAATACCATTGGGACCCGTAGAACTATTATAGGGAATAGATGACAGAACCGCAAAGACTTCATCCATAGACAGAGTACATTCAATATGTCCATTATCTTCATCTAAAATAACAGGCGAGATAAGATAAGAAAGATCCGACAATGCACGAGGAGGGTCTGCTTGAAGAAAACCAGAGAAATACTCTTCTGCACCCTGATGGATGGCTTTTGGTGACTCAAACAAGACCCCATCTGTAGCTCTCATGCCAGATATGCGCTTCTGCCTCTTATTTGCCAAACAAGCATGAAAAACTTTTGAGTTCCTATCACCTTCCAGCTTCCATTTTAACTTTTCCATCTAAGCCAAACGAATATCCTCTCTACGTCTCCACGAAGACAATTCCTGAGAGGTCAAGATTAACTCCTTGTCATCGTTAGGATTCCATTCATGTTGGAGCTGGCCTTCAAGCCTTTCCACCTGCTCCTCAAGATGGGCAATTTGAGAGGTAGTCCGACCCAAAACCCTCTTATTCCATTCATGGAGAGCGACCCGAACTTGTTTTAACTTACTAGCAAGCTTCCATAAGCCCCTACCAACCACAGGAACCAGCCAAGCCCTGCACAGTCAAAAAAATTTGGATGATCGACCCACATTTGCTGAAAGCGAAACGGAGAAGGGCCATAAGAGAAAGGATCTTCAATTAATTCAATGTGCATCGAGCAATGATCCAACGTAGATCTTGGTAGATAAGAACAAATAGCATGAGAGAATTGGGACAATATAGTAGCATCTAGAAACACCTGATCAAGTTTCGCCTAGCTCTTGGATAACCCCTGTTGGCCATTCCACCAGGAATATTTGCTACCCTGAGTTTTCATTTCACACCACCCTGATCAATATAACTGAGTTGGAAAATGATTGCTAAATGTATTCCTTTGGTTCTCGAAAATTCTAAGTGGCGACTCAGGGAAGGCAACCTCTTTTTCTAGTATGATAAGTGGAGTGATCGGGGTCCTTTGTTTTCTGATCTTCCAGTGGTGGGTAGTCCTTTACTTAAAGTTAAGGATTGTCAACTATCAAATTCGTGGATGTGGATTTTTTGGTTAGATTGGTGGGGCAAGAACATGTGAATGATATTTTGGAATCTTTAGCAGTTTGCATGGGAGGATCTGATGTATTGGTATGGATGAAGCAAGATAGTGGTTGTTTATCTACAAAATTAGTGTGGGATTGTATCCATATTAGAGGCTCTACATTGAATTGGCATTCTTGGATGTGGTATAAATTGCTCCCTTTGAAGGTTTCGGTTTCTATGTGGAAGGCTTGGCATAATGCTTTCAGTGTGGATGATCGTCTTTGTCGTGTAAGTGTGTCGATTGTTTCTAAGTGTGATTGTTGTGATGTGGGCAATTATGAGGATCAAAATCATGTTTTGTTTGAAGGAGATTTAGCTGCTCAGGTGTGGCGCTATCTTTGGGTTACCGCTTCGTGGCAATTGGAAAGAGATGGTGTCCCTTTGGTTTCGTCGTGCTTCTTCCTCTTCTCAGTTGGTATTATTGTGGGCCTCCTTCCTTCATTTCTTTCTTGGCGTCTTTGGCATCACAAATGTGTAGCTCGCATGGAAGGTCGTCTTGAGCCTTTTAGTTTGGTTTGGCAGTCGATTGTTCATTGGATTCACTCAATTTGCCAGGACATTCACAAAGTTTCGAAATGCTCTAGGCATCATTATCAGATTTTACAATCCTCGCTTATCCTGCCTTTAGTTCCGCCAAGGTGATGCTTGCATTTGGTGGCCTAGCACAAACCCTCTCAAGGTCATTTTAAGTTAAATACTGATGGTAGTAGCTTTGGGAATCGTGGGCCACCTGGGGCGTATGGTATTATTAGAGATGATCATGGTAATTTAATTCATGCTTTTGCCTCTCCTCTTGGCATTGGTTCGAATAATAAAGCTGAGTTATTAGCTTTGTTGTATGGCCTTAAAGCTTGCAAAGCTTTGAGGATTGGTTACATGGAAGTTGAACTAGACTCGCAAGTGGTGGTTTCATGGTGGAAGCAACGGAGATGTGGGGTTTGGTATCTTGAGGATTTTTGGGAGGAGATTCTTGGTCTTTTGGATTTGATGATCTGTTCTGTTTGCCATGTCTTCAAAGAGGGTAATAAAGCTGATCGGTTTGCAAAGTATGGTGTGATAGGTCATCACATAGAGTGGCAAGTGATTGGGAAAGTGCTGAGGCTGCTGAGAGGTTTAATCTGCTTGGACAAGCTGGGTCTTCCTTCTTTACACTGCCACTAATTTTTATTACTTTTGTTGCTCTTTTTCTTCTATTGCTAATGGTTTTGTGCTTGGTTCTGTTTTGTTTCTTTTTCTTGCGTGGACTAACCTTGTTTTTGCAGGTTATTTGTGTCTCTTTGGTTGCTTTGTTGGTTTTTTTCTTTTGGTTTATTTTGGATTATGTTGTACTGTAGTTTTAATGTTCTTTATTTTTGATGCCTGTGTTTTGGTTTTTCTGTAACCTCTAGGTGTCTAGTTTGTAACCACGATTTTCCTCTGCCACAAGTAAGAGCAATCAATAAACTTGGGGTGCTGTCCTCTTCTATATAAAAAAAAAAGATAGGTGGCTGAAAGTTCATCTGCAGAGGAGCATAGACAAGTATGGAGGAGAATTTGGAAACATAACATCCCTCATAGAGTGAAGATCTTTGCGTGGAGGGTGTGCAAGAATGGCCTACCTACCATGTTGAACCTAAAGTTTCGTTGTGTTATTGAAGAGGCAAAATGTCACTGGTGCAAAGAGGGTGAGGAAGACTTAAATCATGCTCTATTTTACTGCCCTTTTATTAATAACAGATGGCTCCATCAGCTCCCTTTCCTACAAGAATCAAATGCAAGACTGAATTTTATGCAAGTGGTCGATGCTGTCATGAAGAGAAGAATCTCAGGTGAATTGGAGAAACTTTTTCTTATAGCTTGGGCCATATGGTATAGAAGGAACCGTAATTTGTATGCAAACAACTTGTTATCACTACAACAGGTTATTGAACATGCACTATCTATGTATGAGGACCAAGTATCTGCTGCAATATCAAATAAGCCAAGTGGGCATACACTCAGCAGGTAGACAACACCACCAGTGGGGGTTTTAAAGCTCAATGTTGATGGGGCCATTTTTAATGCTCTTTGTAGATTAGGTGTGGGTATGCTGTTGCGAGATGAGAAGGGTTAAGTTCTTTTTGCAGCCAGTAAACCAGAACATATGGTTACTGATTCTTTTGAAATATAATTTTTTGCTGTTCTAAGAGGGTTACAATTATGTATCCCTATGGGAATTACAGACTTGTAGATAGAAAGTGATGCACTTCTTGTGGTGCAAGAGCTAAACAAGGAGGGTCCTTCCACATTTGTTTGGGGCAATATTGTTCATGAAATCAAGAGGTTGTTGCAGAGATGGCCACACTGGTCTGTTCATCACAAGGGGTGGGAAGCAAATGGGTCAGCACATTCGTTGGCTAGATTTTCATGGAATTTAGATGAGATAGCAACTTGGTGGGAAGTGATTCCTGAATGTATTGAAACTGTTATTTAGTTTGACATTTATGTGTAAGGTTTTCCTTGATGAATATGATTCTGTTTACTATAAAAAGAAAAAAGAGGGGCTGTCAAAGAGGGCCAGTACATACATATCCTTAAACCTTAATACCTAAGCATAGATTCGTAAAACATTTTCACTCTAAAAAAACATTTCTTTTCTTTTCTTTTCATTTGATAAAAGAACATTTTTCATAAAAGCATTTCATAAAGCATTCATTTTCATTTTCGTACTTTTAGAAAACTCTAAAAGGGCATGAACGTAATACTTAGACTCCATGCTATGAACATTTCATCTAGTCCATTCATGTGCATGTCAGATGGCAACCTACACGCATTCACAACCTCACATCACTTCCTTTTCATTTAAAGAACACTAGGCATAAAACTTGCATAAGAAAACTATCCCTAACTCTTAGTTCATTTTATTCTATATGACCTTAACCTCTCCTTGGTCCTGGACTTAGACTTCCTCTACTTAGATTAGTCATCACCCAATTAATCATCATTTAACCATTTACTCGCATGCTTCTTCATCACATCTCTATTTGTACAAACTTTCATCTCTAGGTATTCCAAATATCCATTCATTTCATGTACTGTAACGCCCGTCCTTGTGGTGGGACTTTTTACAAAATGATTTTAGAAAAGACAACGGGAATTACCATTCGATTTAAAACTTTTTGCATCCATACCCAGGGTGCAAGACTTTACGTTATAAAATAAAATGTGCTTTGAGAATAAAAGAGGTTTACAGCGGAAAGCATCAATTTTAACAATAAAAGGTCTTTCATACATTTAAACACTCATGCCTAGACTTCTGTGCTCTTCCCCATGGGCTGTGTCTGTCCTAACACGTACTTCTCATTAAGTTCCTGTGGGGGGAGGGGCATACATAAAAACTAAAATGAATCGATGACTCGTAAGCATTACTTCATACAGTTAAAATATAACAACATAGGTTTTCATTCATGCATTCATCATACCATACATACTATATGTACATGCGTGTGTTCTTTTGAAAACATCACTAGATGGATTTTTTCTTTTAAAAGGGGCTTCCTTTTCATAAAATGTGTCTCCCGTCAGTGCCTTCATTTCTTCAAGAGTGCGATTTAAAGAGTGTGTGCATTCATGCATTCATACATTCTTTCTTATCACTTTCATTGGCCGGTACGCACTATTATGCCCCGTGTGTTGGGGTTAGCGGTCTTCCTTTGGATCTAGACTTCGCCCATGGCCACGGGTTGGGAATCCCTTTTCAGTTAAGGGGTAGCACTGGGTACACTACCAGTACTACTTACCCGGCATTGCAATCTGCCCATTCATTGGTACCCTTTTCATTCATTCATATGACTGCTACGTATTTTCATACATTAAACGTTCAATCCTTTCATTCAGTCCATTCTTTCAGTTCAGTCCATTCTTTCAGTTCATTTCAATTCTATCTTTCATTTAACAGTTCACTCATGGAAAACGTCATTTTAAAGCATGGGCTTTAACATCATCTTTCATGGCATTCATAAAACATTAGTTCATGACTTCCTTAAAACATCAGTTCATAGGGACCTTTTAAAACAACATACTTTCTTCCCTTCTTTTAAAGCATCAATTAAAGCATTGAGCACAAGCCTCGACATTTCTTTTCTTTGAAAATACAAACAATAGATACTGCGTATAATCATCCATTCACATGCATACAATTAATATTTTGGTTGTGTAGAAAGGGGCTGCCAAGGAGGGTCGTACATATGTATACCTCTGAACACTTATATTTAGCATGTTTTTAATAAAACATCTTTCGTGTCGTTTTGTAAAGGAAAAGCGGTTCATTTTCATTTCTTGTATTTTAGAAAACTCTAGAAGAGTATGAACGCAATACTTACCTGGACTCCATGCTACTTTCATATCAGGTAGTCCATTCATGTGCGTGTTAGATGACAACTTACATGTATACACGTAACCTTAATGTCATTCTCTATCTTGTGCATAAGCAATTTAAACTTAGAAGACATAAGTTACACTTCGCTTGGATCACTCTCCTTCTATCATGTGTTCTTACGTGCCCTTTACTATGCTAAACCCTTCGGGATCTACTTACGGTCACTATCTCTTCCAAACTCGACGTTCTACTTCGAGTGCTCATCCCCTAAGGTGAACCCATGATTCATCTTAGGATTAAGACACTAAGACCTTCGTTGTATGCTTCTTGCTAAGCACATTCCGACCGACGGAATCATGCATCCCAATCCTAACAATACTCCTGTCACTATCTTCATGCGCCTTAGCTCACACTAATCCTCATTCCCATACATGCCACAAAGCTCTAAGCCAACTATGAGGCTTAAGCATAGTGTAAATACGTTTAGGACAGATTACCCATTACATGTGGTGAATCCGTCTGGCACGTGTGTTTAACTAGATTACACACGTACCTTACCCCCTTATCACTTAAGACCAACATATAACATGTTGATCACCTGCTTGTGTAAAATAGCACGATACTCCGATACCAACCTTCTCTTAACCCGGCTAGCATGACTCTTCATGCTACCCGTCCCTTTTGACAGTTCATCCCAATACTTAGCACGACAAGACTCCGTTCACAACCATGCCTTACATCACGTCACGTCATATAGCTCAAGATTACTCCCAAGCTACACATGACCGTGTCACGTCACCTGACATCCTGCTACGCCAACTCCTAACTCATCACGAGTACGAATCCTCACGTACTTCTAACACATCATTTCATCTCGTCACAATCCTGCTGTGCCATTCTTACACTAACTCCTCACCCATCATAAGCACGACTGCTGGTAACCATGTCAGTTCGTGACATTTCCCAGTCATGCCTCCATTGCGCACTCTTACACTTGTTCTTCTACTTCACCCATACTCCCAGCCATGAGTCAACTTCACGGTGACACCCGTCACCTCAGACTACAAGCTACACCATAACTACTTTGGGACACTGTTCCACAGTTCCCAACACTACTCATCACGCTCTATGCCCATCAATCACACAACCACCCTTATCTCTACGACACGCCACATGGTGTGTTGCTGCGCCTCATGGAGTACACTCCACGTATACTCCCTTCTCACACGCTACGCCACATCATCACTATCGCGTACCTGCTATATGGTGCATCACTCTACCACATGGAGTACACTCCGCGTATACTCCCTTCCTACACACTACACCACATCACCATTATGGCATACACACAATATGGTGCATCACTCCACTACATGGAGTACACTCCACGTGTACTCTTCCCAATCCACACAACGCCACATCATCACTACAACACATACTTCACAACATAGTTCACAACACTTCACAGTACACTACATAGATACGCCCAACACTTCACATACACAGCACATCACATCTCCATACTATACAACGAACTCTACAAATACTAACAGCACAGTCCACAACCTAACCAATCAACTAATAACATAAATAACGAGGGATAGATGGTTACACCATTGACAAACTAACCCGTGCATTGCTCGTTGACCCTCACGGTCGATGACGTTGGAAAGGTCGTCCGTGGCGGCAAACCCACATACATTGGTTGTTTGGGCATTTGGATAGCTAAGTGTGGTCTTGGAAGGGCTCATGGTGGCCTCATGGTGGCGGTGAGAGGCGGTACACAACATATCTAGCCTTGTACAGTGGCGGTTAGCCACGTACAGTGGCTGCCTTGGCCATTGTTGGTGGCTAGAGGTGCAGGCCTAGGTGTAGGAGGGTCAGGGTCGGGGTCGGGGTCGTGGTCCTGGAGTGGTGGTCTCGTGGTGGTGCCGAGGTGGCACTCGTCGAAGACACGAAGGCTCATGGAGGAGCTAAGGCCGTGGGTCTCCAATAGAGAAAATCGGAGGGAGCGCTTGGCTGGCTTGGAGGAGCTCGAGGAGGAGTCATGGTGGCTAGAGGAGGTGTCTGGTGGAGCTAAAACTGGTGCACGACGGTGCTAAGGCCGTCGGTGGCCTTGAAGTCGTGCAAAACCCATTTATGGGTTTCCTGCGTGCGTGCAACGGAAGGGGAAAGGGAGGTCCATGGTGGCTGGGTTTGAGAGAGGTGGTCATCGGTGGCCTTGAAGTCTAAGTGTTCTTCCGAGAAGGCTAAACTGGAGGGCAGAGGCAAGAGCCGCATACCTCATCAACCGACTTCAACGAAGAACACCAGTTTTATTCATTTTCTTTTCAATTCCATTACGAACTAATTCTATTTTCTAGAACTTTGATATAGCCTAACATTGAATACACAATTTATATTCCAAGTTATTTTATTTTCAATATTTTCATAATTGAGTGTTTATTCCTTATTCTTAATGCTTACAGTTTTCTAGCTAACTATTGTTCGATCTTTTGGATTGCAATGAGATCGAGAGGTGATTTGTAATTAAAGCTCTAGGATTAAACACCATCAGTTAAGAGAAAGCAGAGATGCTTTACCGCGACTAGTGTGATTTTCAAGAAAATCTCAAAGAACTTAATGTGTCTCCAATTAGTTAAATTCACTTAGAGATACAGAGTTATTAGTTTGAGATATTTTTTATATTGTTCGAGAGAAAATATTGAATAGCTAAGAGATTTTTATCATCAACTCAGGATAAATGAGATTCTATAATAAGGAAGAATAAATTGTGTGGGATTTACTAGATGGAGTCAATCGCTCTAGATCTAGTCTTATTGTTTTTTAAAATCTTAATTCTAGTGTTATTTTCTTCAGTTTAATTTAGATAAACCATTCTTCAAAGAAAAATGTTAGGGAGCCTGTTTTGGGCTCCCGTTTATTTTGCCCGACTGCCTTTTTTTTTTTTTAGTTTTTTTACTTACTGATTAAGAAAATATTGTTTAATAATATTGTGAATTTTTTAATTTTTTAAAAAATATTTAAAAGTGATAAAAAAAATGATGTGAAAATTTTTTTTTAAAGATTTTTATTTTTTTTTACATCAATTTTTAACACTTTTAAATATTTAAAAAAATTCATATTAAACAACATTTTCTTAATCACTAAGTAAAAAAAAAAACTAAAATAAAAAAAAAACAATCCGGAAAATCAACCGGGAGCCCAAAATGGACTCGCTAGCATTTCCCTTCTTCAAATTTTAGATTTCCAAATAGTAATTAACTTAGTTAATTTCAATACTCAATAGCATAATTTTGTTAGACTTGTGTTTGAGATGAGATTAATTTGTTAAGTAAATATTGTGTTGAAGATATAATTTTTACACGAGCTTAGTTTTAAGAGTAATATTATATATAGTCGTAGAGTGCGCAAGTGTCACGTAATCATTTGAAAAAGAGTGGTCCACTATTAAAAAAATAGTTTTTTTCACATGTATTCTATATTTACTTACTTTTTTTAAAGTGATTGTGTAGTATTTATAAACTCCACAATTGCAAATATTATTTCTCTAGTTTTAATTGAGTAAATATATTAGCTAATACTTATTTTACAAAATAATTTAGAGTTTAATATATTAGTCAAAGAAATTAACTGGATATCAAGAAATTTGAAAAGTGATGATATTTAGGATTATAAAAATTTTAATTTATTTTAAATATAAATTATTTTAGTATTTCAGATTTCAATATCAAAATACATGTTATTTACGTAAGTTAATGTCTATTTTATAGGAAAATAGAAAGACTGATCAGATATAGTTCACCCAAACTCAAACTCAAACTCAAACTCCAACTCCTATTCCAACTCCAACTCCGCGACTCCAAGCTATTTAATTAAATTTGCCCTGGGCATCTCTTCCTCAAAAGCGCTCTCTCTCTCTCTCTCTTTGAATTCTTCTATATTCATGACTGCGCTACAAATGTCGTCGGCGTCATCGATCGGTACGTGCTTGGTCCTTAACCCGAGTACCTTTTTCGAGCCCTGTATATCTACTATATATATGACTCTGTCATCATTTTGGTCGTGCGCGTCTTTTTTCGTGTTTTTGTCTTGTTTAACCCTTTACAGTGCGAAAACAATGTGTTTTAACACTGATCATCGTTTTCTTAGTGCTATATATCATCCACCCTCTACGTGTGTGTGTTTGGTTTCTCTTCTTTGTCAAGTTATCGAGCTGCATGCAGATCTGGGGTTCATAGAAAATCGATTTAGGACGAAAAAGTTGTGATTGTGCTATTCAATGTCTGTAATACTGTTAATTAAATAGCTCCAAGCGCGCAGGGAATGTTATATGGTCAATATCTGTGAGCTGGATTTCGGTTTTATTTCTTTGTGATGTTTCTTTCCACTTTTGGTTTCCCTGTGCAGGTGATCTATATATTTGCTTTATTTCTGATCTGATTAATTATGTTATATGTATGTATATATATATTTACGATTGTTATTTCGCCTTAATTAATTTACTTTGGGTGAAATTAATTAGCAGGTATGCCGTCTCAATGGTCTTTGCTTCTCTCAGACTTGCTTAAAAGCATTGAAGAGCATACGATGTCTTATGCTGATAAGGTGAGGCTCCGTTGCGTTTGTGCTTCATGGCGTTCCCAGCTGCCAAAACTACATGACCACCCCATCGGTACTCGACTTCCATGGTTGTTAGTACCTTTTAATGATAACCTTGATAGCAAGGGGGCATCTAAATTCTATGACCCCCTGGAGAAGAAGCTTTACGAACTTGATCATTTGCCGGAGGCTGAAGAGAAGGCGTTGTTTAAGGGTTCAACACAAGGTGGTTGGGTGGTGGTTGCAGAAACCGGCGACAAAATATATGTGGTTAATCCTCTTACAAGGGCCAGATTCCAGCTTCCTCCAAGGTCCAAGTTTCCTGATGTAAGAAAGTATCGTGCCAATAAACATGACAATGAGTATTTAATTCGGGAGCCCCATGATTTCAATGAGTATTATCAAATGGATGCAACTCATTTAAGGAACTATTTTCTACCAAAAGTTGTGTTATCTCCTAGTACTTGCGATAGTACAGATTTTATAGCAGTGGCTATCTATGGGGAGATAGGGAGACTTGCCTACTGTAGACGTGGAGACAAGAAGTGGCATGTGTTGAGTGAAGAGTTTACTTATTCAGATGTCAGATTTCATGAACAAGTACTATATGCAGTAGAATTTAATGGTAGGCTGGTGGCTTTCGACTTCAATACTAATGCTTCTTGTCCAAAGCCAAAGGAGATAGAAATTGTAGCACCGTTTCCAACTCCGTTGACAGGGCAGTTATATTTGGTTTGGTGTTCTGGAGGTATAATAATGGTGAGACGAGATACTGATCTCGATGATGAGGCCTACGATCAAGATGTACGTATAAGTGTGACTCTTGGTTTTAACATATTCAAGCTTGACAGTACTAGTGACGATGGAAAAGGAAAATGGTGCGAGGTTGAAAGTTTAGGTGATCACGTGTTGTTTTTGGGATTGAATTCGTCTACAGCCTTTTCATGTCGTGATTTTCCAGGTTGTTTCAAGGGAAATCAAATATATTGCACCGATGACAATGTTTCTGCTGATGCCAAGGGAAGTGGAAGACTTTTTGATCAAGGTGTGTACAGCTTGGATGAAAAAGTGTTTGAGCGCTTTCCAGCCTATGTTGGTGACACTCGTCAGGTTTGGCCAGCACCAATCTGGATTATGCCCAAATAGCCTTTCTGACCAATTTCCTTTTGTTTCATCAACCCATAATTTAGATTGGAGAGGAAATATTTGATCATATAGAAGAAAATTGGAGAGGGACATATATAGATTTTTTAAAATTTTGGAGATTATCATGTAACGGTTATAATATATATATATATATATATATATATATATATATATTTTGGTGGGGGTGGAATTCCTATGTATATTGAATTTATTTTGAGAAATATATATATATATATATATATATATATATACACATGAGATTTCAATATGTTCATTGCCATTAGATTCCTCACTGCATGCACTAAAAATGGCCAATTCCAGAATAAAAAAAGAACTATATACAATAGCTACGTCCCTCTTGGGACTCGTGATCCACTTTTTGGAGGTCGATAATCAGGTGGCCATAGGGTGGTTCCTCGAGATTAGCCTGTATTTGGTACTCTTGCATAAGTAAAAAGGCAGTTAAGAGATTTCATCAATCCTAAGATTAGACAGAGTTAAAAAAATTCAATAAAAAAATAAAATTACAAAGAAGGACTAATTTTGTCTTTGTGATGGAAAAACTAGATTCGTTCTTAAAGAATAAAATATAAAAAGCCATGAAATAGTGAGGGGCCGGGAAGTGTTTGGGCTCTCCCACAGCATAGAACAAATTATTTTATAAAACTTATTTCTAACAACTTGCATAAAACTACCATTCACTTAAGCTTCACTTAGACATATTCTATTATCTTAGACCATCCTCCATACTATCATTTCATTTCACTTGTATAAGTCACAACTTAATCCTTGAAGCATTTAATCATTGAAACATAACCATTTTCATAAATCCTAAGCCTAAACTATGAAGCTAAAAACCTAACTTCAATTTCTAACTAATAAAGTGAGCTCTTATGCTTCATTTTAACCTCCAAACCATCACCCAACAAGCTTTACAAATTTGTCCCACTTCACCATTAGATCCAAACTACAAATACAATACCCATCCTCCATATAGATACAATCCAATCCAACATCAACTTAAGTTCTCATTCACTTCCTCACCTACAAACATATTGTTAGGATCAAGCGCTTACCAGTAGGCAAAAAGCAATTGTTGTTAAGAGAGGCGCAACTTTATTTCCTTACACACTTTGATAGCGCAGAGCCCCACATCTATACGTGTTGCGGGCGGGCATGAGGGGTTTTGTAGTGCACACAAGGTGCATTGACGGGTTGGGATACCGATAGACTACCATAAGTCTTGCTAGTTCCTAAGAGAGATTGTTGAATCCCACAATCCAACAATCTTCCCCAAACTGGCACCCGGGGGACATGAACTAGCGACTTCGCTCTGATACCAACCACTTGTTAGGATCAAGTGCTTACCACTAGGCCAAAAGCAATTGCTGTTAGCAGATGCGCAACTTTATTTCCTTATACACTTGGGCAGCGCAGAGCCCTACATCTATTCTTTCAAGCATCAATAGACTCCCATAATTCTAGCGAGTCCCTAAGACAACTAGTTATACAACTCAAAGCAAAATATCACTTTAGTATTTAGTACCAAATTCATACCATTTCATTCCATCATTCATATATCCAACTCAAATTATAATACATACTAATATATTTGCTGCCCATGTACATCAATCTAACACAATTACAATATACAAAGATTAAAAAGCTTCATTCATGGTTTCACACAAACCCAACATTTACAATTAATATATTCAACCAATAAGCTGCTTAACAACACCCCACTTCTTCTCATTCTATCACAACCAATTCAGTCAATATATACAAATATAGATATACCTATATTCAAACTCAACACCCGCAACATCCATACAAACTACATAACATAATACTCCTTGAGACATAGAGATACAAGTTATACCACAACGTAAGGGGCTAAGCAACGAGGGAAGCGTGTGGTTGAAGTGGTTTGGCTTACAACTTCAGTGATCTGAAGTGGGCTGTGCAGTGAGGCTTTGTTGGTGTTTGTAGGGTTTTTCGTGCACGAGGTGAAGGGAGGTTGAGAGTGAGGAAGGATGTAGTTGGCGAGGTGTGGTGGTGGTGGTGTTGCCGTGGACGGTGGCAGCGTTAGCTTGTAAAGAGGCAAGCAACGGTCACGGGTGGGGGAGGGGGGGGGTGTGGTGGGGGGGGGGGAAGAGAGTAGAGAGCAAGAGAGGGAAAGGGAATTTAGAGTTTTGGGCAATTAATCTAACCCCTACATCATAGGGTTTATAATTTAAATTCAATGGTAGAGATTAAACCTGGAGAAAATGAAAATAAGCATAACAAGAGTAGAGAAATGAAAATAAAATGGAACGAGACCACATTTAAAAATATAACTTTATTTTATTGAACAAAAAATAATAATTTTCATCATAATAATAAAACGATGAGTCACCATCCTCCATACTATCCTTTCATTTCACTTGTATAAGTCACAACCTAATCCTTGAAGCATTTAATCATTGAAACATAACCATTTTCACAAGTTCCAAGCCTAAACTATGAAGCTAAAAACCTAACTTCACTTTCTAACTAGTAAAGTGAGCTCCTACGCTTCACTTTAACCTCAAAACTATCACCCAACAAGTTTTATAAATTAGTCTCACTTCACCATTAGATCCAAACTACAAGTACAATACCTATCCTCTACACACATGCAATCCAATCCAACATCAACTTAAGTTCTCATTCACTTCCTCACCTACAAACATATTGTTAGGATCAAGTGCTTACCACTAGGCCAAAAGCAGTTACTGTTAAGAGAGGCGCAACTTTATTTCCTTAAACACTTTGACAGCGTAGAGCTCCACATCTATACGTGTTGCGGGCGAGCATGAGGGGCTTTGCAATGCACACAAAGTGCACTAGCGGGTTAAGATGTCAAGCACCGATAGACTCCCATAAGTCTTGCTAGTCCTTAAGGAAGATCGTTGAATCCCATAATCCAATAATCTTCCCCCTAACGACACCTTGGGGGACTTGAAACCGTGACCTCGCTCTGATACCACTTGTTAGGATCAAGCGCTTACCACTAGGTCAAAAGCAATTGCTGTTAGCAGATGTGCAACTTCATTTCCTTATAGACTTTGGTAGTGCATCTATTTTTCCAAGCATCGATAGGCTCCCATAAGTCTAGCGAGTCCTAAAAAAAGATCACTGAATCACATAATCCAATACATATTATAGAATCTAATCCGAACATACATATAAAATCCACAGACACACACATGTACCATGCCCATTTATCACTTAAGATCAACACACAATCCATTTAAGTATTTACTTGTTGTTATAAGCTCCATCCATACATAATATATTCAAAGTACACAAATCTGACCAATACATGCAACCAATCAATTTACACATGTACCTTACCTTTCTTTTATCACCTAAGATTAACATACAATTCATTTAAAGCATCCATTTATTTTTACAAGTTTCATTCATACCCAATACATTTATCCTAAACAAATATGTCCATTTAACAACCAACTTAATCATCATGCTTTTCAACTCACTATAACTCCATCGTTTACTCTCAATATTTTAAAACAATCAATCTCCATCCCTACTCCATATGTTCACATCAATCATCACAAGATAATTCAATTAGGTATCATAATCCAAACTCAAGCATAAATCATGTAACTACAACCCATTCCATTCTCAAACATCAACAAAAATGAAGCCAAAGATTAAACATTAAATCTATCCAAATGCATACCATCCACTCCCTTGCAATCCAACCCAACACATCCAATACATGAAATCTGTCAACACTTTATATACCTACATCACGCATTGACAAAACTTTACGAGTTTCATACACCTACTATACCGTCAATACAAGCTTATTTAGTCAACCCAATACATCACTCATTATAATTTATTATATTCAACACAATAAATATAAAAAATATGTCCAATTAAAAACAAACTATATTGTCATGGTTTTCAAACTTCACTACAACTCCATTTAATCCTAACACTTTAGGACACGACCATCTCAATCCAAACTTGATACATTAATACCAAACATCTCAATACAATGCATTTATGTAGTATAGTCCAAAGTCAAGATAATTATACAATTATAAACCATCTACATACTCAAACATTAAGTACATATGAAGCTAAAGATTACACTTAAAATCTATTTATTGTATACAATAAACTCCATTTCAAATCCCAACTCTCACATCCAATATAATAAATTTGTCCAATATTTAGAAACCAACAATTCAGCATTCCTCTGCACCATTGTTCATACATAATACACCCAACATATTCAAATCTGTCAAATTCTGGGATGTCATTGTCCTCATTTAGATTCCAATCTAGAAACCATTGTATTTAAGTAAAATCGAACCAACTCTTCAACTAAACTGGTATACTCATATAAATTAAAGCCATTATCCATTACATAAAATATAATCATATAAACCTCGTATTTCATTCAATATGCATATAATCTGTCCAACCAACATTTTCAACACTTTACTCAATTAATAAGCCTCTTGACAATAAATACATGTTTCCAAATTATCATCCAACACATGAAACACACATACTCCATAACAAGCTCCTCATCAATATATCACTTCCTCACAATCAATCATAACTAATGTATTCAATATAGCAAATCAGTCCAATTCTACCAAGAGAATCTTTATACAATTTTTATACTACTTAATAGCATTCATACATCTCCAAAAGCTTACCATCTTATAACTATACATTATATATAACTCACACAACGTAAAATGCAAGAAAACCAGTTCGAACACAAACCGTCCATATCGTAAACTCTTGCATACTTAATTCAACATACACCAACACAATCAAAATTATATAGCTTAATAAGCTTTATACACACCGACAACTAGTTATACAACCCAAAGCAAAATATCACTTTAGTATTTAGTACCAAATTCATATCATTACATTCCATCCTTCCATATATCCAATTCAAATTATAATACATACTAACATATTAGCTTCCCTTGTACATGAATCCAAAACAATTACAATATACAAAGATTAATAAGCTTCATTCATAGTTTCACACAAACCAAACCTTTACAATTAATATATTCAACCAATAAGATGCTTAATAATACATACAACACATATACTCAATTCAAAGTCTAATTAACTCCAAATAGAACAACCAATACATCTCCATAATTTGCAATCTCCATGCTTCACTTACAACTCCATTCCAATCCTAACCACACCCCACTTCTTCTCATTCTATCACAACTAATACAGTCAATATATATAAATATAGATATACCTATATTCAAACTCAACACCCGCAACATCCATACAAATTACATAACATAATACTTATTGAGACATAGAGATATAATTTATACCACAACGTAAATGGTTGAGTGGCGAGGGAAGTGTGTGGGTGAAGTGGTTTGACTTATAACTTTAGTGGTTTGAAGTGGGCTAAGCAGTGAGGCTCTGTTGGTGTTTGTAGGGGTTTTCGTGCACAGGGTGTGGGGAGGTTGAGAGTGAGGAAGGGTGTAGTCGGCGAGGTGTGGTGGTGGTGGTGGAGTCATCGACGATGGCAGCACTAGTTTGTAAAGAGTCAAGCAACGGTCACGGGTGGGGAGGGGGGTGATGATGTAGGGGAGAGGGGGGCGAGAGCTGAGAGGAAGAGAGGGAAAGAGAATTAGAGTTTTTGGCAATTAATCTAAGCTCTACATCTTAGGGTTTGTAATTTAAATTCAATGGTAGAGATTAAATCTGGACAAAATGAAAATAAGCAAAACATGAGTAGAGAAATGAAAATAAAATGGAACGAGACTACATTTAAAAATATAACTTTATTTTATTGATAAAAAAATAATAATTTTCATCATAATAATAAAACGATGAGTTTTAATCAATATTTCTTTGGAGAAATACAATCATCCAAATAAAATGATGAATATTGAATAATATTCTTAAAGAAATAAAATCATTTGAAAAAATGATTTCTAAAACTCTATTATTTTTAGGGCTCCAAAAATAAAGGGGCTAGCTTTAAAATTAGGTTTAGTTCAATAACACTAAAAATACTCAATTTAAAATATTTTTGGGCTTTTAAAATATTTGGAGGATTTTAAAATACTTGGTTCAATTTAAAAATAATCTGCTATATTTAAATAAAAATTTGAGATTTAAAAAGATTAGGTGAGACTCATGGCCAACCCGAGAGGAAAAATGAATAGTTGGTCACAGTGATGAGAATGAGATATAGTCAATATTTGTGACCTAGATTTCGATTTTATTTCTTTGTGATGGTTCTTTCCACTTTTGGTTTTCCTGTGTAGATGATCTAGTAAATTTGCTTTATTTCTTATCTGATTAATAGGGGTGTAAAATCAGGCCAATTTTTTTTTCGATCCGATTCAAAACTCAGAATCCGGGTGCATGAGGGCAGTCATCTGCCCGGATTACACCTAGGTGGGTGAGATAACCCGAATCTGGTTATCCATAACCGGCTCTTTTTTTTTAAAAAAAAAAAAGTGCTATAAAAATATTTTTTAAAGTTTAAAACATTTTTTAAAAAAAAATTATTAATATTTAATCCAAATCCGATTACAATACAAATTTATAGTCGAAAAAGGAAAAAAAAATGGATATCCGGTTGCAACCCGAATATCTGAATTGAATCCGATTAGCTGCCCAAATTATTTTCGGATTAATCCGATCAAATAATCACCCTGTTTTTAGAATCTGGATTTGGTTGCACACGCCCCGTGATTAAGCATATATATCCTGTTTTACTTCTTCGATGTTTAATTATGTTCCATTTCTTGATCCTGATTTAATTATAATGAATTGCCTACTACTTTGATATATATATATATATATATATATATTTTGCTACGTACAATGCTACTATGATATATTTTACAATTAATTAATTTATTGAGCAATGCTACGTACAATCCCCATTTGGGGACTACATTGCAAGTTTAGTCAATTTTTCTTTAAATTTATTTAAAATTACAATAATATTCTTATAAAAATAGTATTTTTATTTAATGAAGAGTTTGCATATGTAGTTCCTAAATGAGAACTACAAATAGAATTTCTATAATTTATTTTGGGTTAATTAATTAATAGGTATGTCGTCTCAAGGTCTTTGCTTCCTGCGGCCATGCTAAACAGCATTGAAGAGCAAACGGTGCCTTGTGCTGATAAGGTGGGGCTCTATTGCGTTTGTGCTTCATGGCGTTCCTAGCTGCCAAAACTAAACGACCACCCCCATCAGTACTCGACTTTCATGGTTAGGTGGTGGTTGCGGAAACCGGCAATGAAATAATTTAAATAAATTTACATGGTTAATCCACTTACAAGCTAGGGCCAGATTCCATTTATCGTGAGAAATTAATTAATCTTCAATATTTACCGTGAGAAATTAAATTAAAGGAAACTGCTAGTCTATGGATGATTTTGGGTAGGTGGCGGAGGGGGGCATAACAAACACTGAACAACCAAGCCACTCGATCTTAGGAATGGTGAAAACATCTAAACTTGGAAAGGATCATTCCACATTGTTGTTACGTATCATCTATCTGTAGTAACCAACCCTATCCAATTCCCTTTGGGTAATCTTGTACTCTGAGAACGCTCTTGCGTGCCTCAACAACTTTATGCACCTGGATATTAGTAACCCAAACTTATAAACATACAGGTTGAAATTATAAAGGAAAATTAATATTGAAATAAACCCAGACCTTGCCTAGAGTTGATGTACCTACCACGCAGATTAAGCCTATCAAACAAATAAAGATTCATCTCGAATGACACATCATACGTCAGTCCAAAAAAATCCCCGACTGTTGTAAAAAGCCTGTACAAAGGACATGGAATATTTTACACTTGCAATAATGATAAACAAATATCTTCCATCATCACAGCAAATGTTAGATTAAATATCTTACAGCTAATGCTTCAGCTCTTATTGATGTTATTCTAATAACCGAAAATAATTTTTTTGGAAAGTATCACAAGTTTTTGGAAGTTAAATGTCTGAGGGTACAGTGCACGGGACTGAGGTATACTTTGCAGGAATGGGTCTGAAGGGCCCTGCTTTGGAGAGGTTCTCCTATTAAGCAAGAGACTCAGTCAATTTCCATCTCTGTCTTTGCTGTGTAACTCTGGTTTGAAGTGTGGGTTTGATGATAAAAAAAAATATTTTGAGGAGGAATAGAGGGTTTATAAGGGCTTTGACGTGAGAGTTTGTCTTCCACTAGAACACTAACAACTAACACTGAGAGACATACTGGCTTGGAGGTTTCTTGTTTATTTCAGAGGCTAAAAATCAAGAGATGAGGTTCAGTGGAGATAGGAAGAACTAAAATTTGAATTCAAACAAAAACTCTAGAGGGACGTAAAATCTGATATAATAATAATAATAATAATAATAATAATAATAATAATAATAATAATAATAATAGAATATTTATAGTTTTAAGAGAAATACATAAAACTTATCTTATGTCCTAATCTTAGGATGAAGTTGTTACAAACTCCCTTCCTTATAAAAATTCCATCCTCGAAATTTGCTAATACCTCAAGCAACCTACATACTTGTCGATCGTATTCTTTCCATGTTTCTATTTTAGATCTTTGATCATTTAGTCGAGCCTACATTTCAAAATTTTAAACCTCAATTATTCATTCCTAAATCTCTTATATTTTTCTAATCCTTTTACATGTGCACTTACTATCAATGATCACACGCTTTAGAAGTACCATACAAGCCTAAAGTGTATACCTCGACAACAAGATTGATCAAAAACCTATTGATAATATCACTCAAATAAACTCTTCTCATAAAATGATAAATAAATCTCCTCATATAATAATAACCTCAAATAAAAAGCAAATTAAAATTCTCCAAAGCTCAAAGTCTATAAAATATCTCAATTCTAAAATTCTCAAAAATGAAATACCACAATGATCATGTGCCTAAGGTTATGGGTCCACAGCTCCAATTATAAGCATAGCAACATCAATTAAACTTCCAGATCAAACCTCGACATCTGGTGCTATTCTATAATAATGCCGACCTAATCATTAAAACTTTAATGTGCATGTCTAAGGCATACGTGTACTTAAATCATCTTCTACTCGTAAACCTTAAATTCTCGTACCTCAAAAATATATTGACTTCACAATTTCTTTCAATAGCTCTATTGCTAAAAAAATTATGCGATACGACATTTTCCAAAGATCTTTTGTTCACCATTCATGCTAGGCGAGAGAATCACATTACTTAAAGAACATAATATACTTTTCATCAATAGTCATGAAATACCAATCACCATATGCAAATTTCCGCCATAACTCCAAAACCAACTAATTACATTTCCTAATTTCTTTAAATAAGATTTCATGAAATATAATTCAATCTCCATCCATTCTCATGAACCAGATACACTATCAATCTCAAAAGTAAAAGTTTCCCAACTTCACCTTCCTTCAATCAATTACACTGTCATAACCAAAATGACACGTAACTCTAGTACATATAATTCTCATAAAATTATAGGTATCCATACTACATGAAATTCCTAGAGTCAGGTGCCATAATCTAAAGTAACCATTGACTAATATTTTAATATTGTCATGCATAATAATAATGCCTACCATAACTACAATAGTGCTAACAAGTAAGAGCTATAAAAGATCCTACCATAATAAAAATATCTCTATAACTCTCGAGCAGGCTTGGAGCATCCTAGTGACCTTATTCTAGAATTAATAAAATACTTCTTTTTTTTTTTCCAAAAAGTATACAGAATCTCACAACCTGGCTCTGATACCAAATTGTAACACCCTCTTCCCGTAGGCTAGGAGTGTCACGTATTTTTCATAAAATAAACCCGACAAGAGATCTCATATTTTAATAAATAAAAATAAGATTTATTTTGTAGGAAAATGTCTAATAAAATGTCTTTCAAAAATATTAAATGAATAAACTGAATAAAATTTAAGTCATAAAAACAATTTTATTCTATAAGGTCTGAAACTAAATCAACTTCCCCCTTCTAATCCTGGTTGCCTGCTCGTATTCATCATCCTCATTTGGGTGGTTAAAAACATGAAAACAAACTAAAATGAGTCAAAGACTCAGTAAGAAATCCATCACAACGTAAACGTAATAAACATAATGTTTTCATAAAAGTTTTCATGCTGAGAGCTTAAAGAAAGTCATGACTGTTCATACTGATGTTTGTGCTATGCATGACTCATTTATCTGAATTAACTGATTGGTCTGATTTAACTAACTGATCTGATTGACCAACACACTTAACCCTGTGTGCGACATTGTGCACCGGCCCCACGTCCCGCTGCAGCAAGGGGAGCCGCTGATAGTATTCTGGCATACTATGGTGGACCACACTTGAGTCCGTGGCTTGCACATCCACCCTGAAACTGAACTGCATTGGTACCATGCATCTGAATGGCTATATTATTGACTGCTCTGATCTTATCTTGCACTTTGAACTTAAGATAGCTTACGTGTCTTGTACACATGAGATGCATGATATAATACATACATAATTATAATTTCTGAATTTGAACATGATGCGAAATGACATGATCGTATGCTATGCTGGATGACATGTTTGCATATGACATAAGTGGTTCATAAATAATGGCTGTCAATGAACTGGCTTGAATAATACTTATATATAAGCTTAACTGTGATGATCCTAATTTGTGATCAAATTACTTACCTCGCTGCGCTTCTTCTTAAATAACACTTCGTAACTCGATACCTATATACAATAATAACTATCACTAAATTTGTTTGGGAACAAATAAGTACTAATATCTTAATTAAATTCACAATCTAAAAAATAGTCAAATAAATCTTTTGTTTAACACCATAATCAATAAATCCTGGTATTTAAATTACTTAAATACTAATAACATATTATAATTTAGTAGAATACTCAAGTTATTTTAAAATAATTCCTAAAACTTCAATTCTTAAACTAAGTTTCATTTCTTAACAAAATTATTAAATCTTATAAGAAACCTAATAAATACTAATATTGTTTAAATATTCTTAATATAATAATTTTATTAAATTCTACTAAATAGACAAAGGAATATTAACAAAATATTAGACTCGATAATATACTTTAAAATATATTTAAATTTCTTTAAACACTTCCTTATAAAAACAGCATTTGACTAACATAGTTATTTAATTAAAAACTTTGGGTTTAATTATTAGCCTAGTCTTAATTGAGAAAACAGTCCATTTAAAATAATTAGAATAGTTTCTGTAAAAAAATATAACCTAGCCCATATTGCCTTTAAAAAAACACTAACCCATTTGAAAAATAAGCCCAGTATACCAAGGGCCTGTTGTGAATCAAGGATCCTTAAGAAGCTAAAAAACACATGAGTAAAAACCATGGCCATTCGAGAGAAGCAGAGGGCTCACCAAGAAGGGGTATGCGAAGGAGATGGGCTACGCGGCGGTTCTGGCGACAAGCGGGGGTCATGACGGTGCAACTAGTGGCTTCTCTGTGGTAGTGCGACACCGAGAGAGAGAGAGAGAGAGAGAGAGAGTTTAGAGAGAGAGACTGTTTGACCGAAAACAAGATAGAGAGGTGGCGGACTGTCGTGGCTTACCGGAAGGGAGTGGTTGCGATGGGGTTGGGCTGGTCGGTACTTTCTGTCACCGTGGATGGTGCTTCGATATCCCTTTAGGTGGTTGGTGACACGGCTGTTTCTCTGGCAGGGAGCTGCAACGCCGAGAGTGGGAGAGAGAAGGGTGGTGACGCTACTAGTTTCCAGGATGGAGTGGTGCGACGGATTGGTGGAGGTCTGTGTGTTCTGGGCAGTGGTGGTTGCGGTTTCTCTATTTTTGGTGGCTGCTTGACTGTGCTCTGTTGAGGAGTGTAAAACAGGGCTGAGACGTGGGGGAAGGTTTGTTGAGTGAGTTTTCCTTCTCTGTCTTTACTGTGTAACTCTGGTTTGAAGTGTGGGTTTTATGATGAAAAAAATATTTTGAGGAGGAAGATAGGGCTTTGACGTGAGAGTTGGTCTTCCACTAGAACACTAACAACTAACACTGAGAGACATACTGGCTTGGAGGTTTCTTGTTTATTTCAGAGGCTAAAATTCAAGAGATGAGGTTCGGTGGAGATAGGAAGAACTAAAATTTGAATTCAAACAAAAACTCTAGAGGGACGTAAAATCTGATAAAATAATAATAATAATAATAATAATAATAATAATAATAATAATAATAATAATAATAATAATAATAATAGAATATTTATAGTTATAAGAGAAATACATAAAACTTATCTTTTGGCCTAATCTTAGGATCGAGTTGTTACATTATGACATGAATGCTCTCCCTCATGAAGGACATTACTCACCTTTTCACCCTACCACGTGGATGGATTGGGATAGTTTCAAAGCAAGGATGGCACATAACGGAGCTGAATCCAACTGAGCAGCAAAGGAACTCACTACACTCGCCGATCCTGAACCTGTGACATTAGGCTCATCGATGTGGTCTACTCACCAAGGATGACTGCTCGTGGAGGGTCACATACCTGATAGCGATGATGAGGAGGTTGAGCAGCACTTTGGCCCCAGACATTTTGGTAACGTGGCATATGATTTTGAGGATGATGCATTCTACTACTTGTCATAGCATATTGTGTTGATGGACATCGACTCACCCCCGTTAGCACCAACCATCAACGATACATGCAATGATGGACAATAGGCATGGTGAGTATTATCTTCTCCTTTGTTTGATATAGTTGTTTTTAGTACATACGTAGATTTCGAGGATGAAATCTATTTTTTAGGACTGAAGGATGTAACAGCCTGCCAGAAATTCAACAAAGGAATTTCTTCAGGTTTTAGGAACCTCGTGAAAACTCTGAAAGTTTTCATTAATCGACCAATCGCATAGGTTTTTGTCTATCAGCATAGTCAGTGTTACCACTTACTATGGTTCCGGAAATGCCATTTTATTTATTTGAAGTATGTAGAAGCACTAGAATGAAAAAGGATCTGTGCCATTAGACTCAGAGGAATAGTTAGGATTTTTTAACACAATAAAACAATTTTAGATTTTCGGAATAACGTTTGTTTGAAAATGCATTTTCATTATTTCAAGGTACTTCGGAGTCGAATTTTAATAAACGATTTGCACTTTGAGGTTAGTATGATTATTAAGGATTTTACATTGCAAAGTTTTTCACTTTTTCAGTGTGAATAGTAGCCTTGGTGTTAGCACCTATATCAATGTTTTCAAAATCATACTGTGGAATGTCTAAATTAAGTTATAAAAGTTTTATTCGGACACTTGGCAAAATATTAGTCACACTTGGTGAGTAGTAGTGGACACTTAGCACCAAGAGCAATCATGAGATGAAAATGTGAAGGAAACCAAGTTTTGTAGTCATGCCACCTAAGCAAAACTCTATTCCATCCAACCATCCAATTTGTGCCAAACCAAATATAGTTTCAACCCTACAGAAACCCTAAAAAGTTGGAATCCAATTGAAACTCCGAATGGTTTTTCCAAACTCCAAAGTTTGCATCCAAACCCCAATTGAACCCGGTTTTAGTTTAGTGTTTAATCACGTTCATATCAAACATCCAAGGTTGGCCCTCCCATATCCTACTTAATTTAGCTTCAGATTGAAATTCAAAAATATATAGGTTCTCTCCCACTTCAATTATTTTAGTTCCAACACAGAATTTCAAGACCTTGCACATGGTATTCTTAAAAGCCTCTTTGCTGATTTTTTTATCTGCTGTAACTTTGCCCACTAGACAGAGTTTACCTCTTTCTGTGGTGTCTTTGATATCCTTCCCTATGATCACTACTTCATCCTTTTCTTCTTCTATCAGTGATAATTTATTCCACAAGTTTGCTAAAACTTCTCCCATCTTGCCCTCAGTCTTACTAAATTTATTGAAATTTAAAGATATAATATTGCACCTTTTTTTAATAGTGAAAAGATCTCAACTTACTTGCATACAGTAAAAATAATCACATTTAAGAAGAAACTTCTATATTATCATATATAAAAGTACGCTATACCTATATAAAGACCGTATGTTCAACTTCTGAAGATTTATTACAAGAATAATTTTACTTATCACACCCACACACCACACACCACACCTATTTTATTTTATTTCTTCATTTTTTCTATAACAAATATATGATGTATGGATGATAAGTAAAACAATTCAATTAGTTTAAGAAGAATAAAATAAAATTAATAAAAAATAATTTTAAAATATGTAAAATATGTAATGTGTGACGCCCCCAAATTCTGCTTGGGATCGGACGGACATTTGAAGCGTTGAAATATGCAACACAAGGTTACCTGCCCTCGTTCATGACATATAAGATGCAATATTCCTAACATGCATCTAGCATTATGCAATATTCGCAGCGGATAATATTTTTTTTTAGCAATACTATGCACCAAACCGAAATATCCTAAATATTTAAAACATACTTCATTCATAATGACGTACTAACAACTGAGATCACAACACTAATCCAAAATGGTTGTGATCAAAAGAGTGTTGGAGATTGAACGCCACAAATACAAGTAGTAATGAGGTAACTGATGTACTACCATCTACGTCACACCATTGTTTAGTTGATCATTTCCAGTTGGACGATTCTCGATTCTCCTTCAGATCCTGTAACAAAATCTACCATTCGGGGGGAATGGTAGTTGGGACAACTACAGTGAGATTTGATTACAAATCTCAACAAGTTAACAGGAAACTTCCACACAAGTTAATGACACATGCATGACAGTAAAAGCATGAATGCATAATCAAATCATAAGTAATCATAGCATAACTTGACATACAACATAACATAATTGGCATAACTTAAACTGAAACTGAAGCTTAGCATGAACGTGACTTGAAACATAACATGGACTTGAAACATAGCACGAACGTGAACTTGACATAACATAAATGTGAACTCGGAACATAACATAAACGTGAACATAACATAACATGAATTTGAAACATATTCTTGTCTTATGGGATTACCATGATTGCGTGAACGTAAACTTGAACATAACATAACGTGAAACATGACTTGAATGTGAAATACATGAACTTGGAATCTTATTCAATAGACTTAATCATTAAAGTGACCATATGGGTGCTACACAGGTCCCCTTGAGCCGTGTGTCCCTGCTGATTACCGCATCACATCACAGGTTTCTATACCAGCTGTGAGTGTGTTAATACATACTCCACAGTTGTTGTGGCCCCACGTATTCTACGTGTCACAATTGCTGTGTCTCATGTAGTGTATGCTCCACAGTTGTTATGGCCCCATGACTTATTTGTTTGTGCCACACTTGCTGTGTACACACGTAATATAATGTGTGGCACCATTGGCGTTAGTGCCTGGCGCGCTCCGGTGACCAGCTAATTATGCTCCATTTGCAACCTGTTGACTGTACTTCATCAACCCAGGAAATTTCACACCTATTTAGACACTCCAACGTGAACAAAGGAGTTCCACTAGGATATTACCCCATCCTAGCGCTTAGGATCGTGATTGACATGAATAACTTAACTGGCATACATGACATTTCGTAACGTGACGTAACATGAACGTAACATAAAAGACAGAAGTCCTGACGTAGCATAACGTGACATGAACTAAGATGAAAGACATGACATACTTCGAGACATAAATGTAGCAGACAACATTTCATAACATGGCATACATGTAAGATGCAACATTTCATAACATAGCATACCATGTAACAAACAACATTTCTTAACATGGCGTAACATGTGACAGTGACATGAAATACATGTAACATATGGCATACTTAACTTAACATGACATATTTGCAATGTATAGTAATACGTGACAGAATATCTTGTGTAACAAATGAATAATTCATAACAGAATAAATTATGTGTAACAGATAAATAATTCATGACAGAATAAATTCAGTGTAACAGATAAATATGTAATGACTTGACATGGCACATATGATAACATACATACATAGACTTTAGTTCCCTTACTTATCACACATTCATATTAAATTGATAGTAAGTTAAAAGCTAACTTAACTCGATTTTCGCGCTTCGAGACAAAACTTAAATGCGATCACGAGAAACTGAAAGTAGTGATTTCTAAAAATTAGAACTTAATCACTAACAATTAGAAATATGGAGAAATATCAACTTAGAGTAAAATTACCATTTTACCCTCTACATGTGAGAAAATGACCATTTTATCCCTAACTTAAGGATTTTGCATCATAACTCCAAAAATACCAAAATTTACATACCTTATGTAAATTTTGTCCTAAGATCAAATATCAATTCAGAAAAATTTAAAACTAAACACAACCATTAAAACTCTATAGGACCGAAACTTACATAGGTCATTTCCTTTGATTTTTTTGTTGTAATTCTTTCAAATTTCAAAACTCATGATTAAACCAAAATTTTGCTTCTACTATACTCATAACATATTCCTAAGAATAATCATGTTTTGAATCATGAACAAAAGTCATCAAAATCACTAAAACCATACTTGAACTTTTTGGTTTTTCTTCTAAGTTCAAAACAGAATTTTGTTTCTAACTTGTTTCGATCAACCTCTAGATCCATGACTTATAAAGATGTGATCTTCAAACAAAAACATCACATGGTTTAAAAAGATGTTCTAAAACAGATCCAAGCATCAAACTCAAGATCACATGGTTAAACATCAACCAAAACATAAATTTAGCCAAGAACATCATCACTTTGGCCTAACCAAATATCTCCTTGCATAAAATTTCATATCTTCGAAACTAACATCAAATATCTTCAAAATAACATTCTAACATGTATATAAGAGGCTTAGGATCTTCCAATAAAAATATCAAAGCCATTGGAATAAGATTAAACCATAAAAGATTTAAACTTTCTCAAAATAGAAACTGTTTTTCCTCTTCCAGTTTCTAAGTTTCTAGACCTAAGAAAATAGTTCACCAAAACTTTTAATCATGCAACAAATCATCAACCAATAATCATTTACACATGTTAACAGTACTTCGTAAAAATTTCGGACCAAGATCTATTCATTAGCTTGGTCAAAAACTCCAAAATATAACACACTCTCTAGTTTATCGCCCAAAATGACCTTTCTGGGGTATAAACAACTTTTGATGGATCAAATGATCTTCAAATGGAACTAATAAGGTATCCACGTAAACTAGACTCCAAAAGAAACAACTTTAATGAAGGAAAATTTGCGAGAAAACACTTACAAAAGCTTTGAAACGGGCGTTCAAAAGAGGTACGAAAAACTGTCCGAGAGTGTCTTTTGTGTTCTATGAAGGAAAAGTGTAAAAGAGAGTTGCTTTTCGTGGGAAGTGGACTGGAGAGTCTCTTACACAAGTTATGGAAAGTGATAGGACTGAAAGGAAGCTTGAGTGTTGCCCTTTTCTTCTCATAAAAATCAGTCCAAGATCTTTTCTCAAGGTGGAGTGTAAGAGTGAAAGAGTGAGGTGGCCTTTAGCTTTGTATTTCAAGAACCTTCTAGGCCCTTCTTAGCAAAGATCTGGACAGTGGGGGTACAAAACTTAGCCACGAAGCAATGCTAATGATAACCAAATTCGTGGGCCTTAATGGGCCTAAACCAAATGGGCCTAAATTTTGTGGTTTAAAGAGGGTTTGGGTTGCTATCAAGCCCAAATCCAATATCACTTGGTCCGATCAATTTTTTAAGGTTAACAAGGTTGGATAATGATGTTCTAACCCAAATTTGAAGGATTAATAGCATGTGGAAGTGATTTAATCAAGTGATTAAACACAATGCTAGAATCGGATTAGAAAGGGTTTAGAGGCCAACTTTAGGGTTTGGGAAACCGTTTAGGGTTTCGGTTTCAACCAAGCTTTTGGGCTTTCAATTGGATTCCCACCATTTAGGGTTTTACTAGGATTGAAGCCCTCTTTGATCTGGCACGATTTGGTTGAGCAGATGAAACAAAGTTTTGCTTAAGTGGCATGATTTCACAGATTGATTCCTTCAAATCCATCAAACGCTCCTCATGGTACCAAGTGTTTAATATTATTCACTAAGTATGGCTAAGATCTTACCAAGTGTCCAAATAAAATTTCTCTAATTTAATTTGGACATTCCACACTGTGATTTTGAAACACTACAATTGGTGTGCTTACCGAGATTACTATTCATTTCGAAAAAGTGAATCATAAACTTAGTACTAAAAATTCCTAAATATTCATATTAACCTACAATGAAAATCTTTTACCGAAATTCAACCTCGAAGTGCCCCTAAAAATAATTTCACAATTTCCAACAGACGTTTTGTCCGGAATTATGAAAATAGTCTATTGAGCCATAAAATCCTAAATAATCCACTGAGTCTAATGGCGTAGACCATAATGCATTCTGACACTTCTAACCACCTCAAATAAATAAAACTTATATTTCTAGCACCATAGTGAGTGATAACACTGACTATGTTGACAGACTAAAACCTATACGATTGGTCGATTCGTAAAAACTTATGGGATTTTTATGAGATTCCTAAAGTCAATAGAAATTCTACCAATGAATTTCTAGCGAGCTGTTACATAATGTGGGATGCTGTGTAGCATTCCTCTTACTACAATATTCTAATTGCACCGAATAAACTATGAATTAGACCTACGGGAAAAGAATGGGCTGCTTTTTTTTTGTCAATGATTAATAGATTTGGTTGTTTATTGTAAGTCTATATATTGGTGTTTTCCTTTGACGTGTTCTCTTAATGGTGAATCCAAAATGCATAAACTCTTGGCGGAAAAATGCCTATCCCTACTCCAATATATGTCACTAATAGGGGTGAAAACAAACCAATAAACTGAATCGAACTGGTGGGTTTGGTCCGGTACCGATTCCATTTTTTCCAAAACCGGTTGCAATCGATCCCGTTCCGATTTTTCTTTTTCTAATACCTGATTCATATATATATATTTTAACTTTTTATATTGTATAAAATATTTTTTATAGAATTTTTCTGTATAATTATATATAAAATAATTTTATATTATATGATAAATTACTAATTAATATAACATTAAATTTTATCTTATATAAATAACTATATACTATCACTTTAGTGTATAGTATTAGTAGTTATACTAATACTATATCACTATATATTATAACATACTATAATATATCACTATATTATATAGTATAATATATCACTATATTATATATTAATATATCACTATATTATATATTATAATATGTCACTATTGTCTATAATAAAATTAAATAGATATGATAATATATTACAATATATTGTCACTATATTATTATATACTTTAATATACATACTATATTATATATACTATATATATAATATACTGAAAAAAAAGGACCGAACCAGAACGGAACTAATAAAACCGAAAGTACTAGTTTAGGGATGTAATCGGTACCGTATTGGTTTTCCAAATCTTGAAATTGCTATATACCAGTTCTATTCTAAAATATGTCGAAAACTAGATCGAATCGGACCAGTTACACCCCTAGTCACTAATAATTATTCAGGTTTATATTAAGAAAAGATGCATTTTATATAGAAAAAATTCATTCCTGAGTTGATATGTAGAGTACGCTTAGTAAAGTGTTTACATATTATAATTTTATTTAAAAATTTTAAATCTTACAAATTAAATATTATCATTTAAGTGATGTAGATGGTGTGCTCTACACATAGGTTTGAAAATAGAATAACTCTTCTATATATAGTAGATATATATGTGATGTCAATTATGTACGCTAGCTTCTCATGTAGTTGTCATATTATGAAAATTGCGTGTTAAGTAGCTCCAAGTAAGAAACTGACTGCTCCTTAAAATTCAACTACTGAGAAAATATGTGATTGTGATGATCTAATAAAAACTACTGGGTTTTGGGAAAAATCACATCATGCTCTAAATCTTCAATTCCAACTCTTTTCTCCTACGCAATATTAACCCAATAAAAAAAGAGCAAAAATCCAACACTTCAACCCATAATTAGCTATTGATCTTCTTCTTTTATTGTTGTTATTATTATTATTATTATTATTATTATTTTACGAAGGGTACTTATGCATTCTATATAATATAGCCCAAGGATAATTAAGCAATTAATAAACTATCACTTCATGAGTTGGACTGACTTTATTTAACAACTTCTTGGACAATTGCATGTCCAGCTCTCTCTCTCTCTCTCTCTCTCTCTCTCTCTCTCTCTCTCTCTCTCTCTCTCTCTCTCTGTTTTTCTGATACTCATTGCATTTTTTCTGGGTTGAATAAGTTGGATTTCTATCGTTTATTGGAAAATGCAATTGACTAGTGATATAAGCGACCTTATTACCATATATATATATATATATATATGTATGCAATTGAAAAATCAGTTTGCTTGAATTTTCAATCTAATAAGTAATTAGTTTCTATTTAGGACAAAAGGGATATTTTGAACAGTTTGTAGAACTAGTTGTAGAACTAGTGGACATGCATGAAGAATATGTGTATATAGAACTAGTTTCTATATATATCTTGTTGCTTAGTTTTTGTCTATATGTGCATATGGGAACCTGATATTTTTCAAAGACCGTGACACTTAGCAAGGATTGGTTGAGACATTAACAATCATGGCATGACACGTCTTGAAATTTTAGACAAAAGTAGAACCAGTTTCTCACTAGCTTGGTCCAGCCAAACAAGTACTTTTCAAGTTTTCTTCCTTCCATCTCATTGATCAATTTGTATTCGTTGTGGAAAATATTTTCAACATCCGTACATCACAATTTAATGACTTTTGTTTTTATTTTTTATTTTCCAGGTCCAAAAATCTGACCCATGAAAGTGTTTTTTTAACTTAATTTTATTTTTCAATCTGATCATTAATTATTTCACACAAACTGAGTCTTTAATGATATGTATGCTATATAATGAAAATCCGCGTTCTGTAGTCAAATCCCATTACTTTGACCACAAAAAGTCCCTTAATTCCCACCATAAGAAAATATGGTTCTATTGTTGGTTCAAAAGGAGGAAATAGTAGTGAGATGGAATATGGAAATGGAGGCCCAAAAAAATATGAGTATTGCTGATCATCTATTAGTTGATGGCAAGAACGATGGAGGGTTTCTTCCTGGGTTTCGATTCCATCCTACAGATGAAGAGCTTGTTGGGTTTTATCTTCGAAGGAAGGTGGAGATGAAGCTTATTAATCTTGACCTTATCAAACAAATTGATATATACAATCATGACCCCTGGGATCTTCCAAGTATATATATATTCTCTTGATTCATTTTCTTTTAACACAGATTCAATTGTCCTAAATCTTTGTTACTTTCATTGGCATCATGTTCCCTTTGATTTATCTGTTTAATTTTGGTGGTGAAACTTATGCAGAAGTTGGTAGCTGTGCTAATGGAGATCAGAAAGAGATCTACTTCTTCTGCAGAAGAGGAAGAAAGTACAAGAACAGCATAAGACCCAACAGGGTGACAAGATCTGGATTTTGGAAAGCCACAGGAATCGACAAGCCAATATATTCTCATGTTGAAGGAAGTGCTCAGGAATGCATTGGTCTGAAGAAGTCATTGGTTTATTACAGAGGAAGGGCTGGAAAAGGTGGCACTAAAACTGATTGGATGATGCATGAGTTCCGTCTCGCAGCCAGCCAAAGCACCAACCTTATAAATAACCCAAAAAACTCTACCCAAGAAGCTGTAAGATTCTTTTAATTAAAAACCATGCATTTATTTCCCAGTCAAATTAATAATTAATTTCCTTTCCCTGTCCTAACACAGATATTATATATCTTAATTTTCAGGAAGTTTGGACACTTTGTCGGATTTTGAAGCGAGATGTTTCTAACAAAAAGTATGCTTCAGAGTGGCAAAAGAACAACTCTAAACGAAATCTGGCCGGTTATTCGAGCTCAATAACATGCAGTTCTGATCAGTCCAACAACATCACAGACGAGTATAATTCGACCTTTGGAGCTTTGGCTGCTGAGATTGGAAATGAGGGGAGACCTATGATCAGTAGTAGTAGTATTACTGATCATCCTATGGACGAAAAGAACAATATGTTATTGGCACGACAGCGGATCTTGACAGGTCAGGTTCCGTATAATATGGCCTCATCATGTTTAAGCGACGCGAACCCAAACGATGAAGATCGTCACGAAATATCATGTAAAGAAGGAAACTGGGATGAGCTGATGTCAGTGGTTGAGTTTGCTATTAACCCATCACTGCTATACTGTCTTAAGTAGATTAAGGTACAATATATAGATATATATATATATATATATATATGTGTGTGGTGTGAGAATAATAAATAGAATTATATATATATATATATATATGTGTGTACGTATGTATCTAGGTCATGATCTCTTAATTTAGAAAACCTTTTTGAGGGTTAATTACAAGTAGAAAACACATGAAAATTAAATAATGCAATATAGAATATTTCGTACTGCATGATAATGATGTTTTATGAGTCAGCATTATAACTGGACTTGTACTGTATCCATTATAATTAGAAGTAAAGAAAGATCAATGGGTGTGGATCTGCCTGTTCTTAATTCCCATTTTCCCATTATGATCACTACTTTTGGCTTGCATGCATGTGAGAATTGGTACCAGCTAGCCAGCTTGCTGCATTTTTTCTTGCTTTTTAAATGTGAAAGAACTAATTACTACCTATCTCTGACCTTTTTGTTGTAATACGCATATAAGTACTTGTGCCGAAACTACCGAGAGGGAATAATTTCATCCATTCATGAGTAGTACTAGTACTAGTTGTACTTGCGCCTAGCTAGGAGGGTCAGGAACACAGGAAACAGGCAGCCAGGGAAGCACTGGCCCCCACTATTTTACTTATGAGAAATGCTCAATGCAACCGCCTCTCATGCAATCGCGTAACCGCCACATCAGCTTAATGAAACGGTGTGTTTTACTTAAGAGAAAAATAAAAACCGAATGACCAAATAGACTTAATTGAAAAAAAAAAAAAAAAGGAAGAAAAGAAGAAGCATACGAGAAACGGGAGTGAAGAATTCATTTCAATACAGTAAAAGAAAACATGAAGAACAGCTTCATTCCTCACTGCATCATCGTCGTTTTTGGGTATCTCGTGTGTGAATCATAGTTTCGTTTCCTTCCTCACTGCGTCGTCTCCGTCTGTGAATCATAGGGTACCAATTTGGCCAGTTTTACCCATTTTTTTTATGTCCATCTCTGTTCGACCAGTTTGACAAAGAAGGTATATCTCATCGTGAGAGTGAAGAACTGGTAGATCGATCTTGTATTTTTTGTAGCTTCGTGTTGTCTCTGTGGCTAGCTTCAGGTAATATCGAAATCATCAAGCCAACAACAATAGAGCACTCAACAAATGGATGTGCAGCAGATTTCAAATTTTCACTTTTTCAGCTAACAGTTAATACAACTATTTAAATCTCCATCAAGATATCTTCTTAAATCTGACAGACCAAAATTTCTCATGTTGTTGCTATATTATTGTAAATTTCTAGTCCAGGACTTGTGAAATCGAAATGTTATTTGTAATTGAAATCGAATTCGAAATCAAAATCGGGGAGGTTACCTCAAGGACTTGATTGATTGCCCAGTTTCACAAATGAAATCTGTTGCAAAGTCAAAATCAAAAAAATCGGGGAGGTTACCTCAAGGCCTTAATTGATTGCCCAGTTTCACAAAGTCACTTTCGTTTTTTTTTTGGTGTCCATGTCTCCAACAAATCTGCCTTCATGTGTTTTCTTCGTGTGTGAGCTTCGTGTTAGGGTTAGGGAGAAGGGGGACGAACACACAGAATGGGAGAAGGGAGAAGGGCAAAAAACACCGTTTCATTTTGGTCTTAGGGTTTAGTCTTTGCCAGTGAAACACATTGTTTCACTTAAGTCCATTTGGTCATTCGGTTTTCATTTTTCTCTTAAATGAAACACACTATTTCATTAAGTTGATGTGGCGGTTACATGGTTGCATGAGAGGCGGTTGCATTGAACATTTCTCTTTACTTATTTATAGTAATCATTTTTTTTTCCCTTTTGTAAGTGAAACAAGTCAACACGATATTGCGAAACCAGCAACGTGATTGCAGGTTGCCTTATTTATCAAGATCCTCTGCACTGGTGATTGCAGGTTGCCTTATTTATCAAGATTCTCTGCACTAATTCGGTGCCTTCCGTCTTGCTCATAGTTGTTCTTCTTTCCTTCTTTATTTCTTTTTCTTTTAAGTTGTATTCTTTCCTTTCTTGTCAATATTTATTCCTTGTACAGAGTACAATGTAATCAAGTGTATATCAATATATAAATGGAATATAGTTTACAAGGTTTGGTGAGTTCAACCAATACCTTTTTACAAATTCTTTCACCTTTGTGCCAGAACAGTAACATACACGGATACATGGGTGTTTTGTTCTAGCGAGCATTCAGGCCATTCCAAATTATTTTGGTGCATCTGGCCAGATTCCGGTATTCTTTTTGGAAAGGATATTTCGGTCCAAACTTAATCATGACGGGAACCCAACTACTGTGACCCGTTCCGGTTTGGACTAACTAAAGTGAGTGATATGACTGATATGACCATTGATATGACCATTCTAGCTCATAGATTGTGTAATATGATAAGATTATCCTTATTTGTTAGAGTGATATCACTACTAAAAAAGCTCGAAGATTGTGTGATATGATAGGAATATGTTGGTTGGTAGAGCCCATTTCAACAACTACATTTTTATCAATGTATTAATAAATATTATATATATATATATATTACATTTCTTCAACTATATATATATTCCAATATAATTATTTATGTATAATTTATTTATTTATTTGTATAACGATAATTTCGAAACGATATATCAAAATAGACCGATATCGAAATATTTCATTCGAATATTTGAATCAAAACAGAATTCAAAACTATGATAGTAATTATTATTTTTAAAATTGTAATTAGGATTTTTCTGTAGTAAAGGATTACTGAGTACTATTAATAAGTTCCCAATTTAATAGATACATGAGTTGAGTTAATGTACATGAATAGCTGTGAGCATGACTCCATACATAAACAATAATTAGTTAGACTATAGATTTATATGTTATAATGTAATAATTATATGTTGGAATGTGGGCTGCCATAAGGCCCACGAAGAACCAATAGCCGAGTTAGCAGGTTGGAAGTAGAACATTGTGGAGCAACCATTATGTCCTATATGCAGGTTGGAAGTAGAAGACAGTACATGCATTATGGAGGTGTGAATCTGCCAGGGTTGTATGAAGTGCTTACTCAAAATGCCTCCAAAAATGTTATCTACCTCAGCTGTCTATGTTGCAGTGCTTTGAAACCCTTACCAGGATCATGAAGCCATAGGTGGTTCAAGAATTTGTTGTTGTGGCTAGGCAAATATGGTGGAGGAATTCTTTCATCTTTAAGGAAGCATTTGCACATCCCTCTGTCAATATTAGGGAGGCTAGAAACACTCTTGAGCTACTAACTAAGGAGAATCCAAGAAGAGACCTTAGAACCAGAAGGGCTTGCATTTCAGCAGACTCATCATGGCAAGCTCCCTCCCTTTGCACTATCTCAAGATGAATTGGGATGGGGCAATCGACAAGGTCCAAGGTCTCATTGGAGTAGGAGTGGTCACCAAGGACAGTGCAGAGCATGTTATTGCTACAATGAGATCCATCAAACACCTCTTCACTGACCCTTTACTAGTTGAGGCTTATGGGGCATTTCAAGTAGTGAAACTTGGACTGCACCTTGGCTTTACACAGGTCATACCTGAAAGGGATTCACTACAAGTTATAATGGCTCTCAAGAGTGATAAAGAAGGCTGGAGTAGTGCTAGTATGTTCATGAATGAAGCTAAAATGTTAAATGTTACTTCAAAGGTTTGCTAAGTGGGAGGTTTCTCATGTTAGGAGAAATGACAACTCTATAGCTCACTTGTTAGCAAAAGACTCTTTCATTTTCTGACCCTATTGTAACATTGGAGGAGATCCCATCATGTATTTCTTCCTTAGTTTAATGAAATGAAGATGATAATTTGACTTAAAAAAAAATAGCCGAGTCCAAAAGTAGTCCAATTGGCTGGCGATGTATCCAACTCGATCCCTGACAATGTAGCAAGGAGTTGATGAGCAAATGCCATCTACCGTAGATGGTTTAGATCAATCAGTTACAGTTATTGATCTACTAGTGATATCAATCTTAATTTTATTGTCAAATATATATCTTTAATCCACCTGAAGATGTCAATTCCATGTCACTAATTTTCTCTCTACGGATGTCACAAAATTTAGAGGTATAACTAGTTCTAATGCATTTTTGCAAAAGTATAATTATCTCAATGGGTGAGTTGTTACTTATTTCAGTTAGAAATAATTCAATCTCCTTCATGTGTAGAATAAGTTCTTCCACCCCATTATATGCCCACAATGTATATTCCATCTCACAAATGGAGGAAAGAGCTTAATAACACATGCATGTAGGGGATCATCAATACAACATTAACAAGGTGAAGATATAAAAAACCATGCACTTAAAACCATGTGACTTAGGCCCCATTTGGAACTTGGACTAAACTGAGTTGAGTATAATTTTAAACTAAGTCTAACATCCAAACATCCAACTTTCAAATTACTAAACTCATCTCAACTCAAAACCTCTTTATACGTGAGATTTATAATGTTTTTCAACTTAACACATTTTACACGTGAGACTCACAACCTTTTTCAACTTCTCATAAATACATCTAAACTCATCTTAACATTTAACCACATCTAAACTCATCTTAGGTGGGCCTCACAAAACTCACCCTACCATCTCAACCCACTACTATTCATAAAGAACTCAACTCATCTCAACTCAGTTCAACATCCAAACTGAGCCTTAGGCAAATGCTAAGTAGCGACTAAACCAAAAAACTCTCATATTATGTTACTAAACAATGCCAAGAGTAACAAGATGTGCACAACAACATATAGCATTGTAAGCAATAGGATTATATAATATCAACATAATTATAGTATATAGAATTCCCACTAACCTAATATATACAATAAAAGACTTCAACAAACCCATATGAGCCAAATGCTCGTGAAAAATGTTTGGAGCTAATCCTTTAGTTAGTTGATGATCTACTAACTTAAGATTCATAATTGGTGCGTTTATTGGGGAACTATGATTCTGAAACTCGATTTCCTCTTACAATGGGTGTCTTTACCAAAGAGCAAGATTGCATAGTAAATTTATTTAATGCAAGATTAATGTAGACTTTCTAAGACAACCTAAGGATCCCACTAAATAGACCATGAAGAATCTATAAGCCAAGAACATAAAGAAGTTTTATCAAGATCATTCATATCAAATTGAGAAGATAACATATGTTTTGTCTCTAACAGAAATGAGAAGATAACATCTATTTTTTCTCTAATTGAAGCTTGATGTTGCTTGAAGTATGCAATATATCATCAACATGAAGTACTAGAAAATATATTTACTCACACAAATCTTCAAATATATACATTTGCTAACAACATTCTCCCAGAAAAACCATAAGGAGGAAAATCTCATCAAATCAAATACTAGTACCTAGATGCATGTTTAAGCCAATAAATAGGTTTCTTGAGTTTGCAGACTATGTGCTCCTCTCGAGCTACTTGAAAAGATTTTGGCTGTATGGTGCATACATACTCATATAGAATCTAATTAAGAAAAATTAATTCAATATCCTTTTAATATAGCTCTAAGATATAATGAGTTAACTGCCATAATTATTCTGAAAGAATCTTTAATGAATATAGGTGAGAATGTATCTTTGTAATCAATTTCTTCTCTTTGATTCTAACTCAGTCATAAGTTTTACCTTGTATCTTTCCACTTCTATATACCTTAGAATTCTGTTTGCTTTTTTGAAAGACCAATCTAAAACCAATAGGCCTATATCCATCTTGAAATTCAATTTGATAATAACCATCATCACGATCATTCCTAAAGAAAATTTAGGCAAAGACAAATGACTAAGCATATATCACACCATATTCGTAAGAATATAATTTCTCCTTTTTGAAAGACTCACTGTTCAAAAATTCCAACCATAGTATATTGGCTTCATTACCAAATTGTTGAGGAACATTAAAAAAGGTCTAGGATTAAGCCAAGTTTCATCATCTTTTCCATAATACTCACCACCTTTGTTTGACCTTATTGCTTTAATTTTCCTTTGATACAACCAATACAAGTATAAAAATTTGAAAAAAATATAAATGAATTAGAATGCAATATGTTAGGTCTAGGGCCCGAGTACCCATACCCCACCCTCCCTCATCATGCATGTGAGGAACCTCCTAGTGCATAAAGGGACAGACCATTCTTGGAGTTGAGTGGAAGCCGAAGATTAAAAAATAAATAAATAAATAAATAAAAAGAAAAAAAAATGGTAGTAGTGATCGATTAGAGATGACCCACCTTAGTACAGGAAATCAGGAGTTTTTTGGGGTTAGCCGGTTATTATCGTAGGTGTGTGGAAGGATTTTCTAAACTGTTGAGTCCTCTCATAGCATTGATGGATGTGTTAGGTTCATCTGGACCGACCGATGTGACTGGAGCTTTGAAGAATTGAAGAGACGACTAACCACAAACCCTGTTTTAGCTCTACCCGAGCTGAATAAGCCATTTGTGGTGTTCACTAACATGTCAAAGTACATATTAGGTTGTGTTCTAATGTAAGAAGGCAAGGTGGTGGCCTATGCATCTAGACCACTAAAGGATCATAAAAAGAATTACCCCACCCATGACGTGGAACTAGCCGCAGTAGTGTTTGTCCTAAAGATATGACGAAAGGATTTGTATGGAAAAGAGTGCAAGGTTTACACAGATCACAAGAGCTTGAAGCACTTATTTACATAGAAGAACCTCAATATGAGACAGCAAAGATGGTTGGAGACCATCAATGATTACTTGTGCGAAATGAAGTACCACTTGGGCAAGGCTAACTTAGTCGCTGATGCCCTAAGTCAAAAGTCGAACACAAGGAACAAAGAGGAAACTTCGGAGCTAGATTTGTTGCTTGAAGACATAAGACACCTACTGGTGAAAGAAAAGTTACCAGGAGAGGTTCTCACCACCCTATAACAGTTGAGGATAAGTGGTTTCGAGGAATTACAAGAGCAATAGGAGAAGAATAAGAAATTGTTGGAAGTCCGACGAAAGATTTGTAGAGGTGAAGGACCTGCCCATTTTAGCTTAGACAAGAACAAGATCTTATTGTTAAAAAGGTGAGAGGAGATCCCAACCAACCTAGAAGTTATACAAGGAATTTTGGCAGAAGCCCATTCCTTGTCATATGCCATGCATCCGAGAGGAACAAAAATGTACCTAGATCTCAAAAAGGGATATTGGTGGGAAGGGATGAAGAGGGACATCGCCCATTTCATTGAAAAATGCGATACGTGTAGGATGGTAAAGGCGGAGCATCAACGACTGGTTTGAAACTTGCAACCTCTACTGGAAGACATCGCTATGGATTTCGTAGATAGACTACCTCGAACTCCTACAGATAATTTAAAGATGCAATATCGGTAGTAGTGGACTGATTGACCAAGAGTGCTTACTTCTTACCGGTTAGAACCACTGATACAATGAACAAATTCACCTAGCTATACATAAGGAAAGTGGTAAGGTTACATGGAGTCCCTAAGACTAAAGCATAAGATCGAGACCCTACGTTTACATCTCACTTTTGGAAGAGTTTACAAAAGACGATGGGCAGGAAACTGAAGTTTAGTAGTGCCTACCAGCCTCAGACGGATGGACAATTGGAAACGATCATTCAAACCTTGGAGGATATGAGACGATCGTGCATACTAGATTTCAAAGGACCCTAGGAGCAGTAGGGGTGGGCAGCAGGGCCCCACACCCCACTATCTCACCCCCGTCTACCCCGCCCCCACATGAACGGGGTGGGCCTTCATTCCGTAGATGCGTGGGCAAGGGGCCCTACCCGCATCTATGGCCTCCAGTAGAGGTGGCAGCCGGAAGGGGCCCAACCCCACTCTGGGTTTCCCCCGCCTCGCTTATATATATATATATATATATATAATATATAAATAAATTTATATGTATTGATATATATATATATAAAAACCAGGCATGAAACGACGTTGTTTTGGCTATGACAAAATGACGTCGTTTCATGCATGAAATTGTTTTTTAACTTAATAACATATGACCAAACGACTCCTTTTTTTCATAGACAAAACGATGTCATTTGGGCATATGTTAAGACCCTTACCCTCCCCCGCGACTCACCCCTTCTCTGACTTCTGTGAAATCTCTCTCTCTCTCTCTCTCTCTCTCTCTGAGTCTCTCTCACTCTCTCATCTTCGTCGCCGTCCAACGTCGCCATCGTGCCCACTACGTCGTCGCCATCGCCGTCCATCTGCATCTCCATCACTGAAGGTAAGAATTTGCTCTCAGTCTCCGATTATATTTATTTAATTTTTGGTTGAGTTATAGAATGAAGATTGGATGAAGGATGAGATTTAATCAGAGATGGAGGATGAAATTGTGTGCTGTGGAGACTGATTGTGTGTGAATGATTGAAATTTGAATATGTGATAGTGATTTTCATTTTTGTGGGTTTCAAAATTCAGACTGGAACCCAAAATTAATTTAGGTTTCGAAATTCGGATTAGGGCTTCAAAGATTGGAACCCTAAATTAGTTTAGGATTCCAATCCAAAACTCCTAAATTAATTTAGGATTTCAAAATTCTGATTTTTCAAATATTAGAACCCTAAATTTATGGTCTTGTAATGTAGATCTACTAATGTTTTGAAATCTAGTATGTTGCCCTTGATATTTGGGAAAGAACATTTCATGATGTCTGCCTTTTAATAACTGGACTCAGCAGGGTCTATTTATTCTACTGAAGTTAAACGTAGAGTTTTTGAGAACCATTCTCTCCCATTTAGCTTGGATGAATGGCCCAATCTTGAGGGTTACATGTGTTCCTTGCACCCCAACCAGCTTGATGATTTCACCAAATCATATATTTTGATGAATATTTTACTGCCAAAAATTGGGAACAATGAACATCGTTGAACATTTAAGACTAAGATATAGAAATTTCCTGACATGTATAAAATGGGATGCAAGTTGCCAAGTCCTTGACATGTCAAAATTAAAAGGGAGGTTGGTGTAGTTTGCAATAAATTTATTTTTAAAAGATGACATGCTAGAGTTTGTGCCATGGGCTTGTTTGGATTGAAGGTTTTTTTTTAAACTTCTGAAATCTATGAGAAGATTTTTATAGAGAGATTTTTATGGTGTTTTGTTAAAGTGGTGGGGCCCATAGCAAATATGTTTGGATTGAGAATATTTTTTAGATATTTTTTATTGTAGTTTGAAAAATTGGTGGCATACATTGCAATGATATTTGGAGAGAAATTATTGCAAGCGGGTTTTGTGATAGTGGTGTTGGGTTTTGTGTTTTTTAATCACAAAAACAAATGCAAATGATTGTGAGTAAATCCATTCATCATCGTCCTTTCATTATCAATTGGCATCTTTTGATTGTTAATATTAGTAGCATGTTTTTGTTTTAATTTCATATTTGTTGATTGTTTTGGAGAATGTCTTCTTCTACTCCTTCATATTTTAGTACTAGTTGTCCTACCCCTACCAGGCCTACCTTAACACCTAACCGTACACCCAGCACTAACCCTAGTGACACCTATCTTGCCCCCAAGTCCACACAAAGTAAGAACTTCATTTCCATAGTTTGATATCAGTTTACCAAACTATAGGTGACCCCAATAACCCCCAAGCAAAGTGTAACCACAGTGGTAAACTCTATGGTTGTCATTATAGGAAATATGGTACATCACAGTTAAAAGTGCACTTAGAAGAACAATGCAAATGAGTCTAATATTGAGATCTTTACAAGAGGAGAGTCAATCTAGATTAGAGACTGGACTTAAAAAAATGGCGGATGAGAGTAGTGGGGGTTCTACGTTGAAGGGGTATACTAAGTATGATCCCGATAAGTATAAAAGAAGGTTAGCTCGTATGGTTATTATGGATGAGCTACCTTTTTAGTTTGTGGAGGGGAGAGGGTTCCAAGAATATTCTAGTTGCTTGGAACCTAGGTTTAATATTCATTCTCGCCACACTGTGGCAAATGATATTAAAAAACATTACCAAAAGGAGAAGGATTTGTTGAGGAGCCAATTGGTGGGTCAAGTTGTAAGCCTCACTACCGATACTTGGACATTCGTCAAAAAATATAATTATATGTATTTAATTGTGCATTTCATTGACTGTGATTGGACACTACATAAGATAATTGTGAAGTATTATCTAATTTTCGATTACAAGGGTGAGACGATTGGGAAGGCCTTGGAGGCTGCAATAAAGAAGTGGGGGTTGGCACGGGTTTCAACGGTTATAGTTGATAATGCCTCATCTAATGATGTCACATTGGGATATCTTAAAACCTATCTTAGAGAGGCAAATAAGACAATCTTGGGTGGTGACTGTTTGCATGTTAGATGTGCTGCACATATTTTGAATTTAATTGTGTCTGATGACTTGGGAGATGTTGATGACTCGGTTGCAAGAGTCAGAATGACTGTGAGATTTGTGATATCTTCTCCTACTAGATTGGAGAAATTCAAAACCGCTGCAAAGAATGCGGGCGTAATATCCAAGAAGGGTCTTTGTACTGATGTTCCTACGAGATGAAACTCAACCTTTTTTATGTTGGAGGCGGCCCAAGAATATAAGGTAGCTTTTCAATTATTAGGTGATGAAGATATTCAATATGTTAAATATTTTGATGAGCACGGAGGATTAGGAAATCCTATTGATGATGATTGGGAGGTAGTTGCTATTTTTGTAGATTTTTTAAGGCTTTTCTATGAGGTGACATTGAAAATATTGGTTCTACATATAATGAGTTTACTTAAAAAATATGTAGAGTGAAAGAAGAATTGGATGAGATGTGTATGAGTGACCATACTAGGAAGTTGGAGATGACATTGATGATAAGGGTTAAATAGGACTAGTATTGGGGGGATTTGGGTAGGACCAATATTTTGTTATATTTGGCTGTTGTTCTTGACCCCCAGCTCAAGACTGATGGCATGGTATATGGTTTGTGACTTGTGCATAGGGCCGCATGGGCTAAGCTTATTGTAGGCATGGTTAAAGACACCCTCGATAGATTGTTTAATGAGTTTACCGTGATCAGGGATGGTAGCGCACCTACACCTACACCTACCCCCAACACCTCCTCCAGAAGCTGGGGTGGGGAAAAAGCGTACAATGGTGTGGGTCTAAAGCCTCTCACAGAACCCCTAACTAGTCCATCAATCTATAGAGGCAAAGTCAGAGGTAGACCGATATTTGGCAGGGGATCTTCTTCCATATACGGAAGGGTTTGATATATTAGCTTGGTGGAAGATCAATGCCGTGAAGTATCCCATTATTAGAGAGATAGCCCGTAGTATTTTGGCCATCCCTATTAGCACCGTAACCTCAGAGTCGGCATTTAGTACCGGAGGGCGTATATTGGATCCATTCCAGAGTTCTTTATCTTCTACCACTGTGGAGGCATTGATTTGCACGTAGAATTAAATAAAAAAGACTCAAATTCATGTTCTGGATGTTCTTCACTATAATGAGGCCGACGAGGAAGAGGGTGGTGATCAGCCTGGATCTGATAATCATTGATTTCAATGTTTCATTTAATTATTTTGATTTATTTTATTTATAATTTATATTCATTTCATCAGTATTAAATTATTAATTTCAAATTTAATTGTTGTAGTCATACATGATACGACGTCTACCTCCGCTGCAGTATGACTTCACTATATTGGACCCCGACCCACCATCACCATTTGCCACATAGGTTTGTACAATTTGTATTATCCCTTAATTTTTTTTCGTATTTATTTTATTTTATTTTATTGTATCTAATTGCTTTTATAATCTTACTGTCATATCCGTAGCTCAAGTCTCAATCCTAATTCCAAGTCAAAATTCAAATGATATATTCTCAATGTCGCATCTTGATTCCCATCTCATCTTGATTAGTCAGATTTTAATAATTTTTTCACTTATTTCTTGTTTATAATTCTAATTTATTTTTCTATTCAATTATTAATATTTCAGATTTTATGATCTCACAACTCACAACAGGCAACACTAAATTCTATTTCCACCCTTGGCCACCCGCCTCAAATGTCAAAGTCAAAGTTCAAAGTTCCCCATTGTCACTTTTATCATTTAATTACATATTCAATTCTTTGTAATGTTGATACAATCAACAATGTCCCTTTTATGTATGTAATTCTGTAATTGTTTTCCTTTTCTCTTAATTTGTATTATTGTAATAATTTAGTTATTATAGTTTTATTATAAATTGTATTATTGTAAATTGTAATAGCTTAGGAGTTAGGACTTAGGAGTATTAGACTATTAGTAGTACTTCTTTAATCTTTTTTGTCTTAATTTGTATTTTTTTTTACTGTAAATTTATTGCAAGGTACTTGGATGGGATACTCTGCCCCGCACCACGGGGGCGGGTACTGGGTGGAAAAGTCCCACCCTCGTCCCATATGAGGCAGGGGTAGGGAGGGGATGCTACCCGCACCTTAGGGAGCATGACGTCGCACTTATTGAATTTGTGTATGATAATAACTATCAGGCGACTACCTAGATGGTCCCTTACGAGGCACTATATGGGCGAAAGTATAGGTCGCTTATATGTTGGAATGAAGTAGGAGAGGCCAAATTACTGAGACTAAAAATTATTCAAGAGATGACGGACCAAGTCAAACTCATACTGACAAGGATGTCTATGGCCCAAAATAGGCAGAAGAGTTACGCCGACAGTAGGAGGAGTTAGCTAACCTTTGAAGAAGGCGATTGGGTGTACCAATGTGTCCCCAATGAAAGGTGTTAAGAGAATTAAACTAAAGGGGAAGTTGAGCCCAAGATACATTAAACCCTACCAAGTAGTGGAAAAAGTCAGAGGTATTCATAACACGTTCCACGTTTCCTCACTTACGAAAAGCTTTGAGAACCAGCAGCCTTGGATACATGAACCATAACTAGTTTAGATACAATCGAGTCTTACGTAAAAAGAAAGGTCGATATGTATCATAGATATAAATGAGCAAAGATTGAGATTTAAGGTCATACCCTTGGTAAAGGTACAATGCGGAGATGTGGGAAACAAGAAGTTTATATGAGAAAGTGAGAGGATCACGAAGGAGCAGTTCCCATATTTATTCTAGCCGCAGTCATGAGCTGTAACACATAAAGTAGGGGTAAGATGGACTATACACGAGGAAGGACACAACCATAAATAGGTCATCATTTTTCCTAATCTCCAAATCAGAATCAATGAGCCTTGGGAGATGTAATGTTGTAGGAGAAGAGAACCACTAGGTGAGCAGCCATGCCACCCAAAATCATGCGTCGATTCTTAGAAGAACGACGTGAGAAGGTCATGATGGTGCAAGTGTAGCACAACGAGAAGGAAAGAGGAAAATGCCGGAATGTGACAAGCAAAATGAGGGCAAGGGTGAAGGTTCACCAACGTACTATGAAACTGAACCTAGCCTAGATGCTAGGATATGAAAGACCACAACTGACAAGCAACATCGAAGAAGAAGACAGAGGAGACATCAGGAGTCATCCCATGTCTCGACCGCTGATGAGGAAGGACAGCCCGTTGACGCAATTAAAGGAAAGCTCTATTTGCAGTTGAAGGCGACTAAAGGCATCGACATGTCTCCTATCTGGGCATGACTCCCTTGAGAGGACAAAACAAGGGAGAGCCCTACCAGATTTTGAGGAAGAAATCCCTTATAAGGTGCAGAGGATGTGAGGAATCACCTGGCACGAAAGGAGACAGATCATTCTTAGAGTTGAGTGATAAGCAAAGATGAGATCTCGCTTTTGAGACTTTATTCAGAAGCACTCGTGAAGTCAACTACTTTAGGAAGCAAGGAGCAGAGAGGACAACAGACTTTCCGACGTAGGAAGGTAAGTTGGCTTCTAAGACCGTTCAAAGAAATGTGGGGTGAATGTTGTGAGTAAGAGGCACTACATTATCTTTGTAGCTTCTCTGCCCCCCATTTTAAAAGCATGAATAAATATTTGATCATTATGTAACACCCGGTCCAGCCAAACTACTTTACAGAATGTTTTGGGTTTATAAAAAAAAAAATCGTTCGGGATTACGAGTAAAAATTTTTTTTTAGAAGAGAGTTTAGGCCTAAGATATTTTTGGTGGTATAAAATGTTTTTTAATAGGTTGATAATTAGGTTTTAAAGTCTTTAATGGATCAAGTGGATGTTCATCAGAAAATTTATGGGATAAGTGTATTTATTTTAGGTTGAGTAGAGATCCAAAACTTTAGATAAAAGCCATACAATAATCTCGTTAAGGGTCCAAGACGTGGTCCTAAGTATATATTTTATTTTTTTATTTTTTTTACTTTATGTTATGTTATGTTATTTTATTTTATCTTCTTTTCTTTTCTTTTTAGACGTAAGAAACCAGTCCGTGGAATTGTTTTCCAGACACCATCGCTCAGTTTGTGTCCATTTTCCTTTTTCATGCAGTGTTCCCATCCTCTCCTCTAGGTTTCTTATCTCCTTACTATTTATATATCTTATATATATGTGTTAAGCATCCTCAGTGCCGCTGCCCTTTCTTCATGCTTCAGCCATTTAAACTCATCTGAGCTTCCACCCCCAACCTCAGTACAGACCACAGCCAGCCACTGAAGAACCATCTTCTCCGTTAAACACCAACCGAAGAGCTCGGTTTACATCCAGTAAATCGCCACACCCAAAGCCAGTCCACGAGTCGTAACTCCACCAAACACAGTTCGCGCCCGTTCCTCCACCTCTCATAGTCCATCACCCAAGTCGTGCGCCACCACCCTCTCCGTGTAAAAACCACCTCTGTAAGCCACGAAACTCCCCTATTTTTAGCCACCCGAAACAGAGATCCATCCACCAAACCACTGCACTGCACCACACCGCACCAGCCACTCCAAGCCTTCGCCACTCGCACGGAAAAGGGTTGTCGGACATCCTCAGGCCACCTCAGCCGGTAACAACCCCCTCACGGTGAGTACCCCTCTCGGTTACTCTCTCCTCTCTCTCCGCTCTCTCTCGCACTCCCTCCCGCTTATCTCTCTCTGCCTCTCTCCCGCTTTTGCCGCCCAGCGTAGGCAGCTTTGCCACCACATGCCCGCCCCAGCTCAACAGCCATGCCACCACGGTATTTCCAGCCCAGCCGTCGCACGCAGCCCCTAACTTCTCCTGGTGTAAGCCATGCCGTCGTTACTTCTGTTATTTGTGTTTCTGTTTCCGTTCACTGCTAGTTTTCCCTCATAAGTTATATATATATATATATATATGTATATGTATATATATGTAAATTGTTAACTAATAAATGAGTACTATTATCAGTTTACCCTTAGTGTATGTACTAGATATATGTTTTCGTATGAGTGATATTTTTGGATTTATGTTTAAATGGGTTTTGTTTGAAGTCTCATAAAATAATTATTTTTGTGTAAATAATATTTTAATAATCATTTTATTGAGTTTTGTAATTATTTTAATACTTGTTTGATTTAAATTTCTTATTCGGTGCAAATTCGACTAAGTGGATATTGATGGTTTTAGAAAATGATGGTATTTTAGGAATTATGAGAATTTTAGGTTTTGAGGATTTAAAATAGGTTCTTTTAGCATTTTAGGTTTAAATATCGAAATACGAGATTGAATAGAAATTTATGAAAATCTACGTGATTATTTTATAGGTGACGATTAAGCTTGTTCGGCTTTGTTGAGGAAATTTTCGAAAAAAAAAACTAAGAAACCCAGGTAAACGGGGTCCCTATGCTAGATTTGCATAAAAATAAAATGGACTGAGGTTGATTTTTGAAAATATGTATGTTTTGTTATGAAAAGAGATTTGAACTACCTCAGTTATTTGTTCTGCATTACTCATGAGATTCTGTTTAAGAATAAAGTATTTTCTGGCATGACTGGTGTAGACATGAGCTATTTTGCATCCTGTTTCTGAACTGTGCAAAAGAGAGCGAATATGAAAGTTAATGCATAAAATTATGTTTTGTGATTTCTGAAAACTCTATTCTATTTTGAAAATGTTCTGTACTATAATATGATATGATTTCTGAAAACACTGTTATGTTCTGAAAATATTTTGTACTCTAATATGATGAAATTTCTAAAAGCTTATATTTTGTACTCTAATCGGGATGTGGTTTGTGGATGGTGACCTATTTGACCTACCACGGGTGCTAATAGTGGCTTCTGTTTGGGTTGGTACTAACTGTTCTGTTTCTGGTGTACCCATTTTGGAAACAAAGTGGTTTTCTGGTGGTCTTTCCTGTATGCACACTCGAGGCTCCGAGAATAAATAAGGGAAAGATTCACATTCTGTTTCTCCTCGGTTAGCTACCGGGGTTTGCACAACCCTACCACGGGAGTTAAACATGGCCTCTGATGCGATATGATGCTCTGGTACGATGGTGGTCAGTTATGCTATGCCAAAAGAATTTGAATAAGAATATTTTTGAACTTTTGCTCTGATATTTTTGATAACATATTCTGACTCTGCATTCTGAAAATAAAGTGTTTTGTTCTGCATTCTGAAATCTGTAAATGCTCATGTTTGCATACTAGTATATGTTCTCTACTTACTAAGTTGTTGATAACTCACCCCTTATCTCCATAATGTGTTTCAGATAATTTTGATGCAACAACTAAGAATCAGGAATAGGGAGTACTTGCAAGCTTTGTGGATCATAGAAGACTAAGTGCCTTAGGGTACAATGACTTGTGGAGTGTCTTTTGGTAGCGTTGATATTTTATGTGACTTTGGTATGTTGAGTAATGAATATTTCTAGTCTTTGTGGAAAAGTTTATGTATATCAATGAGACACCACTGATGTGCCCTTATGTAGGAACATGGATATTTGTGTTGAACGAATAGGTTAATATGTTATGGAGACTCTGGTTTATTTTAAAAGTATTATTTGGAAATGATTTTTAGGTGATATGAGTTAACTCTCCAGACCCTCGTGGTCAGGGCGTTACACATTATGTTTATGCCTATATTTATGCACTGATTTTCAATGTTTTAAATGTTTGGATGTGTTAACTCTTTTCAATACATGACTCTGGATCCTAGTGTGGGAACCCAATATCTCTGTGAGAACGTCTATCTCTATGTTAGAAGTTGGTAACGTGAATCTATGATCATGGGACGAGATGGAGAATTCTCCGAACCATTCCTATGAAAAGTCGCCACAAGCTTCATACGAGAAGGAGAATGCCTCGTGGGGATTGGAGTAGATCAAGTATGAGGAATATTAGGGTGATTTGAGTAGGATCAACGTTTTGCTATATGTTGCTATTGTTCTTGACTCGCGAAATTGATAGAATGATGTTTGGGTTTGAAAACACTAGCGGGAAGGAATGGGCGGATCAACTTGAGCTAAGGGTTAAGGACACTTTCAATGGGTTGTATGATGAGTCGCCACATTCAGGGGTTAATATAAAGGTTTCACCATCCATCGCATCGCCTCCAACCGAAGCCAATAGTCCGAAAAAGCGTAAGTGAGGTATGAGATTTGGCAATACCCATGAGCTTTGAAAGAATTTAGACGTCTAATCAAACTTGAAAATGTACTTGTTGGCATAATCACACCCATATGTGGAGGAATTCAATATCTTACCTTGGTGTACGGTATGCCATCAAGTATCCCGTCCTTAGAGAGATAACCTCCAGTATTTTGACCATTCATATTGCTACCTGAAATTATTCAAGTACCCCTGTAATGCAGCGGAAATATCTACCAATTTACTCAACAAATTTGGTTACGAAGGGAAACCCTTTAAAGAACTCTTTGAAAGTAAAACCCTACGACAGCCAAACCTAGGAAAGTCAATCTTATTATTTGAAAATCAATTACAAGTAATCTCAATTACAAAACTTTTGTAACTTGACTCTCTTACTTGACCAGACAAACGCCCCGTTTGTCTTCTACTATAGTAGCAGCCAGAACCTCTGGCGATCTTCAAACTATTGACTTCCATCCTGGAACTCTAATGACTGAACTTGATCACTTCCACTCCGACATGGAGTAAGTACACACTCAAAAAGAGAAATCCTTCACAAGAATTCTCACAACCTCAAGCACTTGGATCTTTCTCAAATCTCCAAGCTCTCAACATAAACACTGATCCAAAGGATACCTGAAACCTTCAGCCGAAGTCTCTTTAAATAAGCTACTTAGTGGTTATCCAATTCTGCTGACGGTTACATTTAGTTATAATTCTGTTACGCTGCTAACGGACTGCTAATGGCCAGCGTTGAAGCTTCATCAGATAACTGTTTTGGATAACTTATTGATAGTTTGAAATTCTTTCTACTTGATATCTTCTTTTTGAGTCTTCTATTCAGATCACTTGATATCTCCTATCTTTTTGAACATTCAATCTTGATCAAAAGTCTTTTGAACGTTTATCTATTCAACCACTTATCTTAGGATTCAAATATTCATAAAGATAAAGACAAACATTTCTCTATTAATCTATTTATCTTTGAATTTAAATATTCATAAATAAAGATAAAGACAAACCTTTATCTATTAATTTACTTATCTTAGAATTTAACTATTCATAGATAGAAATAAAAACAAATTATATTCATCTAATAATTCAAATAGGTCCTAGTCATCTAATCCTAGCCAACAAAATTTTACATCAACAATCTCCCCATTTTGCGGATTGGTGACAAAACCAACTTGATGAATGTAATATAAAACCTGTCAACAGCACAAACAGTAGACCAAGAGACCGATTAGAAATTCCAAGCAAAAAAATAATGACATAGAACAATGACTAAGATTAAATTTCAGAAGATTTAAAATCTAAGCATGTTCTAGTCTTGAAATTGAATTATATCTATATTTTAGTTCTCCTCCTCAATATTAAACTTTATTAATCAGAATAATAAAAATTCATTCAACTCCCCCTCAACAACACACTTTACTCAAACTCCCCCTAAAATTCACAATACAAATTTCATAATATCCGAAATAAATCAATCTTCCATTATATCTCCCCCTTTTTATCACTAATCTGACAAGACTCTCCCATGTGTCTCAATTTTTCATGATTTAAATGCATCTTATGTATGAGCATGAATGCAAGTAAAATCATGATAAAATGAATGAAGTAGTTTGGTTGAGACATAAAAACAAACACTTGGTGGGCACTAGTTTAAAACCGAGAGGTAGAATGCAGGAGCCTACCAAAATTTAGCCTTTTATACATGATTAATGTAATCCATAAAGATCAAAAGTTCAAGCAGACACTCAACCAAACAACTCATAGCACAAATCATCAACGCAATCCCATATATATATGATTTGAATAAATTCAAAATCTTATATAAGGAAAATGTATGATTTGAATAAATTCAAAATCTTACCGTGATGAAGACTCTTTTAGGCAAGAAACTCAAAATCGAGTATTTCTCTCAAGTAGATCGTATGAGATGAGGATGCGAAGAGGAGTGCTAGGGCATGCTTATGCGAGGTGTCGTGTGTTTGGATGAGTATTATCAGGGCACTGGGAGTGTTTGTAGTGACCGAAATCACTTTAAGTCACTTAAGTGACTAAGGGTCGTGCGAGGCACGCGCTAGAGGGTCTCTCTGGGACTCAACATGGATATACACCAGTGCCCTACTAAGACTTAGTCAAACTAATATCACCCAGATTTATATCACTACCCAATATCCACCCAACCTCCAATAATATTTTATATTTTTATTACTTTTACTCATTTTTCATAAGAGAAAAATAATAATAATAAAATACTAAACATAAAAATAATTTTTTTTTTACTTATGTATAAACTACAAGGCAAATAACATGCATAGATGCATCTTAGTTCAAACATAGTGTCATTCATAAAAAAAATTCAATAGAGTACACCCTCTTATTTGCAACAATCATCATAGATGTTCATACCTCATAAGATCATCAATATCAAAGTTCATGTGAGTGTGTGAGTGAGCAAACTTATATAAAAAATAACTCTTTATTTCTTTTTCACTTCAATATATTTTTTATAATATTATTCATAAGTATTTTCTTCTTATAGATGTTCCTAAGAGTTTGTCACTTATCACAAAAGTCAAACTTTATGTTAGGGCCTAGATACATGAGTATCTCCTCCAAACACTAGTTTGCACAATCCCTTTTAATGTCCATTTTTGTTGCTCATCTTTTTCTACAATGATTTGAGCCACGATTCTTTCTGAGGACTTAAGGGATAGATCCGTGTATGGTGTTTGTCTTTTTCCGCAATGATATAACAATGATTTTTTCTATATGGATCAACAATTTGTGTTTTGCAAGAGAATATCTCTTTATTATTCTAGGTTCAACTAGCATTAGTCAATTCAAGGCATAAACTCCTTCCATGGTGAACATCTCAATAATAAATATGGAACTTAATTATAAGGTGCATACACATAAGTTTCTCACAGTGCTTTGTAAATGAACTTTGTCAAGATGACCCAAAGGGTTAGTATGCATAAAGTGAACTGCACAAAGTAGAGAGATGCATAAGTTCAAAAATTTATTTTGTGAGAACGCATGTGCTCAAAACTTTGACATATCAAGCATGCACTTCCAAAAAAAAAAAAAAAAACTAGAAACAAACCAGAAAAATTTTTCTATTATTTTTCTTATTTAAAAATTGAAAACAGAAACATAAACTAAAAGCAGAACAATAAAATGCATGTCCTAGACTAATAAAATGAATTGCAAGGAATGCAAGAACATGCAAGTGGTCCTATCAATTAATGTGACACGACATCTTCTTTGACCACCCACTTTGCTTTAAATTTTGACATATTATTTTCATCAACACTACTGTAGCCTTAGGATCTGCATTTAGCACCGAGAGCATGTATTGGATCCACTTTAGAGTTCATTGCCTAATAGCACTTGGAGGCTTTGATTTGCACTCAGAATTGGATCAAAGGGAAACCAATTCAGGTTCGGGGAGGTAGTAGACTTGGCAAAGAGCTACGAGGAGGCAATGGATGTTAATCACCCTGAAAGCGGTAATTGCTCTTAATTCATTTTTTTGCTTTTGCTTACAATAGATTATATTATATTTATTTGAAAAACTTAATTTTAAATTCAATTATTGTAATGAAAATTTTGAAAAAATAGGCTCTGTCTTAATCTACATCTTAATTGAAGTTCTTTTCTTTTGATCATATTATTAATTTCCTTTTTTTTGTGCATTTTATGATGTCACTTAGGGGTTTAACCGGTCCGGTTTGGGACAAATTTTGGGATTGAAGTAGTATACACTGGTTTTGAATTTTCAAGAACCGATACAGCATTAGTTACCCTCCTAAACCGATATTTCCGGTTTTATCGGTTCCGGTCCAGTTTCGGTCCGGTCTTCCAATTTTTAATATATATTAAATCTCTAATCTCTTATACTTATATATACATTAATATATATAAATATTAGTAATACACTAATACTATTAGTATATAGTAATACTATTGGTATAGTATTATTACTATATGTTAGTGATAATATAGTAATTAATATACTAATGTATATTAGTATTACTAATATATTTATCAAAATGAATATGTTGAGAATTTATTAAGCCATAAAATGTAATTAATATATATTTTATATTTAAAACATATGATCAAATAAATATTCATATTTAAGATTAAAATTTTATGTTATAAATTATAATATAACATTATTTCATATATAATTATAATTTATAAAAATTATATATAATATAAAAAATATTATATATAATATTAAAAATTAATTAAAAATATATAAATATGCGAACTGGTCTGGTCCTAGAAAACACAAAACCGAGACCAGGTCGATTATGCTTGATTTTTAAAATGGAGGAACCGGTCTCAGACCAAACCAACAGTCCGGGCTGGTTTTTCGGTTTATTTTTACAGCCCTAATGTTACTTAGAGTTGGCAAATGCTTTCTTATGTTGTTACCTTTTCTTTTTTTTCTTTTTTAAATGTATTTCAATTATTGTAACATTGTTATTCATTCAAGTTATTTGACAAATTGTACTATCTTTAGATTAATTTGTCATAATTTTATATTAATGTGTAATAGTTTATACTACTTTGTAATAGGTTAGGATTATTAGTTAGAAACTTTATTAAGTTTATTTAAATTTGGAGATAACATTTAATTTTATATATTTTAGATTTTAAAATTTTGTATTTATATATGTAATTTTAAATTGAAAATAGGTTTCGGCCCAAAAAAGGCACAGAAAAGTCTTCTGGGCTCAACGAGCCCATTGAGGCTCACGTGGTGGCGGACAACCTACCCACCTACTACGGGTAGGTAGCACCCCTAGAATTAAGGGTGTCTTAATCCTTAAAGCAAATTAAGATTTGTAATTGCCATATTAAAGGAAACTGATCCTAGTTAAGGTTTTGATGGCCCTAAATAGGAGAGACAGATTAGGATTTCCAAAAAGTAAGGATATCAAACAACATTCAATAAGCATGAGAAAACAAAGGCATGCTATTGCAAGTATTTACAAAACTCTTGGAGTCCAAAATACAAAGGAGACTCCTCCACATGGCAAACCAATATGTACAGCCACTTTATGGTCCTAAGCATCCTATATGGAGTAAGAATACTAAGAATGGTAGGCAAATAATCACTCAAAAGTCAAAACCATTAAATTTCAACTTATAATGAAATTATATTAGAATATTATATATTAAGGTCCCGCTTGGATAGTGAGATGAGATGGTTTTAAATAAAGTTAAATAAAACATTGTTAGAATATTATTTTTTTAGATTTGAAAAAGTTGAATTGTTTATTATATTTTGTGTGAGAATTTGATAAAGTTATAATGATGAAATGAAATGAGATGAAATCATTTCTGTATCCAAACGAGGCCTAAGTCCGCTGCTAACAATGACTTGAATGAAAGAATAGTTTTTAATGGGTTAATTATAGAAGATGCATATATGTCAATAGTAAGGCAAGTAAAATAAAATTAATCATATTACTATGCCAAAACAAAAAAAGACCCATTATGTTACTATGCCAATAGTGGCATATAATGCCCTTTTATTCGGCCTTATTAAAATATTGAAGGAAAAAATATATCTCATTAAATTAGTAATTTTCATTAAAAATTAGCAATCAATGGATCTATTGAAGGTTAAATTTTAGAGAAATTGAAAGACAGACTCTTGATTATCATGGTTCATTTGACACTTTATGAATAGCTCTCAGCTCAGGTCTCGTTTATTTTTATAACTATTCTCAATTCATCTCGTTTCATCTTACATAATCTAATCATTTTATTTTTTTTTAAATTTTCACATAAAATAAAATAAACAATTCAACTTTTTCAAATAATAAAAAAGTAATATTAAAAAAATATATTTTAATAACATTTTATTCAACTTTAATCTCAATTCATCTAATTTCATTTCATCCCTATCCCTGCTTGAAAAGTTTCCATAATGGTGCGGGGTATCGTAACTAAGCTACAAATTTCATTTTATATTCACAAGCTCGAGCTTTTTATTGAATTGCATTTTATATATATTTCACGAAGAACGCATTTAATTTTCAAGCAAGTCCATCCTTATTCACGAATTATATTATTTTGACAAAATAAATTGTTTATATTATATTTTATAACTTTGTCTACAAATGTTGACTAACAAACTTTGACATTTTGCTAATATTTTTATAAAACTTATATCAATACATATATTAATTATTATACTTACAAGGATTCAAGTAACATGTTTACTATTGGAAATATAACTTTTTCGTATCTATTTAAATATTTAAAATAGAGAATTGCTACAGCCATAAAAAATTTTTACAAAAATAAATTTACAAATTAACATGTCTTTATGTGATATGCTAAATATATTTTATAATCTAAGTAACTTTACAATCTGACATACCACATCAGTTTGTGAGTTTATTTTTTTAAAATTTCGTTGAGACTAAAGCATCTCTCTTTAAAATATCCTCACGATAAACTTAGAGATAAAATTATAAGAAAAATAGTAAATATGAAGATATTCGGGTTTTATACGACGAGCCGAACTTTGTACCAAATTGTATCATTTAATAATTTATCATAATCTTATGTTAAAAAACGATTCATATAATAAATGAATTGAATTGAACTCAAATTTGACCAAGCTGATCTCAAACACCTAATCAAGCAGTCTTTTATTTAAGGCCCTAACTTTGGATTTAACAGAAATAATTATTTGTAATCTATCATGCAGGACTTTTTGAGTTTTTTGGCCCCAAAACAAACACGTCTTATTTATGGGGTATATACACATGTACATACATACACACACAAACATTTCGACTCCTCTCCCCTTTCAAAACACCTTTTATGGGTATATACACAAACCTTTTTGCTTATTTGCCTTGTCCTTTCAATTTCTCTTTTCTTTGGCAAAGAAGGGAACTTTAGAAAAGAAATGAATATGTGGAAAAGAAAAAGAAAAGAAAACATTACACAAGGGAGCAGCTATCTTAATCTGATAAAGAGCATACAGAAGTGTGATTTCATGAAGAAAACTCTGCTTCTTGAATGTTGGTAGTTCGCCTATGCATCAAACCAGTGCTCGAGTATTCAACCCCACTTTCAGGGGACGAAATATTAGATGATACGGAGGACTCAGCTGTGCATGAATTGGGTTTTGGCCAAGGAGTTTGAACCCTGAAACCCTGAGAAGTATGAGAATATGATGGTCCTGGTCTCTCTCTCTCAGGTGTTGAGCGCCCTTGAGCTTCTTCAGCAACTCGTCTTAAAAGGTTCATCATGGTGGGAACAAACCTTGATGAAATTGAAAGGAGTCCAGCAAGCTGGCAACAAAGCAAACAAACATACAAAAACTAGAGCAAATCCTCCACGGACCAGGAAACTACTCTAAGGGACTAGCGTTTTAACAACCTGAAGTTCAAAACACTACTTTAGGACCTTAGGTTCAACCAAATAGATTAATGAATTAACTTTTTTTTATTAGTAGATTAATGAATTAACATACAGCCAAAAAGTTTGTAGGGTACATGTTGTAAACTGGGTTTTCATAACAAAATGAAAATTAGCAGATGATTATTACAAGTATCATAGACTGATACGTGCTTATCCTGTAGGCTGTGGATGTTGGAGGTGGTACCATCTAAACACGGAACAAATAGCAGTTGCTTATAACATTCTAAAGGGTCTTATTTTCTAAACTAGGAACTCGTAAATTCGGTTCTATCTTGTTTTACCGAAAGAGAAGTCTATTTTAAATAAAGAGAAAAAGTGATACGCAAAGAGTAGTTTTTGTTCAATACTCACAGTGCCATGTTGAAGTTCTCCACCTATATCCATCTGTACCCACAAAGCTTTCGACAGTAAAAATACAATAAATAAAACCATGAGGTAGAGAGGATTCCTGTTTCATTTGAGAAAAAAGAAACCAAGTGTCAATGAACACAATAGGAGTGAACGCCCAACATGTTAAGAACATCAAAATGTATAACTACCAATGCAGGAATTAAGCCCCTGGTTGAATTAAAACTACCTTAAAAGAAGCATAAATTCATTAAAACCAAGGACAATCATAGCCAGTATCGCCCATGGAGGAGGCAACCAATTGTTACTCTTCCTAAAAGCCTCCTGCCGGAAAAGAAAAAAAGGAAAAGAATAAAGAAAAGCGATCATTCATGAGTGTGCTCTTTTGGGATAGCTGCCAAGATAATGTCAAAAAGATCATGAGTGATTCTATAGCATCCCGCACAAAACTGCATACAAGGTAAACACAATGATCAAGAATCACACGCTGAAAATCAAAATAGGGGCATTTCACATCATAATAATAAAAGTTAAAAGTTAAATGCTACCAACTCCCGATAGAATTAGTTTCATATAGGACATAGACCAAATTGGATACAACATAATCATTCATCAATTGCAACTTGGTGCAGAGGAGAGGCTTAAACAAACGTAGGTGAGATTATAATTTGCGGGAAAAAAAAATATTTAACATGTAACGTATCTAAATCATTATCTTAGTTGTGTATTTGATTCTTTTAGGACTACAGTACTTTTCCCAATATGCATCAAGTCTTCAGAAAACACAATGTCAGCAAACTCAGATTCCACGACACATTAGTCTTGGCCTATAAGACTCCAATTCCAAAATGGAGAAATCTTGGCCTATAAGCACAAGAACAGTGTAATCTTGGAAGCAAGTATTTTCAATATTGCACATGAGGCAAACGCGGCACCAAACAAGTTCCATAGAAGTAAATACTCCAGTCAAAAGAAAATTGATTAAAAATAAATTACTTAATTCAACACAGATTCTGCAACAAACTGCTGAAATACAATGGGCATGCTGCTTTCCCATAAATGCATAAATTATCATGTTTCCAAGTAGTCAACCATCCTGCTGTGACAAAGAGCACAGGAAAAATAGGCAATCTCTCAAAGGAAAGGGTGGTAGTATTTTGGCTCTCTGATCCTTCTTATTCCTTACTACACATGAGCCTGCTTAACTCAAGCGATTGAGTCAAATTTTAAACTATCATCTATTCATCAAATGGCAGGTCTTTATTAAAAGATCTGCAATCATGCTTGGTAACAGTTACCCTTAAAACAGCTTCTCAGACTTGCCTAATCTACCCCTTTTCCGATATTCAACAAAATATTTCATTCAATTTTCAAACCATTTCCATGAAACTCAGAACTTGGCCCCAACACAAGCCTTTAACCTAATTTATAAATATCATTTCTACTGCATAATTATTAGTTTCCAGCTATGCAATTCCTTGGCTAGTTAAGGAATTCATTATTGTACAGCTTGTTTCAATGAAATCACAACTCAAACTAGTAGCAGAAACTCAGATATTGCATGCACAAATTAAAGTGCATGTCATGAAACAGCTTCATATGGTACTAAATCAAACTTTGCGTACATTAAATTTCAAAGCTTCCAAGCTCTGGTCAGCACATAAAATTAAGACTAGTCAGTACATCATAGGCACAGGAACTTCCCAAACAAATGGAGAAAGTTATTCATTTCGAATGCAACAACCAGCAAGTAATTGCAATAAAACAGGAACAGAATGCATATGAATCTACCTGTGCTGAAATTGCTTGACTAACTGTATACTCAGTCTCTGCTTTAAACTGTCTCCACAAAGACTTGCACTGCACTGGTGTAATTAACGTATCCTTTGGGGAAACCTATATTATAGCTGATCCTCGATAAGTAATCAATTTGGTGATTAGAGCATTATGCTAAGACACTACCAGAACCCACTTGTAGTACCTCCTCCCATGTGCTTGAGGCAAGAGGGTCTGTACGTGCTCCAACACTCCTATCTTGAGAAGAGGGTACCGTAAGAGTACCATCCATGAGAGATGAAAAAAGTAAATTTTCAATCTTATCAGGCTTCTCATCCAAGCGTACGGCAGCCATGACAGATAAAAGCATTAGAGCCTGCAACAGATAGATCATTGATGAACCAGCAATTCATATTGAACTCCATTAATAAAAGCCATATGCAGATTACCGCCGAACGTGCATCCTTTGTAATAGTTCTAATATCTTCCTTCCCAGTCCAAACCCTAGGCAGTGAATCATTGTCATGATTGAATACAGTTGAGAACCTGAGAGTTGTTAACCAAGCAGTAAGCCGTTAAAATACCCAAAAGCAAATATATATATCAAGAAAAGAAAGAAAAATTCCCTTTTCTTAAGCTTACTACCTATCCTTCATACGGATCAAAACTTTCCCAGCATCGTCTCTTGCCTTTTTCTCCACCAAGCTTCTAGCACAGTCCATTAAATCTTGCATCATTTTGTCAAGTGTTGCTTGATCCAACTCAAAACCACCAATGGTAGCTGAAAACTCTGATACAGCAACCTGAGTCTCACGTTTAAGAAGCTTTCTTATCGAAGCCCATGCATCTTTCTGACCCGCTTCGAGTAGGGATTCGACAGGTTCTGTCAGTGCTAGGGCAAGTTGTTTCTGAGAAAAAAATGTATCTGCATTTAGCACTAACTGAAAACATATGAACTGAATTGAAATTCATACCCAATTCTTTTTTGAAACCAAAAGCGATTGAATTAAATTTCAATTCATGGGCTTAGAAACATGAATAAAACTGAATTATAAGTCAAGTGAACTAACCAACAAACGACTAAATCGCATCAAATTTGCTCCAGTTTCCCTTAATTACAATTAACAGAGCAATATTTACTAAACCCCGAAACTATCAGTATTTTGGGCACATGCATCAATTGAGTGCCATTTCAATTCGAAACCAATCTCAAACAGAGAAATTGATTGCAAAGCAAAATCAATTCATTTCATTTACGAATATATCTCATCATAATAAATTCAAATTCAATTCAATCAAGAACTGGTCCCATACAGAGTCTCAGTGATTTGGCTTATATAGAGACATGATTCAAGGAACCCCGGTCCATAAGGCAATCATGAATAGTTAGATTAATCAATAGCAATACCTCATAATTGGCCATCATTTCAGACAACTTTTCACTACGAACAGAGGATGCATGAGCATCAACATCACGACGAAGTTTGTCCCGGACTTTTGAAGCATCCCAATTAGCCTGTCGTATGGTAGCATCTAAAAGAAGAACATAGAAGGTCGCGGGTAAAGGAGGCAGATGCAGTGGACTAACAAACATCCACGTACAATTTGAAAATAAATCATGCCAAATCAGTGAATAAAAGATGAAAGTGGTAGACAACACAGAAGATGTCAAAGTAAATCTTACATCGTAAAGATTATGCTCCTAAGGCAAGTAAAAAGCAGTAGGTACAAGAAAACCCAAAATATCCTTTAAATAGGGGTTTAACGTTTTGTAATACTATGCATAAGGAACTTGAGATATTGATGTAAGAAGATGCATCATAAACCAAATCCATACCAAACAACTGCAACAATGAAAAGATTGAGTTCAGAAAACATTTTTTGATACTTAAACAAAACTTTATTGATAATAATAAATGGGCTTAGCCCAAGCACCCAGTTAAGAATTATAAACAGATACAAGGAACTCACAAAGCTTTTTTTTTTAGTAAGAAGCAATTGTATTGATAAAGATAGGCATAGCTCAAGTACACCAGAGGTATACATATGAGTATACCAAATTAAGAACTAGAAATTGTTACAAGGAAATCATGGAAGCTGAGACCATTTAACTCTAAAGCAATGGCCCACATAAATAAAGTCCTCCAAAACAAACTCCTAAACTCCTCCGAGGAGCGTTCATGATCCTCAAAGAATCTATCATTCCTTTCACTCCAAATACACCAGAAAATACAAATAGGCGCCATCTTTCACACCGCTGCAATCTGTGGTGTCCCTATGATCCCTCTCCAGCTAGCTAATAGTTCTACCACTGTTCCTGGCATTACCCATGCGACTCCCAATCTGCTGAAAAAGTAAGTCCATATGTCTCTTGCAAAATCACAATGTAATAGTAAATGATCTACCGTTTCTCCACTATTTCGGCACATACAGCACCAATCCGTAATTATGAGTCCACACCTTCTTAGGTTGTCCATGGTTAGTATCTTCCCTAAAACTGCTGTCCAAACAAAGAACGCAGCCTTGGGAGGTGCTTTACTCCTTCATATGTTCTTCCAAGGAAAATAGGGCCTATCTTGAGCTGTAAGAATGTCATAGAAAGAGCGTACCGAAAATTTTCCGTTCTTAGAAGGCCTCCATTCCATCATATCGTCAGCTGGAACCGCAACAATGATGTTATATAGTAAGCTGAAAAAATCCACCAAATCACTCACTTCCCAATCTTGTGCCTCCCTAGTGAGATTAATGTTCCACTCCTGTGAACTTTGTCTAACCACCCTCACATCAGCCCACCATAGCTTCCTTTTCTCTTGCTATTCTGAAAATATTAGTATAAGCATTTTTAAAGGCCATATCTCCCACCCACACATCATTCCAAAAATTGATTCTACTACTCTCCCCCAAACACAGCCTAGTATTATTCAAGAAAGTCCCCCACCCTTGCCTTATGTGCTTCCACAACCCAACACCATAAGCCCCCCTCCCCTCATTAGAATAACAGCCCCCCCCCACCCATACTTTCATCAATCACCCCTTTCCATAAGGCTTCCCTCTCATGATTATAACGCCACAACCATTTTCCTTATAGAGTCTTATTAAAGGATCTAACATTACAAACCCCCAACCCACCAGCTGCTCAAGGGGGTGCACACTTTATCCCATCCAACTAAGTAAAATTTAAACTCATCCCCTAGTCCACTCCACAAAAAGTCACGTTGGAGTTTCTCAATTCTGGATGCAATGCTTACCAAGAGGGGAAATAAAGACAAGAAATATGTGAGAAGGTTAGATAGCATGCTCTTGATAAGTGTGATCTTCCCCCCTTTCGATAAGTATAACAGTTTCCACTCGACCAGCCTACGCTCTAATTTCTCTAACACCTCCTCCCAAATTGTCTTGGCTTTAAAATTTGCACCCAAAGGAAGACCAAGATACTTTAACGGCAACGAGGAGACCACACATCCCAATAAGCTGGCCAACCCACTAAGATTTCTCACTGCATCCACCGCAACCATCTCCGTTTTAGCAAGATTGATCCTTAACCCGGATACCGCTTCAAAACAAAGTAAGATAGCTTTTAGAGATTGAATATGTCCTGCATTATCCTCACAAAACAGCAACGTATCGTCAGCAAACAAAAGATGAGAAATAGTGATGGAGCCATGGTTAGAAGCCCCCACTTTAAAACTTGAGAAAAACCCCCCCTCTACAGCCGCTGACACCATTCTACTAAGTGCCTCCATCACGAGGACAAATAAGAGTGGTGAAAGTGGATCGCCTTGTCGTAGTCCCCGCAAACTATTAAAGAAGCCCACCAAATCACCATTTACCAAAATCGAGAAACGAGCCGTCGACACACAATGCATCATCCACCCCTTCCATCTTTCCCCGAATCCACATCGACCTAACAAATAAAATAGAAAATCCCAGTTGACGTGGTCATAGGCCTTCTCCATGTCTAGCTTACATAAAATACCTGGTACTCTCGACTTAAGCCTGCTGTCTAGGCATTCATTGGCTATAAGAACTGAATCCAGTATTTGTCTACCTCTCACAAAGGCATTTTGAGAATTAGAAATGATCTTATCCATCACTGTGCTCATCCTGTTGGCAAGTATCTTGGCTATTATCTTGTATATGCTGCCCACAAGACTAATCAGCCTAAAATCTTGCACTTCTATGACACCAACCTTTTTAGGGACAAGTGCAATAAAAGTAGCGTTTAAACTTTTCTCGAATTTTCCAAACGAGAAAAATTTCTGAAACACCTGCATGATATCTCCTCCCACCACCTCCCAACAAGTTTGAAAAAATGCCATAGTAAAGCCATCTGGACCCGGCGCTTTGTCCTTGTTCATTTTTCTGACAACTAGTCGTACCTCTTCCTCTTCAAATGGTCTCTCCAACCAAGTCATGTTGTTTTGATCAATGGCCTCAAAAACTAGACCATCCACTTTTGGCCTCCATTCATATGGTTCTGTCAACAATCATTCGAAATGTACAGCAACGTGATCTTTAATTACAGCTTGATCTGAGGATATACCTTCATCTATAGTCATGGACTCTATGGCATTAAACCTCCTGTGTGAGTTTGCAGCTCGATGAAAGAAGTTTGTACATCTATCCCCCTCCTTGAGCCACAAATCTCGACTTTTGCCTCTACGAGATCTCCTCCATTAATATCAACCTTTCTAACTCGGATAATACTTGGCCTTTGCATTCATTCTCATCTTCAACACCCTCCAAACTTTGTAGTTCTTGTAGGAGACTTTTGTTTTTTGTAATATTACATTTCGAAAAGTTTATTCATTCCATATCTTTAAATCCACTTTCAAAACTTTCAGTTTTCCAACCAATATATTGCTTGGAGTGCTCTCTAGTTGATATGAATTCCACCATTGCCTAACCAATTCCACAAACCCTTCTGTCTTTAACCACATATTCTCAAATTTAAAAGGTCTTCTCCCCCTAGAATTCCTCAACAGTCTAACATTATAGGAAAGTGATCAAAACATACCCGTGGAAGTCTCTTTTGACATACATCTGGAAATTGCATTTCCCATGAGGGAGATATGAGGAATCTGTCCAGCCTTGACCAAGCTTGGTTATTAGACCACGTATAATCACCTCCCATAAGAGGAAGGTCCATAAGTTCTAGCTCAAATATTAAATCAGAAAATTCACCATTGCATGATTATGTCTCCCCTCCCCAGATCTTTCGTTGGGAAACCTTGTCACATTAAAGTCTCCACCAATGCACCAAGAAACCTCCCAACAAGAGCATAAACCAGCCAGCTCATCCCAAAGCAAATGTCTTTTGCAATATAAGTTAGATCCATAAACCCCAGCAAAGGCCCATACAAAACCATCAATAGAATTTTTAAAAGAACACCCCACCGAGTATTCTCCCTCAAATTCTTCAATATTCTCCACCACCCGAAGCCCCTTGCGAAGGTAAGTATGATCATCTTACATACTGACAACTCCAAATACTCCAGTATGGTTCTTCTTGTAATAAGCTTCAACTTCGTTTCTTGCAAACAAATAATGTCCATCTTCCATTGTCTTAACAAGGATATTATTTGGAGGCGTTTGTCAATCTCATTCAATCCCCTCACATTCCATATCAGAATTTTTGGCTTCATTTAACAACCATACCAGCCCTCCCTTTATTCCTATCATGACTTGCACTCCCCTCCTTACTGACATAATTAATAGACCAATCCAGTCATTGCAGTTCTCTATTTCTTTTTGGCCTTGCTCCCTGTTGATAATGGCCTGCCTCAATGGCTATTAGCAATGCCCTAAACTGATCTGCATATCCCACACACGAAATCCCCACACAACTCTGTAGTTCTTCCACCTTTTCATAACCCAGTCTGCAGGTAAAAGATGCATAAATCTTATCGGGGAGGGATCCTCCCCTACAGGCTCTTCAGCCTCGGATTCAGCATTGAACAAAACTAAGGAGCCTTCACCTTCCCTCTCCCCCTGCTCCTCCTTCACATTCACCAGTGCTCCCATATCTTCAGAATCAGACCATTTCTCACCCTCCCTCAGCATGCTCTGTGTTGGCCCAATTGCGGCTCGTGTTGATTCACCAACATTATCCCTTCCTTCACCTCCTACCTTACTCCCCAAAAATTCCCCCTCTTCCATTTTTGGTGCCTGTGAAACCACCATAGACTCTTATCAGATTCCTATTTTTTCTTCTTCTTCTTCCTTCGGCGATGGCATCAGCTTTGACGCCCCACCAGATGACTCCCCAAGGGCCAGCGAAACTTTTTGTGTAGGTGGTGGCTCCGTCGTGTGCGTTGGCGCTGATGTGCGAAGCCCTCACGATACTTTGATACCATTTTGGCTTTTAGGTTTCCAAACCCAATTCGGGCCTTCCACCACGTCCGGGCCTTCCAACAGCCCAACTCCCTTCCCCTTAAACACCCCTCCAACGGGCCTTGCACTTGACCCAAGCCTACCCCAGTCCACGCCAGTAGGAATTAATGCTCCGCACCGTTTTGATCCCTGCCCCCTGCCCTCCACTCCGCACCGTTTCATCCCTTCCTCTTTATCCTCCATATACCGAATTAAACCAAACATCTGCCTCTGCAACTCTCCCACTTGAGCCTGCATCTCTGACAGCGTCCGAAGTACTTCTTCCTTATTTGGGCAAACAATTCCCCTGCCATCGTCCCCTTTACGCTGTGCCTCTGTAGAGATGGCGACATCACGCATGCTAGTGTTAACAATAGGTGTTGGTCTGGGTTTCTGTAGAGCCTCCTTATACGACTACGACGAAGGTTGAGCTACCAACGTCGCTACCATCTTCATTGATGCTGACCCAACGTGACAGCCTTCTCTGCCCTCCTCCTTCAAAACCTCCACCATTTTCCTCCAACCCTTCCCCTCTTTACCTTCAGGAATGATAATGCAGTTGCGCCAGCCCCCCTGTTTGTATTCCACCAGAGCCATGAAAGCCCCTTGTGCATTAGAACTTCTCTGAGCTATGAAGCCCGTCTCCTTCTCTGTGTGCTGAATAAAATCCCTTTCTCCCTAACTTCAAGCAATCCTCTAATGCTTTTGTGAACCACCATGTTGTGGCTAACTCCAAATGAAGGTTCTTTACCCACTTCCATCCCCTCTCAGTAATATGCACTCATCTTCCCTTCCTTACTACCTCAAAGTTCTTAAAATCAATACTAACAACATTCAACGTACCCATATCCTTCCCCACACTTTCAAGAAACACACACTCAGTCTCCCATGAACCACTTCATCAACCAAGGGTGAAAAAGTGTATGGAGAGAAAATAGGTGAGGAGAGAAAAAAAATTAGTTAACTCACAAAACATAGCCCATTGAAATCTATGGCTATTGCCAATTGGGATTTCAGAAAACATATCATAGCAACAAAATCACATGCATCAAGCATAAAAAATGAGAAGACTAATGTACAGAGGGAGCATACCAAAAATCTGCTTAGTCATTAAATCAAAATCTGAAGCAATCAAGAAAATATTTTATTTTTTTATTTTTCTATAAAAAAAATTAAAAAGATGAAGGTGAAGGCTCATTGCCAAAGGCTATCATCATTCGATTGTAAACATGCGAAGGGGACAAATGACGAGGAGTTAGAGCAGCATATGAGGCATAAGGTTATTGATAGCAAGGTAAAAATAGAGAGAGATGCAAATTGCAAGTGGTACATGACTTAAACGTAAAATAAGACCAAGTCCACAAACTACATGGACAGCAGTATTATGCAACCGGTACATGTAAATCTGTGCACAAATCAGACCCAATTCTACAAACTACATGGAATGGACGAGCTTAGAATGTTGTATGTTTTTCTTTAATACCTTATTCTATTGGCTGATTGTAATAGACCTCAACGGCATGAATATTCATGACTTCACTGTATCCCTAGTCAATTATGCATAGGTGTTACTCTTATATATGTCCTGTGTTTTTGGGCTATGCCTACTTTTTATCATGAATAAAATTCTTATCTACCGATCCAAAAAAAAAAAAAGATTCTACAAACTACATGGACAGCAATGGTAATCGATTCAACTTTTCAAGTGCCTACTCAAATTTCTTTAATGTTGACATATTGCACATCAAATCTAAACTGTCGTAAACATATATTATGAAGCAGCTAGAAATTGCACAAGAAAAGGAAGAGTCAACCTCATTCAATATATAGAATAAACAAAAATAATAATGGTAAAAACAGAGATAGAAGCAAATTGCAACTCGTACATGACTTACGCACAAAATAATATCCAAGTCCACAAACTACGTGGACAGCAATATTATGCAACAGGTACATGTAAACCTGCGCACAAAGAAGACCCAAGCCTACAAACTATATGGACAGCAATAGTAATCCATTCAACTTTTCACAATGCCTACTCAAATTTCTTTAAATTTCTTTAATGTTGATAATTCGCACATCAAACCTACAGTGTGTCATAAACATATATTATGAAGCAGCTAGAAAATGTACAAGCAAAGGAAGGTACAACCTCATTCAGTATAAAGAATAAACAAAAATCATTAGCATAGACATCAAACATAATCTGTGCATATGCTGTATTGATTAAAATTTCCTCAACTATCACCTGCACATCCTTGGTCAAACTCAAGCATACAAGAGCCAGTACAAGTACGAACGGATGCAGCAAAACCTTCTCCTTTGATCAGTGACTGCTCCAGTTTATTCTTAAAACTCTCAAGTGCTTTAGAACGCAGATGACCCAACAAGGTGGAGTAAGCAGGGTGCACAAGCTGGAAAGTTCACGAGACATCAAGAATCAATGGAAGATAAACTATAATCATAGAAATGGAAACTAACAAATGACATATTTCTCTGCAAGACTCAGATTTACAACTGTCTATTTCACACCAGAATATATATTATATTTCCAGGACCCTTGTGTGAAATAGAAGAAAAATTAGTTTAAAAATGATTTTTTGCCACCAAGAAGAAGTTTAAGTTAAGAATCCTTTTAGATAAAAACTAGATCGGTTTAGGACAGAAAAGCAGATCTGGTTAGGGAAAAAGAATCACTACTTGGAAGTTCCACTGTAACCCCTGGTTATTTATAAATAATACTACTAGATTATTATATTGTATACTTTGTTGCCTTGGTTGATGATAATATATTGTATATAAATTATGTATTTTATTATTATTTAGGAATAGTTAGAAAAGACTAGGATTCAGACCCTTAGAGAATTTAGTGTGCGAATTTCTGGAGCTTAGAACAGGGTTAGGAAATGACAGTGGGTTAGAATAGGGCTTAGAAACCAAAAATTAGTCCCAAGATCCTTAGGAAAGCACAAACCATGACTCGGACCATGAACCTGCACATAACCACCACAAATGACCTAAACCAGTTACAAGGGTAATTTACAACGATGTAATGCATGGGATGGAAGAGACACACGTCCAACCGACCTTTCCATCTTATAAATACATCTCTTTCTCCTCCGTAAATCAGTCCCGATAGTTTTCCAGCCGTTTCACATTCATCATCTTCTACTTCTCCTACTTCTTTCTTCCCTCTCATCGCTGTGTTTGCTGCATGAGACCTGGCTCAACCTCGCAAGAAGACCAACGCTGCGAGGTTTACCGGGAGTTTGTGTTTTCACTGTGAGGTCATTGTGTTCAAGGGCCACTAGGCCTCGTTCGTGCGCTGCTTAAGGAACACCAGTAAGTCTTTCATGTCGCAATACCCCGCAACACATGTACGTAACACACAGATCACGTCACTTATGCTCTGTTTTGCTAACCAAAAACAGAGAAGCATAAAGGTTGTTGTAATGCAACCTTGCATACTTGACCACCCCATGAACGTGTCTTTAGGTGTTGCCAATCATAAGAACAGGAAGGGAAGCCGCTGCATCATCACCCCACGTCTACACACACCACTGCAGTAAGTTTCCATGTATGCACGAATTCATGTATTCTCTCCCTTCACATACGACCCTTAGACGGACTTTAGTATCTAGGAGAGTACAGGCGAGGAGAGAGTTGGGAAGGAAAGGCAAGGAGAAAGGGGGGGCGAGGAAGGGCAGCGAAGTGATAAGCGAACAAGTGTTAGGCGAGCAAGGTGTTAAGAAAGCAAAGTGTTAGGTGAGCAAAGTTTGGGCGAGCAAAGAGTCATAGTTCAGGGAACTTAGATATCCCTAGGTTCAGTGCATGATGCATATTACACATAATGTTTAATGATTAAGAATGTTTATATACTATTGCCTAAATATTATAGGTTTGGTTCAAAACTTAGAGACACGCATTGTTAGCTTAATTTACACGAGAACTGAGGTAAGTATCTGTGATCATGCTCTTCACACATTGCTTTGTGTAAACTATAAGGTCTTTTTTGCAACTGTATATGCATAGTAAATGTTATAAAGGAAAAAATATGTATGAGTCATTGTTGGAAGCCCCTTCTCACGAATCCTATCTACAATGAAAGTAATTGTAAGTGATTTTAGGGTCCGCATGAAGGATGATGCAACTGAATATTATATAGTATGACTATTTATTTTAAAGAATGAAAGGCGAGGTAAGGTAAGGTAAGGTTGAAGAAAAGAAAAGAAAATGAAAAAGGTATGTCTGCATGTGCTTGAATGAATGAACCATATGATAGTGAAGACGATACCCCGACCTCCTTCTTTGAGGGGAGAACATATTGTGGCGTGTTTCACCAAATGAAGTTTAAACTCTTCATTAATTCCCCCCATAAGAACTCACGTTGGAGTTTTTCCTAGTATTCACTCTTGTAAATGGCTGCAAACGCTCATTTGTCCACGAATACGCTTCCCTCCTTTTATACTTCAAATACCTCTTTTTTCTTTTTTTGATTTAAATCATTATATGATGAGCCACCGTGGCAGGGAGCGGGAATAATGAAAGGAAGTAAGTTGGCAAATTGGAAAGAGTACTTTTGATTAAAGTGACCCTACTACCTTTGGATAAATACATCATCTTCCAACTAACTAATTTCCTTTCCTTTTTTCTAGCACATCATCCCAAAATAGATTTCGATTTGAATGCAGTACCCAGCAGGAAGACCAAGATATTTCATGGGCAGCTGAGATATCTTGCATCCCAAAATGGAAGCTACACTCTCCCCATTAGGAACATCCCTCACTGACACTACTTCTGATTTGGACAAGTTCACCTTCAAAGCATAATAGTAGAGCTCTCAAAGCTCAAATTTGATCAACACAAAAGATTAAATGGAAGGTTTGAAAAAAACCTAAATGCAACTTTTATAGCGCTCATACCAAAAAAATCTAGCGTGGTAGAGGTAAAAGATTATCGTCCCATTAGCTTGGTGGGCTGGTTGTACAAAATTATTTCCAAAGTATTGGCGAATAGGTTGAGCAAGGTGTTGGAGAAGTTAATATCGAAGCCTCAGAATGCCTTTGTCAAAGGTAGTCAAATCCTTGACTCGGTGCTTATTGCCAACAAATGTTTGGATAGTAGACTCAAGTCGGGAGAGCCAGGGCTCTTTTGCAAGCTAGATATGGAAAAAGCATATGACCATGTCAACTAGAGTTTCTTACTTTACGTGCTCGAGAGATGTGGCTTTGGTATGAAATGGTGTACATGAATCCATCATTGTATCTCTACGGCATGTTTCTTTATATTGTAAACGGCACTCCAAAAGGCTTATTTAAAAGTTCACGGGGATTGAGACAAGATGACCCTCTATCTCTGCTACTTTTTATTTTTGTGATGGAAGTCTTTAGTAAGATGATTTCAAGTGTCATGGAGGGTGGGTTCACATCTGGATTCTTGGTGGGAGAGGCAACTACTGGCTCGCTCGACATATCTCATTTATTATTCGCCATATTAAATGAATCTGTGTAACAACAGAAGATAATATTATAGTGGTGAAAGAAGCCTTACATCCAGTGCCTTTGACTCCAGTTGCTGCCGTTTTGCATTTCGAACACCTTCATCAAAGTAGACTGCCTCCATGTCATATCTGTTGGGTTGAATTAAATTGTGACAGTGCAAAAGCAAGGTTGGAGCACACAAAATCAAGTTAGAAAATAAACATAGTCCAACACTATTGACATCAATATACAATTAGATCTTTGGATAAAACCACCACTCCTGATTGAGACTCTTGTTGCTGATTTTATCAGGGCAATAATGATGGCAAATATGCAGAGCTGGGATGCACTCAGATTTAAGTACAAAACAAGGTGTGAGTTCAGAACTTGATTCAAAGGATGTAATTAACGGTTTCCCACCAATATGTTGGACAAAACCTCTAAATGACAAGTGGTAACAGTGTTTCAGCTCACATATCATAGGGTAAACATCTTAAGCAATGAATATATTAACAGGACCTCTCCATTTGCCACATGTAGTATGATGTAACAAGCCAAGAAGTACAAAACTATTGCTCCTAAGTTAGCATATTTAGGATATGAACATTAATGGATATGCAGAACGGAACTAACTCCGACAAATATGCTTCTAAAATTGAGCTGAGCCTTTTCCCAAAAGCCAATACTGGACCTGCTTGAATAGCTGCTTCCAATTCCAACCAACCCTGAATTAAATTCAGGTCATGACAAATAAAGATGGTCAGTCTAGAAGCACTTATGACACACAGAATATATAAATGAGTACCTTATCGGAGGTCAAGCGACTTAGCTTCTCATTGGAAATCTCTTCACAACGGACAGTGGCAACCATTATCTGATAAACAAACAGATAAATGCGTGTGAAAGACCTACACTTCCAAGAAGGAACAGAAATGGAAGATGGAAGAAAACATAAAACCTTATGAGCAGGGAGATCCAGATCCTTATTCTCTTTTATAACTTTCCATATCTGCTGTGCGCTGAAAGAAAATCCAGATGCAGGAACAACCCCACGTCTATCACCCGCAAGCCCTCCTGGAGAAATAGAATGAAAAAATCGCTGCCTCAGTTGAGCAACCTGTATAAGACAGGGTAGCTGTAAGCCTATAAATACCACTATGAATGCAACAAAATCAAATCTTCTAAGAATTGCTCAACTGAGGCCTTGGTGTCGAGGATTGTAAGTTCCAATAAACCTTTTAGAAGTAAGATAGTTTATTATAAAATGCCAAACAAGTATCCTGTGGTACAAGAGAAGCATACAAGTAGCTAAGTGAATAAAGTCACATTTTAAGGATTGTGATAATGAATATAAAATTTCAAGAAATGAAAACAGTCGAGGGGTGCTTCAAGAACAGATAGCAACTTTTCATATCAATATATTTAAACATGCTCATATAAACATATATAAATAAATAAAAGAGTCTAGACATTATAAATTAAAACACTTCATGAGCTGCTGCTTATATTAATGGACTACCTCCTCTTTGAACTTCTCCTCCTTATCTTCGTAACTCGATAAAGCAGTGATTACAACCTTCATATCAAAGTAAATCAAGATATAAACTAATTACCAAGAAAACAAAGAGCACAACAACCAGTCAGAGAGTATATTACGTTGAAAAATTCATTAAAACGAGTATTCTTATGGGCCTGGGGCTTGGGAACTGCATCCCATATCTGCAGAATATATAACCTATTAGAAATTTTGAAAAACAAAATTATGGGTAAGAATATAAATCTCAGTGTGAGCACGAAAGACAACCTTCTGAATATCTTCCCTTAAAATAGGCTCCAAATGTTCAAGTGGGGTCTATATGGACAGACACAGGACAAAAATTAATGCCTAATAAAATGGTGCATTTGAAGAATAGAGAATAAAGTATATTTGGTAACATCTTGCGAATATTTTGACTTAGTGCAGACCTTTGTTTTATCACGTATGACAAATAGGAGAGTTGTTTTACGGAGGCTAAACAAACGCATCATCACCTACATACAGTACAAAAAAACCAGGTGGTCATATACTGATCAAGAAATCGTGACTAAAAGCAACATAGCTACACAGCACCTGAAAAACTATTTTTAGAAGAGGTCTATTTGCAGCTTGCTCCCGACCAATATCATGGCACCACCTGTAAAACAGATCACATCTCCAGTCGGAATCTAGCATGATTTCTCGTTACATATACATCCATAAATATGCATATGTTGCATTCATATGTAAACAATATGTCAAATTCTTTATTTTTCTTCAACGCACTGCAAACCAAAGGTTTATCATTTGAACATCCTCTATAATCATGAAAGCACAGTCCTTTCTGGAGACTCAGAGATTTGAATTAAACAAAAAAAGAAGGATAATGTTAAAAACATTAAAAAAAAACTTACATATTTATCAGCACGATGTCAGAAATTGCCAAAGCAAATAAAGCACTTTGTTTCTCGAATGTAGTATCATCCTGGTGAGAGAAACAAACAAAACACCATAAGCATGGACAAAATTCCTGCAGTACTATGAGTTTGATAAAAAGAAATATCAAGTTACTTATCCAAAAAGAAAATTCTGAAATGAAAGTTCATCCATCCTGTTGCTAACACAAGAAACCAGCTATAGAACCAAGTGTGACGGGCCTCGACAGTTCACAGATGTTCACATGCATCATTGATAAACAACAAGTGTAAAGAGACTGCAGTGTTTAACAAATTCTTGAAAACACCACAATCCATAATCTATCATTGCTGAAAGAGGCCCATGTTAGGCCTGACACAGTAGCATCCCACACCATGCAGTTCATCTGAAGACTTCTTGGATTCATATAGATAACAGTACAGATTTATTATCATATGATATGCTTAAGACATAATGAAGGATTAAAAGAAATTGAAAAAATCAGTAATTTAAGAAACAAAAGCTTGACTGTCAGGTTTTCTCAAAATCTTACAAGGAACTATGCTCAAGGGAAATAAAAAATAATAATAATTATTTGACAGTGAATAGGCTGAAATATCTTCCAAATCCACTGCTGCAAATATTTTTCCATGCCTATGTTCCAAAAATCAACTTCACCACAAAAGATAACAACAATATACGCTCAAATTGGCACAAAGCAGGGCTATCAATTCCATACTGGCATATCAGTCCCCACACTATTTTATGCTGTCTTTCAGAAAGGATAAACTATTCATCCTATTGGCAAGTTTCCCCTTTTCATATCACCACTATGTAACTTGCACCAGTTGTTCTCCATAAAAGGTAAGAGGGACACCGGCAACCAGGGTGAGAGAGAATACAAAGTCACTAATTTCTTTTGTGATGGTGACTTGGAAAAAGCACTGAGGTCTGTAAATTGAACATATGTAGATACACACATGCACAGATGAAACTAACACAAGTCCCTCCCCAAAAAGGTGAGGCTAACAAAAAACTAATCGAGGACAGCAAAATTCTATTCAGGCCCCATTTGGATTCAGAGATGAGTTGAATAAAATATTGTTAGAATATTATTTTTTAATATTATTATTGTTTTGGGATTTGAAAAAGTTGAATTGTTTATTATATTTTCTGTGGGAATTTGAGAAAGTTGTAATAATGAGATGAGGTGAGTTGAGATGAGTTTCCAATCCAAACCGGGACTCAGTTTGGAAGAGAAGGAATGCTGTGATATCTGCCCCTACATAATGCTGGAGAGCGAGCTACTATAACAACTCAAAGATGGCTTTTAGGTGCCATTGGTCAAGATTGGAATCCATAAGTTTTGCTGAATAAGCACAAAAATACAGAGAGAAGAGGGAGAGAGAGCGAGAGAGAGGTTTACTCAGTGGTATTCAAATTTTTTGGTCTTCCAAGCACAATAACCAGTGAAGAGAAAGATCTTAAGAGAGGAAAATTACTCAAAAGAATCAAATATTTGTGGCATTTAGAAAACACACAGCCTAAAAGCAAGAAGGAAGGATAAGAGAACTGTCAAATTGGTCTAAATACCCTTTCTATAGGGTTTGCTTTCATTATATAGAAAAGATTTACATATTGATTGCCAGAATTCTAGCGCCTAAAAATCTATATAAGGTGAGGATTTCCAATCTTATTTACAGGCTAATTATCTGCTAAATACAATCTAGATATGAAGGAAAAACATTCCTAAAATAGTACAAATCAAATCCCGTAACATCCCCCCTCAAATTGATGCTGGTAGATTAAGAAGCATCAATTTGTCAACCAAGAACTGATGCCGGTGCCGAGAAAGAGCTTTGGTGAATATGTCTGCAGTTTGATGTTCAGTTGAAATGTGAGGAAGAGTAATCACATGTTTGTCAAAGGATTCAAGTATGGAATGACAATCGACTTCGATATGTTTCGTACGCTCATGGAAGACAAGATTAGCTGCAATCTGAATAGCACTGGTATTATCAGCATGAAGAGGAGTAGAATGAAGCTGAGGGAAACCAAGTTCACCCAATAACCCACAAAGCCATGTGATCTCCAAGCATGCAGAAGACATTGCATGATACTCAGACTCAGTGGAGGACTTCAAAACTCTGTCTTGTTTCTTACTCTTCCAAGAAATGAGTGCATTGCCTAAAAACATGCACCAGCCAGTAACAAAGCGACAAGTATCCACACATCCAGTCCAATCAGCATCACTATACCCCACCAACTATAAGGAAGATTCCTTAGGAAAGAACAACCCGCATGTAGAGGTACCCTTTAGATATCGGATAATGCGGCGAACAGCGGCTAAGTGAAGATGTCGGGGGGCTAGCATAAATTGACTGACCTGCTGCACAGCAAAAGATATGTCAAGACGAGTAATCGTCAAGTAGTTCAAACTCCCAACGAGTTACCAATACAACGATGGATCTGATAGAAGCTCACCTTCCTCCTGACGAAACTTAAGATTTACCTCCAAGGGAGTAAGAACGGAATTACCAGATTGGAGACCAACCAATGAAATCACTTCCTATGTGATTTGTGCTGGTGTAATAATGTACCAGTCGAAGTAATCTGCACTTCAAGGCCAAGAAAATACAGCAGGGGACCAAGATCTTTCATGTGAAAAGAAGCCTTGAGATGCTGTTGTAATTGTTTAATTAACTCAGTATCAGAGCCAGTAATCACAATATCGTCAACATATACTAGAAACAATACAATTCCTGTAGAAGTCTTGCGAAGAAATAGAGAGGAATCAAACTGACTCTGAGTAAAGTGAAAAGCAAGCAGAGTAGAGCAAAATTTATCAAACCATGCATGTGGAGTCTGTTTCAATTCATACAAGGATCGGCGTAGCCAACAAACCTCTGAGGAAGGTGTAGCAAACATGCCGGGAGGTGGAGACATATAGATTCCTTCTTTCAAATCCCCATGTAGAAAAGCATTCTTCACGTCCATTTGCCGGAGAGATCAATCCTGCGACGCAGCAATGGCCAAGATAGTCCGTACAATAGTCATTTTGGCAACAGGGGCAAATGTCTCTTCATAATCAATACCATACTCCTGTCGGTTCCCAAGTGCCACGAGATGAGCCTTATATCTGTCCAATGAGCCATCAGACCAAAACTTGACTGAGTATACCCATTTACAACTAATAGGTTTGACACCAGAGGGACAAGTCACAAGATCCTAAGTATGATTGTCTTGAAGAGCTTGGATTTCTTCTTGCATGGCCTGTTGCTAACATGCTTGGGTGGTTGCCTCAATATAAGAGTGAGGGACAGAAACAGTGTCGAGAGTGGTAATAAACAAGATATGAGGAAAACCATACCTATCTGGTGGATGTATAACCCGGGTGGAGCGCCGAGATATAGGAACCGCAGAATCAGATGACGGAGCAGTGTTTGGAAGAGGCGTTGAAGGAGGACATCTATGATAAACCAAACCTAGTTTAAATCGCTCAATAGAAGAAGACACATCATCAAAAGCTGGTAGAAGAGTAATAGGAGAATCAAAAATAACCTGAGACTAAAAGAAATATTGATTTTCCAAGAAAATCACATTCCGGGAGATTCGGAATTTGTTTGCATGAGTTTCATAACAAACAAATCCTTTCAGAGTAGGGCTATATCCCATAAAAGCACACGTGATAGACTGAGCAGTAAACTTGTGACGATCAACAAGTGGCAGATGAACAAAACAAACACACCCAAAAGTATGAAAGGATTGATACTTGGGAGATATGTCAAATAATCGAAAATATGGAGAATCATAATTTAGAGTGGCAGTAGGCGAACGATTGATCAAATAAACAGTAGTAGATAAAGCTTCTACCCAAAACTTAGAAGGTACAGAAGAATCAATCAATAAAGTACGAACAACATCTAAGAGATGACGATTCTTACGCTCAATGACTATTTTGTTGAGGGGTATAGGGACAAGAACGCTTGGAAACGATTCCTTTTTGCTGAAGATAAGTCTGAAAAGAATGAGACATATATTCCCTCCTGAGTCGGAGCGTAAGATTTTGATACAAGTACTGAACTGTATCTCGACAAACACAACAAATTTTTGAAAAATGGAAAACACATCAGCTTTAGAACGAAGAAAATAAATCCAAGTAAATCGACTATAATCATCGATAAACGTCACAAAAGAACAATATTGACAATGAGAAATAACAGGACTAATACCCCAAACATCAGTATGCACAATCTCAAAGCAATGAGTAGCACGACTACCATGCGTAGGAAAAGGTAGAGTTTTATTTTTACCAAGAAGACAAGTAGCACAATCAAAAGATACAGGAGAAGAAGAAAATAAATCTTTATTGCCCAAAAAATCATGTTTCAAAAGATGAGTCAAGACAACAGAATTAGGATGACCCAATTTCTTATGCCAGACTTCATTATTATTGGCAGTAACCGTACAAGCAAAAGAAACAAAATTAGGAATAGAAAACTGTAAAGGAAATAGACGTCCTACTTTAGGCCCCTTCACAATCACCATCCCCAACACCTGATCCTGCACAAGACAACCACCACGAGAGAAGTGAACATCACAGTTATTATCCACCAATTGTCCAACAGAAATCAAATTGGTAGATAATCCAGGAGAGACAAAAACATTTCGAAATGAAGAGCCCAAAGTACCAACAGCAGTAATAGGAAGTGTACTACCATCAGCAATCTGAATAGTCTGCATGCCTCCATACTTACGAACACCATGGAGACCCGCCGTACTACCAGTCATATGATTTAACACACCCGAATCAACAATTCAAGAAGAAATGGAGTTAGGATCCGTACCTTGCAGGCCTAAAGCTGTAAAAGCAGACAGAATCATCTGTTGGACCATGGTAGGTGTGAGAACAGATGAATCAGAATTTACAATGGGGGGCGCAGAAGAAGACGAGGGCCGAAAAGCAGCTTGAAAGTCTTGGGATTGGCAATTCTGAGGCCGCACTCGACAGCCTTTGATGATATGGCCCTCCTTCTTGCAATAGTTACAAACTTTCTTCGGACAGTTGCGAGCAATATGACCGAACTCCTTGCAACTAAAACACTGCAACTTGTTCCTCCCTCTCCCTTGAGCTGCATAGGCTACATTCACAACCTCAGAAAAGACCTTCTCATAAGTCATACCCATCTGAGTGGATAACCGCTTTTCTTCACGCAATAAATGTCCCAAGCAAATATCCAAGAAAGGAACCAGATTACGGTTCAATAAACTGGCTCGAACAGGCTCAAATTCAGGTTGAAACTTCATAAAAAATTGATCGCATTAACTCTCAGCATGAACCGCGTGAAGAGCCGCAAGTGCCGCGGTGGGAACCTCAGCATGAACAATAGCAGAATACTCACTCCAAAGATTAATAAAACCAGAATAAAATTGCTCAATGGTCAAATTACCTTGGGTGTAGTTGCTAATTTCCAGCTCTAATTGGAATTTCAGAGCACTGTGGTCTTGGTGATAAATATGATGCAAGTAGTCCCACATAGCCTAAGCTGTAGTAAAACAACGAAGATTGGTGACAAGATGGGGCTCAATCATCCCCAATAGATAGGAGATCACCTTAGCATCTTTGACCTCCCAATTGGCAAATTCCTTTTCATCAGTGGGAACTCGAATAGACCTATCAATATGATTGGATAATTCTTTCCCTTTCAAGAACATTTTAAATTGAAATGCCCACGTAGAAAAATTATTTCCAATAGACCGTACTATAGTATTTTCAATAGACATGATGAAAGCCCACTAAAAAATCAGCCCAAGCAGTCAAAAAAAATAACAGCAAGCCCAAATCATTTCAATTCCAATTCCAAATGAAAAAGAGGCCCAAGCACGCAAGACAAATAAGAGAAAAGCCCACGGACAAAGTACGTAGGTCCACGAAAGAGTAAAACAAAAGGTAAACAGCCCAGCACAAAGACTCGGCAGACCGATACCTGCCCAGCACCCAGCACAAACGGCAACAGACGTCGCGGATCACCTCACCACCACCACAGAGAGAGCCGACGTGCCCACAGCGACCCAGCCACCACAAAGCGATCACCGAGAGAGAAAAGACAGCCCAAAACCAGAACAACGGCTACCAAGAGAAGGTTGAACACCACTCAACCACCACAGAAAACGTCAAACACCACCCCAGAAAACGTCGAACACCACCACAGAGGAGGTCGACTGCCACAGAACAGTAAACCCACAACGTGGTTCACCACATAAAGGATCGATACACAAAGAGAAAGATGGAACTTGCCGAAACAGAGGAAAAAAAAAAATTTCCCGTCACACACGAAGGATTAAGACCACAGAGATGAATATTAGAGTAGGGGCTCTGATACCATGTCAAATTGGTCTAAATACCCTTTCCATAGGGTTTGCTTTCATTATATAGAAAATATTTATATATTGATTGCCAGAATTCTAGCGCCTAAAAAACTATACAAGTTAAGTATTTCCAATCTTATTTATAGGCTAATTATTTGCTAAATACAATCTAGATATGAAGGAAAAACATTTCTAAAATAGTACAAATCAAATCCTGTAACAAGAACTACCCTGACAAAGTACTTCTAGAAGAGAAAACAAAGGAAAATCAGAGAAGGGCAGCTCAACTTAGGACATTTAAAATGTGGCAAGTTCCTTTTCAAATCACATCACAATGAAATTTAAAGGAATAGGGACTATATAGGGGAATTCGGGTTATGGTTGGGTTATAAGAGATGGCAATGGTGCTGTCATGTGGAATTAATTTGCTTTCAGATTTCGAGTTTTATATTGAATGGATGTAATCTCATTTTAACCCTCCCCCCTTAAAGGCCTCAGTATAGGCCTTCCTAGACCTATTAAATCCCTAGAAAGAAATGAAAACATATTCTAACCAAAACTTTAATATATCAGATACCAAATTGTAATTTCTAATCCCACCTGACCGCCAAATTAACAAAAATCCACAATGGGATTTTCACAAGTTGCAAATGCATCCAACCAGACCACAAATCTGCTACTTAAAGTAAAAAATGAAGCAACAAACTTATCAGAGCATACGAAAATACATGAAATCAATCAAGGCTCAGGTTTTTTATTTTGGGGGTGGCTGCATAAATAGGTCAGTGTGTGAACAGTTTGTATCCTTAAATTTAAAATGAATATAGCCGTATTGGTTAACTTCTGACATCTACCGATGCATCTGTCATGGCAAATACAGAATAATTATTGCCACATAAATAGAATATGAAATCTCAACAAACCTGGGAGTAACGAAGCTCTATTTCTTTTGTTTTATCTTCTTTATACAAAAGTTATAAATTTTAATAAAATTATCCTTACCTCGCCTCTTTCCCTCCCATCAGTGCCCTCCAAATCCATGGCAACCGTGGAAGGCTCAATGCCAACACACTTAGCTATCCAAATGCCTTTGGTTGTTTGACTCCTACAATAAATCATAATTACATTGCCTGTCTCTCATTAGGAAGTCAACACAAACAGCCACAAGAAGCAACGAGAAAGTGTCTTTTGGTGAAACATGTAATAAGAAACTAACCAACCTTCCCTTATATGCATCCATCTCCCTGAAATTTGTATGGAAAAGATGATTCATCAAGGTGCTCTTCCCTGCTCAGCAGATGAAGGGGAAAGAAAAGGGGAAGTTGGAAAAAGAAAAAAAAAAAGGGCATTTAGATCAGTTCACGAAATCAAATCGTACTCAAAGAAACTCACTATGAAGGGAAAGAGAAAACAACATTGATAAAGTCATACTTGGTAATACTCTAATTCAAGCATCTCTCAAAAAGAAATCACTGAGAAACAGGAACCCCCTGAGCAAACATAATCTACATGCATTAGCCACCCCTGAGGTTAACAAGAATCTTCCTTGCTTTTTTTCTTTTTTTCTCTTTGTTTTTTTTTTTTTTTTTTTGACATTAAATTGGCATTCCACCCCAAATATGTCACCTAAAAGCATAAGCTAATACAACTTTATTTTTTCACCCTCTAATTGCCCATACACATAAGAATTTTTTCACCTTTTTCTTTGATGATAAATCACAACTCATACCAAAAACGTAATAGATGAGAGGCAAAATTTAATCATTCCAAAGTCAAGTTTAAGCTCAAACCATTGCTTTGATATCATGTTAAATCGTCACTTAATCTTAAACCTAGAAAAAGAGAAAATGGAAATCTTCTCCTCCTCATCAATCCACTATATTTTCCCTTCCCTTCAGTAGTAACACCTTAAACCTCAATCACTCTCACCTCAACCTTCCTCCGCTGATGGACCCTTTGAAGAACTAATTAATCAGACGATTAGGAAAGTTCATTAAAACTATTATTATATAGTGGTAACATATATTAATAGCGAATGTGCACCAAAGTTAAGATCGACTGCCACGTCATGGTTTTCATACTCAGCATTGAAAGAATAGTGTTATTGACAAAAGGCAATTAGAGGATGCAATATCACGTCCAAGTTGCGAACAGAATATCAGTTCGAGGATAGAATAACATAAACTTAACCAATACCATGCATAACTAATTTTCCCTACGTTGAAACTAGACTTGAACTGATTTATACCATACATTGCAGCAAATTGGATGGGATAATCATTGAATACCGCAAGAAATGGAGAAGCGTGATTGACAAAGCTCGAGAGAGGTGAAGTGTAAGGAGTAAGGAGGAGAAAAAGCTGAGAAGGATTGAGCTGTGTAGTGGGTTCGTGTGGGTGAAGAGGTGAAGTCAAGGATTTAAAGAGAAGGCAAATCGGTGCGTAGCACTTTAGTGAAATGGTGCGTAGTGGAAGTTAACGGAATTAACTAACTGAAGCAGTGGAACGGGGCATTTGATCCTTAAGTGAAGCGGTGCGTTTTGCTTAGAAGGGAAGAAATGCAATGGAGGCTTTACGACATCATTTTATGTTTCTTTTTCATCTGTTTGCATAAATACCGAAGTGAACTCTAATTCATTTGTTCAGTTGCTTAAAGTCCATTCTTGGAAGTATATGGAGATTTAAGGTTCCTCAAAAACCTTATTTCAAGAATCAATAAAGTGGATTCTTGGTTTTTTTTCTTTCGTTTCTTGATTTCATTCTCGCTCTTGTTCTTTCCTTGCGTGTGGAATTTTGGGTCTTGTATTGGTATCTCAACAAATACCTTACAATTGGTACCAGAGAGGCCAATCCTCGCATGGCTGGAAGGTACGCGTGGAGCTTTGAATTTGCAGTTGAATGGGTCACAAAAGCAACAGGAAGCTGTTTAACGAAAGTTGGTTGACCATCATCATGCAATTCACAATATTGCAAACATGTTAGAACAACTTTCTAATATGCTCAAGTCTTTGGTTGAAAGTAGACAAGTTGTACCTCCTGTTGATGTTATTCATGGTAGTGGTAGTGGGTTTCCTAAAGAAATATCAGTTTTGCCTTGAGGGGTGGCTTGATTTTCCACACCTTTTTTTTTTTTTTGACAAGTAAGAGGTAAATTTTATTGAAACGAATGAAATAGGCATAGCCTATATGCACAGGAGGTATACAAAAGAACACCTAAATACATTCTAGAATCACTAAATTAAGAATAAGAAGTCATGAACATTGTTTCCATTAAGCACAATGGCTGAAAACCAAAGCAATAACGTGTGTACAAAAAAATTCTGAAGCTCCATCATTGTGCGCTCCCTATCTTCAAAGCACCGCGCATTCCTTTCCACACTTTGATGGAAATGATCATGCGGGTTGGTTTTTTAAAGCCACCCAATTTTTTTATTTTCATCAAACTCCCTTGAATCAAAGGCTTTTAATGTCAACATATCATATGAAGGGTCAGGCCTTGGTTTGGTACCAAGATGCCTTAGATGGTGGAGTCTTTAATGAGTGGGATACATTCATCAATTCTTTGCAAATCAGATTTGGCCCCACAGCCTATGATGACCCTATGGAGGCCTTGACACACCTCAAATAAACCACTTATGTGACCAGCTATAAGGCTCAACCTGAGGCTTTGTCTAACAAGCTTATGGGCTTGTCAAAGATGCATAAATTGACTTGTTTCTTGAGTGGGTTGAGGGATGAGATTCAGTTGCCAGTCCGAATGTTCAATCCCATTAATCTCAATGCAGCCTTTGGATTAGCAAAAATCCAAGAGGAGTATGTGTTGGCTACCAAGAAGTCAGTAAGGAGTGGGGGAAATACTTATGATAGAATGCAATCTGATTCAGTATCAAAAGTGAACAGATTTCAGAAACCAATCCCTCCAGTCAAGAAAGTTTTTTCTACACAAATGGATGAGAATAGGAGGAAAGGGTTGTACTACCATTGCGATGAAAAGTAGAATCCAGCACATGTGTGTAAAAAACCTAAGGTGCATGTGCTGAATGGGGAGGAAAACTTGTCTGAGTACAGGAGGGTATTGAGGATGAGAATGCAGTGGGAGAGAAGGTTGGGAGTGAAGAGGAAAGTATGGAAATATCCATTCATGCATTGTCTGGATGCATTAACAACAACTCTATGAAGCTGCTGGGTAGAATTGAAGAGTCTTCAGTGGAGATTCTAGTGGACTCTAGAAGTATCCATAACTTCCTAAATCCATTAGTAGTCAAGGCAGCTAAGTTGAGAGTGGAAAAGAGAGCTAGCATGCAAGTTAAAGTTGCCAATGGTGATACTATTTTGAGTCAAGCAAGATGTGAGGAGACTCTTAACATCCAAGGATCTAAATTCAGAATTCATTTCCACGTATTGAGATTGGGAGGATGTGATGTCATGCTGGGAGTTTAGTGGTTGAGGACTTTGGGACCCATTAATTGGGATTTCTCCACTATGGCTATGAGTTTCAGGTTGGGGTAGTCAGATGTGATTATGCAAAGGTTGAAGAATGTAGAATTGAATGTTAAAAATGGGGAAGGGTGCTTGAAATCTTCCCTAGTGAATCAACATGGATGGTTCCTGCAGTTAGTGGTACATGATTCTCATCAGACATTACACAGTGGGATTGATGAAGTTACTGCAGTTGTTGAGGAGTTTGCTGACATTTTTGCTAAGCCAGTGGGATTACCTCCTAAAACGAGTTTTGATCATCAAATTCCTTTGAAGGAGAACATTGGGCCAATCTCAGTCAGGTCCTATCGGTATCCACACTACCAAAAGACAGAAATAGAGAATATAGTGAAGGATTTGTTGAAATCAGGTGTGTTGAGGCCTAGCCAAAGCCCTTTTTCTTCAACTGTCTTATTGGTTAAAAAGGTTGATGGTTGATGGAGAATGTGTGGATTACCATGCCTTGAATCAAGAAACCATCAAAGACAAATTTCTCATACCTGGCATTGATGAGTTACTTGATGAGTTGTTTGGTGCCAAGTTTTTTTCAAAAGCTGGATCTTCAATTAGGTTATCACCAGATTCGAGTGAGGGAATGAGACATTGAGAAAACAGTGTTCAGAACTCATGAGGGCCATTATGAGTTCTTAGTAATGCCTTTTGGCCTTACTAATACCCCTGCAACTTTTCAAGGGCTGATGAATGACATATTCAAGCCCTTCTTGAGAAGGTTTGTCTTGGTGTTCTTTGATGACACCCTTATTTACAGCAGCACATTACATGATTATTTGAAATACTTGAGGGTGGTCCTGGAGGTGCTGAGGCAGAATACTTTGTATGCAAAGAGGTCTAAATGCAAGTTTGGATTGGAGGAGATCGATTGCTTGGGCCATGTAATCTCTGCCAAGGATGTGAGTGTTGATCCTTCAAAAATAACAGCTATGCTTGAATGGCCACTTCCTGGATCTTTGAAGGCGCTGAGAGGCTTCCTTGGTCTCACTAGGTACTATGGGAAGTTTATAAGGAGTTATGGCACCATAGCAGCACCATTGACTGATTTGTTAAAGAAGAATGCTTTTGTTTGGAGTGACACTACTACTCAGGCTTTTATCAAGTTAAAGAAGGCAGTTACTGAACCTCCTGTCTCGAGGTTACCTAATTTTTCCAAGGTCTTTACCATAGAGTGTGATGCTTCTGGTATAGGCTTGTGGGTTGTCCTTATGCAAGAAGGCCAGCCAATTGCCTTCTACAGCACGACCTTGAAGGATAAGGCTCTCTTGTTGTCCACATATGAGAAAGAGCTTTTAGCTCTTGTGTCTGCTGTGAGCAAGTGGAGACCCTGGCCAAGCCTTCAAGATTAAAATAGATCAGCAAGCCTTGAAGTATCTCTTGGAGCAAAGGGTTCGAATAGAATTTCAACAAAAGTGGCTATCCAAGTTAATGGGCTATGACTTCACCATTGACTACAAAAAGGGCAAAGAAAATTTAGTGGCATATGGACTCTCGAGGAAGGCTGAGGAGGAGTCTGCTAACCTAGTCTTAATTACTTTTCCTACCCCAATATGGATTGAAGAACTGAAGAGTAGTTATCAGTTGTCTCCTACTGTCAGTGAAACTGTTTCTAAGCTTCAACAAGGCTTGGAAGGTCCTAAGCATTACAACATCCAGCAAGGCCTGTTGTTGAGGAAAGGCAAACTGATACTCGTTCCTAATTCTTCTTTTCAAGCCAAGATCCTACAACATATTCACAACAGCCCATAGGCTGGGCATGTGGGGTACAAGAAAACACTGCAAAGGGCCAAGATGGATTTCTTTTGGGAAGGCATGAGAAGTGACATTAGAAGGCTTGTTAAAGAATGTGTGACCTGTCAAACCAGCAAGCATGAAAACTTGTATCCAGCAGGGCTTTTACAACCTATACCAATTCCTCACTCTCCATGGTTGGATGTCTCCATGGATTTTGTGAAAGGGTTGACTTCATCTAATGGTTTTTCTATGATATTTTCTGTTATTGACAGACTAACCAAGTTTACTCATTTTTTTCCTTTGTCTCATTCCTTCACAGCGAGCAGTGTGTTAAGTATTTTTCTCAAGACTTTTCAAGTTACATGGGATGCCCAAGACAATTGTTTCAAACAAGGACCCTATTTTCACAAGCTCTTTCTGGAGGGAATTGTTTAAGTTACATGGTACCTCTGTTCATTTCAGTTTTGCCTATCACCCATAGTCAGATGGGCAAACTGAAGTTTCGAACAAGCGTGTGGAAGGTTATTTGAGGTGTTACACTAGTGATAAACCGAAGGAGTGGAGTTCTTGGATAACCATGGCTAAGTGGTGTTACAACACCACTTGCCATACATCTATTGGCATGTCTCCCTTTGGAGCTATTTATGGGTCCATGCCTCCTAAGCTGCTTTCATATGTACCTAGAAAAACTGCTAACGCAGTTGTGGATCATCAATTGAAGTCTAGAGAGGAGTTGTTGTCCTTGTTAAAGGAGAACCTACAGAGGGCTCGGGAAAGGATGAAGTTATTTGCTGATAAGAAGAGAACTAAAAGGGTTTTTGAGGTGGGGATCGGGTTTTCTTAAGGTTTCAGCCTTATAGGCAAAAAATAGTTGCTATGCGACATTGTTTGAAGCTGTCACCAAGATTTTATGGTCCATTCCAGGTGATTGAAAGGATTGGATCAATGGCCTATAACCTGAATTTGCCAACATCTTCAAGAGTACATCCTGTTTTCCATGTCTCGTGCCTAAAGAAAAAGTTGGGTCAAGGTGTTTCTCCACTACCAGTGTTACCACCAATGGATACACAAGGAAGACTTTAACCTAAGCCTAAGGCAATACTGGAGAGAAGATTGAAGAAGGTGGGAAACCAAGCTGCAACAGAAGTACTAGTTAAGTTGGACACCACTTGAGGATAGTTCTTGGGAGCTATTATGGAAGCTACAGAACCTTTACCCACACTTTGTGGGCAAGGCCCTTTGAAAAGGGGAGGTGTCAGGGCCTTTTGGACAAGGTTCTTAAAGGGGTGGAGATTGTAAGGAGTAAAGAGGAGAAGACGTTGAGAAGGATTGAGGCTGTGTAGTGGGTTCGTGTGGGTGAAGAGGTGAAGTCGAGGATTTAAAGAGAAGGCAAAACGGTGCGTAGCACTTTAGTGAAACTGTGCGTAGTGGAAGTTAACGGAATTAACTAGCTGGAGTAGTGGAACGGGGTGGTTGATCCTTAAGTGAAGCGGTGAGTTTTGCTTAGAAAGGAAGAAATGCAATGGAGGCTTTACGGCGTCGTTTTATGTTTCTTTTTCATCTGCTTGTATAAATACCGAAGTGAACTCTGATTCATTTGTTTAGTTGCTTAAAGTCCATTCTTGGAAGTATATGGAGGTTTAAGGCTCATCGAAAACCTTATTTCAAGAATCAATAAAGTGGATTCTTGGTTTCTTTTCTTTCGTTTCTTGATTTCATTCTCATTCTTGTTCTTTCCCTGCATGTGGAATTTTGGGTCTTGTGTTGGTATATCAACAGATACTTTACATGAAGTGAAATAAAATGTAATGGACCCTTCTACTACACTACAGATTGACTATTTCTAGGTAGTCACCCTCCAAGAACAAGATCAAGAATTAGAGAGAGAGAGAGAGAAAAAAGTGCACTGAATTCTAGAGTTGGCCTCCATTCCAACTCGTGAATGCTTTTATACTGTGTAATCAAGATGTAAACCAAAAACAACTACGTATCAGAATCCATATTACAATTCCAACTTATTAAGCCAAAATGACGACACTCTACCTCTTAACCAAACGATGCCGTTCTACTTATACACAACTCACCCACATAAAACCGCACTAATAAAACGACAAATTATCAAATTTCACTAACTAAACCGCCATCCATGAACTCAACTTCATAAGCTTTGCAACTCTTCCTCACACACAGCCTCCCCTTTTCTCTCTGCAACTCTTCTTCACACAGCCCCCCCTTCTGTCATCAACCTCCACCACAGCCCAAAAACACTTCTTTAACATACCCTCCCCCTTTTAAGAACCTTGCCCACAAGGTGAGAAAACCTGTCACAAAGCTGCCAATAAGACTCCCAAGTAGCATCTTCCACTCCAACTTCTTTCCACTGAGTCAAGACCTCCACCACAACCCTATTATTAATCTTTCTACTTCTGCGTTGTAAAATGTAATCAGGTTCTGGTACTAATTCCCCTTGTAAATTGACTGGTGGCAATGTTGACGAAGGAGAAATATGTTGGCCCACTTTCTTCAAACAAGAGACATAAAAAACTGGATGGATGGAAGAATGTTGAGGCAATTCAAGCTTGTAAGCCACCTGACCAATCTTCTTTATGATCTGCCCATAGAACTTAGGAGACAATTTCACGTTTCTCCTAGTTGCCAAGGACTGCTGTCTGTATGGCTACAAACTGAGAAATACCCAATCACCAACCTCGAACTCCCTCTAAGTTCTACTCTTATCAGCCTGATACTTCATTCTCTCCTGAGCAGCACCCAAATTAAGCTTCAATGTAGACAATATCTCCTCCCTAGTCCTCAGCACCTCATCTACTGCTTGATTAGCAATTAAACCAGGAACATAAGATTGGAGTTTAGTTGAAGATCTACCATAAACCACTTCATAGGGAGTGAGTTTTGTAGAGGTATGAAAGATGGTGTTATACCACCACTCAGCTAGGGTTAACCAATCAAACCATAACCTTGGCTTGTCTCCTGTAAAACTTCTTAGAAAATGCTCCAACCATTTGTTAACTGCCTCGGTTTGACCATCACTTTGAGAATGGTATGCAAATGAATAAGAGAGAGTTACTCCTTGTAGCCTGAATAACTCTTTCCAAAATGAACTAGTGAAAGTGGTCCCTCTATCAAAAACTATATTCTAAGGCATACCATGCAACTTAAAGACGTTATCAAAAAATACTGATGCCACTTTTCCTGCTATGAAGGGGTGTTTTAAGGGCATAAAATATGAATACTTAGACAGTCTATCCACAACAACCACAACAACCATAACAACAGAGTACACTTTTGAAACTGACAGGCCTTCCACAAAGTCCATGGACAAATCTGTCCAAATATTTTGAGGCACAGATAATGGTTGTAGTAAACCAGCAGGATGTATGTTTTCTACCTTATTCCTCTGACATACTTCACATTCTTTAATGTAATTCTTCTCTTCACGCTTCAAGCCAGGCCAATACAATAAAAATCATGTCTAGCCCTCTGCAGTGACTTGTGAAAGCCAAAATGTCCAACAGATGGGCTAGCATGTAAGAAATTCAACACTTTGAGCTTCAACTCATGACAGTTTGGTATATAAATCATCCCTTTCTTAAACAGCAATCCATGCTTAAGAGAAAAGGAAGAAGTGGAAGGAGATCCTTCCTTCAACAGTGACAATTGTTCCTGAGCCAACACACCTGCTACATAAGTTTGCTTTAATTCTTCTAACCAAACTAGGGTGGGATATGAAATAGCAGACAATGAAGCTGAATCTTCTGGAGAGTCCCTTCTAGACAAGGCATTTGCTACCTTGCTCTCAATCCCCTTTTTATATTCAATGGAAAATTCATAGCCCAACAGATTTGAAATCCATTTTTGTTGTGCTGTTATGCCCACCTTTTGCTCCAACAAGTACTTTAGATTAAGGTGGTCAGTTGTAATGACAAATGCAAACCCCAACAAATAAGGCCTCCACTTTTTTTATAGCCAACACCAAAGCTAATAATTCTTTCTCGTAGGTAGAAAGCAGCAAATTCTTACCCTTGAGAGCTTGGCTAAGAAAAGCCAATGGTTTCTGATTTTGCATCAATATAGCTCCTATACCCACTCCACAAGCATCACATTCAATCACAAACTTTTGAGTAAAATCTAGTAATGCTAAAACTGGAGGACTAATAAAAACCTTCTTCAACTGTTGAAATGCTACAGTGGTTGCCTCTGACCATTGAAAAGCATCCTTCTTTAGTAAAGCAGTAAGTGGAGCAACTATTTGGCCAAAGTCATGAATGAACTTTCTATAATATCTTGTCAATCCCAAAAAACCCCTCAAAGCCTTAAGAGTTTTTGGAATTGGCCAGTTTACCATAGAATCTAACTTCCTTGGGCCAACCCTCACACCATCTTTAGAAATCAAATGACCCAAATACTCTATCTCTTGGCATGCAAAGTGGCACTTGGACTTTTTGGCAAACAACTGATTCTGCTGTAAGATCTCCAAAACAGTTGACAAATGTAACCAATGAGACTTGAGATCTTTGTTGTAAACCAAAATATCATCAAAGAACACGATTACAAATTGCCTCAAGAATGGTTTAAAAAATCATTCATGAGAGCTTGAAATGTTGAGGGAGCATTAGTGAGTCCAGATGGCATAACAAGGAACTCATAATGTCCCTCATGTGTTCTAAATGTTGTTTTGTGCACATCCTCAGCCCTCATTCTAATTTGATGATATCCAGATCTCAAATCTAATTTAGAGAAGACAGTAGAGCTAAATAGCTCATCTAGCAACTCATCAACAACTGGTATAGGATACTTATCTTTAATTGTGACTTCATTAAGTACTCGATAGTCCAAACACATTCTTCAAGTACCATCTGACTTCCTTACTAGCATAACAGGAGAAGAGAATGGCGACTAACTTGGCCTTACGACACCAGACTTGAACAATTTAGCAACAATCTTTTCAATCTCTGTCTTCTGATAATAAGGATATCTATATGGTCTTAAACTCACAGGTAGTGCCTCATTCTTCAACATAATCTGATGGTCTCAAGACCTATGAGGAGGAAGGCCTTTAGGCTAATAAAAAACGCCACTAAACTTCTGCAACAACTCAATGACTTCACCACAAGTAGGAGGTTGATCATGAGTGTTCTCCACTGTCATCAACTATAACCATAACCCTTTAGATCCCACCTTAGAAATGGTAGAGATTTCCTTATCATCAATCAACTCAATGATAGAAGATGTGATACCCTTAAGACATACAACTTTGCCTTCATAACAAAACTCCATCTCAAGTTCAGAAAAATTCCACAATACAGATCCCGGTGACAAGAGCCACTGAATTTGCATCACAACATCACAGGCACCCAATGTAAGTGTAAAACAATCATGAGCAACAAACTTAGTGCCTTGCATTTGTACTGCCACTAAAGTAGCTCTGCCCATACTATTCAAAACTTCCTCATTAACAACCCTCACTTGAATGGGCTGATCTTTCTGCACAACCAACTCACATCTAGTAACAACTGAAGTATCCACAAAATTGTGGGTACTACCAGTATCAATTAAACTCACCACCCTTTTTTATTAATTTGGCCAACAACCCTCATTGTCTTAGGACTTGGGAGTGCCCAAAATAGCCTGCAAAGAGATAGGAGCAACATCCCCATACTCTTTAGATTCTCCATTTAATTCAACGTTATCTTGATCGTACCCCCCCCACAAGTTCATTAATAGGGACATCCATACCTTCTAACAAATAAACCCTTGGTTTAACACACTTGTGGCCTTGATGCCACTTGTCATCACAGAAGTAACACAGGCCCTTTTTTCTTCTTTCCTGCATTTGAGCCTCAAACACCTTCTGATAAGGTAACTTAGCAATAGGCAATGTTTTGGGCGTACCCAATATCGAACCTCCGAAAGTCTGACTACTAAAATCCATAGAATTACCCCTCCAGAACCTCAAGTAGTCAAAACATATTATTCTTGGATCTTTGCGAAACCAAAGGCATCATTTAGAGTAGTGGGATTCATTATCCTCACTAGCAACCTTACTTCGTCTTTCAAACCACTCAAAAACCAATTCAATTTATTTCTCTCAGAGATGCCTTTGATTCTATTAGAAAGTAATTCAAATTCTGCTTTATAGGAAGTAACAAAACTAACCTACTTCAAACGGGTCAATGCCTCCATTGGATCATCATATGCTGATGAACCAAAACATACTTGCACAGCCTATGTAAAGTCCTCCCAAGAATGAAAAGTATCAGCTTCACTCGCATCCTAGAACCAAATTAAAGCTTCCTCATCCATATGAAATGATGCCAAAAATATCCTCTAGCTGGGAGGCACCTGATGATACAAGAAATACTGATTAGCTCTGTAAATCCATGCCGAAAGATTTTTTCTCACAAATCTTGGAAAGTCTAGTTCAATTCCCTTAGCAAATGATCTGTCACCCATATCACGACCGTGTCCTTCACCAACCCCTTCATGAAAATCACCATTTCTACCTTTTTGACTTTCTTGATGATTTCTCACATTCTGTCCATTACCTTCAGACCCATTACAAGAAATTCTTGAAATATGTTGCAAGAGTTCCGAGAACCTCTAATCTTGATTTTCTTTTCCAGTTTAGTAGCTTCTTGTTGCAAAAGCAGAATTGTAATAGTTTCTTCAATACGCTTTTGCTGCCTTTCTTGTTGCTGCCAAACGTGATTCACTGAATTCACGATCTGTGCATAAGACCGAGTACCTTCCGCCATTGTTACTGACTACTGATACCTACTGTAATGGACCCTTCTGCTACACTACAGATTGACTGCTTCGAAGTAGTCACCCTCCAAGAACAAGATCAAGAATGAGAGAGAGAGAGAGAGTTAGAGAGAGAGAAGTGCATTGAATTCTAGAGTTGGCCTTCATTCCAACTTGTGGATGCTTTTATACTGTGTAATCAAGATGTAAACCAAAACCGACTGCGTATCAGAATCCATATTACAATTCCAACTTATTAAGCCAAAGGAAAATTCTGTAAACTATACTATCATTTCACTTTCATCTCACTAAGTATGATGTGGCACATTTATCACCGTGAATGTGTCACATACCACTTCGTATGATCAAAATAGGATGAGAGTGTAGTGTATAGAATTACTCTAAGCCAAAACGACGACACTACCTCTTAACCAGGTGATGCTGTTCTACTTATACACCACTCACCCACATAAAACTGCACTAATAAAACGACAACGTATCAGATTTCACAAAATAATTAAACCGCCATCCATGAACTCGACTTCATAAGCTCTGCAACTCTTCTTCACACAGCCTCCCCTTCTGTCATCAACCTCCACCACAGCCCAGACACACTTCTTTCAGCCCATAACATAAAACTCTGACAAAACTGAGAAGAACGAAGGTGAAATCGAAAAATGGACGTACCGCTGCTTTGGGGACCCATGATGGAGACGACGGCGTAGGAGAGGCCGCAGTCGGTGAGCTTCACCTTGTTCATGAAATTGTGAAGCCCTTCCGCATTGAACTGGCCTTTGGCGTCGATAAGTTGGGTTGCACAGCAGTCTTCCTCCATCGAGAAATCGAGGTTTCAAAGAATGACGCCGAATTGGGAATAATCAATCAGAAAGACAGAGAAGTCGAGTTTTCCTGGGAGTTCAAGCTTGCTTGGGATTCCTAAGGAGAAGACACTAGAAAGAAGCAGAACACGTCCCACAAGCTAACTATAGAGCGAGAGTCACTTTTTTTTCGTACGGTGCTGCCTTGAGTATCAAGTTTCTCCAGCCAATTAGATGTTGCCACCTGAATGACAAAGAATAACCGGTACTTGAAGGGAGAAATTTTCGTAACTTGCTTTCCATGCAAGTTAATAATATTGCTGGAGCAATGTTGGTGATAAATATTAAATATATAAATTTTGTGAATATTTTTTTTATAAAAATAGATTTTATGAATAAATAATAAGTTTTTATAGGAGGTTTATTTTTTTTATTAAAGTTTATGTGAGATTTATCTATTTGAGAGGTATACAAATCATTTATCATATTATTCAAATTTGGCGCATTATTTAAAAAAAAAAAAGTTGATAAATTTAGGATTTATATAAAAAAAAATTATCATTTTCATTGTAGGTTTTTTCTTTTTAAATAAAAGTGCAACACTCTATAGCTATATTCTAATATTATCTTTTTTGTAATAGTTTCCAAAATATTAGAAAAATGAAATGTAGCATAGTTTTTGCATTAAAATGACCAAATTATGTTTTGTAATTTGTTAAAAATATAAATATTAAACTTTTTAACTTGGCTCTTTATGGCTTAGGCTGCTAGGCACATTAGTAGAGAGTATTGTTTTAATTTATGAAATTAACCCAATATCTTGTGAAAGTTAGAAGATTTAAAACATTGAATAAGAATTTGAATGATATATTGACTTTCATTTATGTTAGGTTTGGATAGAAAGTTGAGATAATATGAGTTTAGATAAAAGTTGAAAGTTGCATAAAATTATTAACGTCATGTTTCATATGCCTTTAGGTCGGGTTCCAGCAATTTGGGTCTTGAGTCTTTCACCTGCACACTTAAGGAAACACGGAAAGTGGGGGGTCTTGGTGGTGGCCAGAGAGTCTCCGATGCTAAAGTCAGTATATCTCCTTAGTATTTCATGCGTGAGCTTAAAGGAATCATAAAGAGTTATTCATACCTGGAGATCGACTTTTATACTAGGTTTCTGGTGGGGATAGCTCATCCCTAACTTTAAGGAACCTATGTCATTTCCACTATTCATTTAGTCAGAATCCTTTAATGCGACGTGGCTTTTGGGGCGGCGTCATTAATAAGGTGTGGAGTCCGGAGAGGAACGTCATTAATGCGGCGTGGCTCCCAGATTCACTTTACCCTGCGGGTGTTCCCTATTGAGCCCCTCCATGCTTGCTGTCAGGAGATCAAGGGCTCTCCATATTTTTCGCTCACCTGCCTCTGCAGGTTCCCGAAAGTATGGCATAATCGCGGTGGTGTTAGGGCGGCGAGTCCCATATGTCCTAACTGTTCGCTTTTCCCATGCATGAGTTGCTTCATAGGTGGGTTTTGCTCGTAGGCTAAGTACTCTCTAGAGGCCCACTCACTCCTTTTGGAAAATGGTCGTTGGGCTTGGCTGGGCTCTCTAACTTACTTCCTCCATAGGCTTACTGTATGGGCTGATAGAGGGAGGAAAACTCCCTTATAGTTACCCTGCCAATTCTCATTGGACTAGTTCAATGGGAATTCCTTCTTGCATTCATCTTTTTGCTATATATTTTCCCGCAGTCACTGCCGTTGAGATCCTCTTCCCTAGAAATGGGAGGTTATTACTCTCCTGGCTCTTCGTTATTTTAATAATGTCAGGCGACGATCCCCCTCCCAACTTTATTGGCACGTTTTTTGACGGTTGGATTTCGTACTTGATTGCGTCCTTCCAGTCCTCTCAATATTGATGGTGTCAGGCGGCTCATTCTCTCCACGTTGCATTGTACAGTACATGTTGCGGGATACGTGCATATCTTGCCAGCTTCATCAACTTAAGGCCTAACTTAAGTCCGACTTCGTGAGATCCCAGGAGAAGGCCGACTTGCACCTTCTTGAAGCGGTAATGTCTCAGGAGGAAAGGCACAACCTTCAGAAGTCTCTCAATCGTCAGTAGGAAGAGTTGGAGCGGCTGCAAGCCGACAACTTGAAGTTGCTCAAATAGCACAACTTCGACTCCCGGTCATACAAGTGGCTGGAAGGAAGGTTCAAGGAGGCCTCCAAGTCTCTGCAGGAAAAGAGCGACTCTCTCAAGGCCAAAGATAAGAGAGTGAAGGCCTTGGAGTTCGAGAAAACCGAGGCCAATCATGTGATAGCTGCCCATGAGGCCACCATCTTGGACTTGCGCTCTCACCTTTACAGCACTAAAACTGCCTTTCCTCGACTACAAACCGCCTTTCCTTGAATACACGAGGAGTTGTCGCACGTCTGCTTGGTCCGCGACAACACTTGGAACTACGGTTACCTGGAGGCTTTGGAGAGAATGAGAGATCACATGCTCTTGAATCTCCAAAGCAATTTGAGGGCTCTAAAAGTTCGCACCCAGTGACGCTGAAGCATGGTGCTTTGATAGGGAAATAGCTCATCCCGAGTGCACTCTCAGACAAACCTCGCCAATGACAACCCCGCCAGATGAACATTTCCCTTTTTGTATTGATGTATTTTTTTTTTCTTATGTTTGTAATGTACTTTACAATAATATTAATGGAATTTCTCGTACATGATTTTCTCTCTTCTTGGGTTCTCTTTTTTTCTTCTTTGCTCTTAACTTTTCATTTGCACGCTTCGGGGAGTGCACCGGGTGAGGAGTGTAAGGGTGATGCCACTTGTGTGATGAACAACAAGTAATATTTTTCTGTTATTACAATTATAAACTTGGGTAGTGGAGAGAATGGGCCCACATTCCACAGGGAGAGAGGTTGAGATGCCTTAGGCTAAGTCCTTCTCTTCGGTCTCCTGGGGGGCGTGAGTCACCATGTAGTTGAGTTGTTTTGCTCTTACTTCTCATTTGGTGGAGTAGTAGTTCAGCGAGGATTCTGAAGTGCTACTTATTTGGCGTTCCGTCGTTGGAGATGGCGTAATGTCACAACCTCGTCCCGGGAAAGGTGGGATCGCGACGTACATGCCTGTCCTTTTCTTTTCTTTTTCTTATAACATGCGGTCGGCATGAACTTGACACACGTGTACTTTAATTTCTAATTTAATAAAGAGAACACCTGATGGGCATTCTATTCGAACATTCATCCATAAGGACTCTCAGAGTCCATACATTCATAAAAAAAACATAACCTATCATCCATAAACATAACTGTTTTAGTTAGGGAAGGTCCTAAGATTCTACCTCTCACACTGCAATAATGCCTTACTCCCCAGCCTTTTCATCATTACTTGGATGTTTAAAACATTTAAAACAAAAATGAGTCGAATACTCAGTAAACAGTACACCATGCAATGAACATACTAGGCATCTATTCTTTTCTTTTGAAAACATGCATACATAAACATTTAGCTAATTCTTGACAATGCTTTCATGCATAACAGTTTAAGGGATAAGCCGTACTTTCATGCATAAATATAACACCCCGTATTTTAGTGTATTTTTATTGAAGGATTATCTTTATTTTATTCAAAAATTATTCTCTTGTTTTAAAATTATTGGATTTTTTTAATTGGGTTATTTTTAGGATTTTTAATTTGGTGAAAATTATTTTTATGTGCTTTCTTATTATTTATTTATTGTTGTGCATTTAAATTACTTTTCATATTTAAATTAATTACTGTGGGATTTAATTATTTCAATTTGGCTTTACCATTACGTTTAAATTATTTTATTTAATTTGTGGTTTTAAAATCGTTTCCGTTGGATCATTTTTGTGACCCAAATTATGAGGATTGGACTTCATTTCTTTTCTCTCTATTTTTTCTTTCCTCCTTTTCTTTTCCCTTTCTTTTCTTTTCTTCCTTATTTTCTCTTTCGGTTTCCTTTCTCCCGCGCGCGAAGCCCAGCCCCTCCTCTCTCCCCGTGCGTCTGTCACCTTCACCCAGACCGCTGCAGTCACGCCTCCGTGCGCGACACCGCCCGGCCGACTAGCTCCCCCACCGGCCGGCGACCTCACCCTCCAAATCCTAGCCCCTACCTCGCCGCTGGTAGCCCGCACGCACCCTTCAAGCCGCGGCGTCACTTTCGCTCCAGCGCCGCCGTCGCACCACCTCCGGCCACCATCTTCCTACCACTTCATCCCTGACCTCTTAGCAACCCAATGGACCCAACCCCGGCTCCGATCCGTCACCGGTGAAGCACAACCAAGCCCATCTCCGATTTCGACCTTTTTGGCCTAAAAACACCCCTTGCACCGCCACCCAAGGCAAACCACCACCACCATTGGCTTCACCGACCTCTCTAGGCCCTACCTTACCATTTTTGGATCTTCGTTTGTCTCCGTTGAAAATTTGGTATTTGTGACCCACGGCCACAGTGTATTTTACACTGTGGTGTTGCTCAGACGTCGCCTTTTCCAACTTCGTGATCCTTCGGAAATTGCTATATTGCACTGTAAGTATTTCTCCAAAGAACTTTCGTAATTTAAATGTATTTTTGCACTAACATATTACACTGTATTTGTTTGACATGCCGGACTGAGTCCGAGAAGTTTGGGGGTCGGATGGATTTATGATTGGAGTTGTTTGGGTTGGTTTGATTGGATTGGTTATTGGTTATTGAGGAATGTGGATTTGTGTTGGTACATGTGCATATCAATATTTCATGCATGATCATGTTTGTAAAGAAAACTGGGTTTTCGTGTATTGCATTCATGTGCATGTGTGATTTGGAAAAGTTATGATTTCATGTGTGAGAAATTGGATTTGTTTGGATTGATTGATTTGAGAAAAAGGGAAAGAGACTGTAGGGATGGTGGTAAGCAGGGACAGTGGTAGAGTCCCGCCTGTGATTCCCACCTACGGTGCACGCGGTAGGGATGGTGGTAAGTAGGGATGGTGGTTGTGTCCCGCCTGTGATTCCCGCCTACGGTGCACGCAGTAGGGATGGTGGTAGAGTCCCGCCTGTGATTCCCGCCTACAGTGCTCTGTTATGTATCTGTTGTGTGGAAAGGAACTGTAGGGATGGTGGTAAGCAGGGACGGTGGTAGAGTCCCGCCTGTGATTCCCGCCTACGGTGCACGCGGTAGGGATGGTGGTAAGCAAGGATGGTGGTTGTGTCCCGCCTGTGATTCCCGCCTACGGTGCATGCAGTAGGGATGGTGGTAAGCAGGGATGGTGATAGAGTCCCGCCTACAGTGTCCGATAAATTGTTGAGTTTTGTTTAAATCATTTTCTGAGAAAATGTTGGATTATATGTTTTGGCTAAAAATGAGATTTTGGCGTGTGTTGGAAAATTATCATTTTCGGGGAAAATGATGTTTTGAGAGAAATGTATATTCTTTTTTTATGCATGCATGTTGGTCGTATTTAATGCATTTATATTACGTTGTTATTTTGGGTTATACTTACCTGCAGTACCGTTTTATGGTAACGCAACTTTTGATGCAGATGAGGATGATGAGTCTTAGGCTTTAGCTCCATGGTGAGAGTGATCTGGGATCACTGGCTTTGTTATCTTATTTTACTTATCTGTATTTTGAGATATGTGTTAAATTCTATTTTGGGATGACTGTATATTTTGTAAACCCTTTTACTGATGTTTACTTGTATTTAAATTCTGGTACTTAGTTGACTAATCCGCTGCGTTGTTTTTGTACACTGTCGCTTGTACACACACTTGGGCACGTTTCGTTGGGATGTGTGACCGTGTTGTCATCATCCCGGCGTCTCGATTCCCGTGTTTCCTTACATGGGGGTCGGGGCGCCACAATAAACATTTAAGAAATAACTATGCTTTCATGTATAAAAATTTTAAGAAATAACCATACTTTCATGTTTCACTTTCTTTGGCCGGTACACACTATTACGCATCGTGTGTTGGGGTTAGCGGTCTTCCTTTGGACCTGGATTGCACCCGTGGCCACAAGTTGGGAATCTCTTTCAGTCAGGGGTAGCACTGGGTGCACTACCAGTACTACTTACCCTGCATTGCAATATGCCTATTCCTTTGGTACCTTTTTCATTCATATGGCCGTTACGTATTTTTATATATTAAATCATTCATTCATTCAGTCCTTTCTTTCCTTCATTCATGTCAGTCCTTTCAGTCCATTTCATTTAACAGTTTATTCATGAAAAACGTCATTTAAAAGCATGAACTTAACATCATCTTTTCATTTAACAGTGCATTCATGAAGAAACATCATTTTAAAAGCATGAGCTTAAACATCATTTTTCATGGCATTCATAAAGCATCAATTCATAGGAACAATTTAACATCAGTTCATAGGGACATCTTAAAACGTTTTCTTCACATCATTTAAAGTATCAGTTCATAGGAACATTTTAAAACATTTTCTTCGTGTCATTGAAAGCATCAGTTCATAAGGACATTTTAAAACTCGTTTAAAGCATCACTTAAAGTATAAAACATGAGACATTCATTACCTTTCCTTTGCAATCAAAATATTTTCATCATCTTTCTTACTTCAATGCACATGCAATTTTATGAATAAGATACATTTTTATGATATATTACATATAGGAATAATCAATAAGTTTATTGAGAGAGCATGTATGGAAATCTCATGACTTATAACCTAAGCGCATACATTAACTATACTCATACACACTATTATAATCGATAGGGTGCTTAACAGGGGCTATCAAGAAAGGGCTTGTACATACTATATACATTTACTCTTTTCTTTAGAAGAACATTTGCAATGAGAGAGAGAGACATTCTTTCATAAGGAAAACTTGGTGTAAGAAGCATGGTCATATCTACTTACCTGCGAGCTTTACTAGTGAGTTCCTTTGAACTTGAAAATAAACTCATATTCAATGAAATGGAATAAACACATTAATATCCATCTTACTTTAAGTTTTACTAACCAACACTCTTACATGCTCACTTTAATTCCGATTTAGAATTAAAGTGTTTTCCTTAACCCATTCTCACCTAATGAGTATTATCTACAAGGTTCAATCTTAACCCATTTAGCTACCCACCACACATGGCACTTTGGCCAAAACATTAAAATCCTCATTCCAAACATTTTAAAAAAACTTATGAAAGTAAATAACATGCTTGCTATCCCTTTAAAGGCCATTGTTTTCTACATGAAGGATAGATGGAAATCATAAGTTAGAAATGCATGGATGGTAGGAATTTATTTAAAAATGGAAGGGAACAAGGAAGTGCTACAAGTCTAGAATTTTCATTAAAAGATGACATTTGATAGCTTTATAACATTATTTGGAAGGTAAGTCCAACAAAAGGCCAACACCCACAAGAGGGTTGATTTTTGTCACGTATTCTTCAATGGTTTTTCATACTAAAATTTATCTTTGGTTAAACAAAAGAGTGAAGTTGAGCAAGAGATGAAATTGGCTGATTTAGGCTTCCAAAACAGAACATATTTCAGAAATTTTACAAATGCATGGGCAGCTAGCAAGTTCTAGTATATTCATGGTCTTAAACATCCTTCACTTAACCAAAATCTCATCTATACAATTAAACAATATAAGAGTTGTAAAAGACTTAAGAAAGTCTCATGTATTTTCTAAAAACATAGCATAATTAAAAGAGTACAAAACTTGGCAACATAAAACTCTTAAAGTATGCTTACTAGTTTAATTCTAGAAATTCTTAGTTGTAAAGACATAATTAAAACATGACTTGGACTCAAGAAAACACAAGAAAAAGGACTACAAAATCTGCCTTGCAACACATGGCTGGAACACCAAAATAGAGCCTAAACACACACGGTTCCTTCATATATATATACACAACAAATCAATTAATCATCCAAGTTAAATAGGAAAATATATATATTTTCGAAAGGTAGAAGAATACACGGCACAACAGCTTCAATATGCTCGGTTTTGGCCAAAAGAACACAACATTGATGTTTGTCAACACATAGACAACAACTAAAAATTAAGATTCAAGCTAAAACAACTCAATGGGTCTCCAAAATCAACTAAAACAGAGTGGGTCAACTTAGGGTTTTTACCTTTGGTGAAATCCTTCCCAAAACACGAAAATGAGGAAGAGGAAGGTAGATTCAGCTTAGGGAAATAGAGGGCACACGAAACCCTTGGCTTGTTATTTCCCTCTTGAGGAGAAGGAAAAAGGATGCTTGGCTTGAGATTGGAAGAGAAATGGAAATGGGAAAGAAGGGTTTGTAGTGGAACGGTGAGGGCTGGAAGAATTTTCTTCATTTCCTTGCTCTAGACGTCGGTGGGTGCAAGAGGAAAAAGAGAATTTGTTTTCTTCTCTTGTAAGCCGACGTATAAGGGAAGAAAGAGAGAATTCTTTGGCTTATTGAGAAAGCTAGGGGTTCAAAGGGGGAGAAAACTCAATGGGTTTGATCAAGGCTTATCCTATAGGCTAGGGAAAGGAAGGGTGGAGATTAAATGTGGGGAGATATTTTTTTTACCCACCAATCCAATGGTAAAAAGAGTTTGAGTCATTTCCTAAATAAATAAAATTAAAGGGCTTAAGGGAAAATATTTAAAAATCTAAAAAATAATACCCTTGATTTATTAAAATAAATCATATTTAAAAAAAAAGTAAAGCACACTCATCTTAAAATAAAATGATTAAAAGTAATAAAAATATTTATTTCAAAATATTTAACTTGAAGAATTAATAAAATGACGTAAGGACTTGGGTATTACAACTAATGCCAAGCAGTTAAAGGACTAAACTCGCTCTCCACCGGGGGAAGGGCCAGGATGCCCTAGGCTAAGCCCGCCCATTTGGTACCCCAGAGGAGACGTCTAATGTACCATTGAAAAACATAAATAAGTTAACATAACTCATTCTCGACCTACGAGTGCAAAATTTGCAAACCTGGGTTGTTTTGACGGATGTGTGAGGCATTAGTCACTTGAAGTTCCGTTTGGTGGAGAAGGATCGTGGTGAGGAGTCTAAGGCGTTGCTCGTTTTGGTATTCCATTGCTGGAGATGTCATAGGCGTAATGTCAGGCAATCGAAGGACTAAGCCCTCTCTCCACCGGGGGAGGGGTCGGGATGCCTTACGCTAAGCCAGCCCCTTTGGTCCCCCGATGAGGTAATTTGTCGGACGGCTAAGAAGTCAATTTGCTCTTCATTGTGATGGGGGTGAGGTAAGTTGTCGGACAGCCAAGAGGCTGGACCCACTCTCCCACGTGAGGGAGATTAGGTTGCCTGCTCACCTATTGATCCTCAATGAGAGGTAAGTTGCCGGGCAGTTTGGGACTGGACCCACTCCTATCCATTGACATCATAGGGAAGGTAAGTGTTAGCTTAGGTTGGCGTTGATCCTACTCTTTGTCGAGGTTGAGGTAAGTGGTTAGGCAGCCAAGGGACTAGACCTGCTCTCCATCGTGGGAGGGACGAGATGGCCTTAGGGCATATCTCACCCTTTACCTCCCATAGGGAGGTAAGTTACCGGGTAGTTTGGAACTTAAACCACTCCCGCATGTTGACGCTCACAAGAAATGTAAGTGTAGGGCAGTCGAGGGCTAGCCCGCTCTCCACCGCGAGTGGGATAAAGCAGCCTTAGGCATAACTCATCCTTTTGGTATCTCATTGGGAGGTAAGTGTCAAACAGCTGAGCAGCCGGTCTACTTTCACCATGATGGGGGCAGGGTAAGTTCTCGGGCAGCTAAGAAGCTGGACCTATTCTCCCCATGAAGGAGGTTGGGCCGCCTGCCCACCTTTTAGCCATTATGGGGAGGTAAGTAGTCGAGCAGTTTGGGACTCGACCTGCTTCCGCCCGTTGATATCATAGAGAGGGTAAGTGTTGGGTTAGGCTAATGCTGATCTCAATCTTCGTTATGTCGAAGGTAGGGGTAAGTTGTCGGGCAGCCATGGGGCTAGACTCACTCTCCATCGCAAGAGGGATGAGATGGCCTTAAGGCGCATCTCGCACTTTTTCCTCTCGCTGGGAGGTAAGTTACTTGGCAGTTTGGGACTGGACCCGCTCCCGCCTGTTGACGCTCACGAGGAATATAAATGTTGGGCAGTCGAGGATTGACCCGCTCTCTACCGCGAGAAGATAAAGCATCCTTAGGCATCATCCTTTTGGTGCCTTGCCGGGAGGTAAGTAGTCCTCAATGGAGATTTTTTCAATGGAGATACGTTGATGGAGATTACGTTGACGGAGATTGCATTGTTGGAGTAGGGAGTCGAGATAGGCGAGATGTTTTTTATTCCTGAAAGGTCACACTTTCATTAATAGAGTATAGACCATTGACATAGAAATGTAAATTACAAGTCATGAACTTTTCTAGCAATAAAACTTCCGCAAGTGCTCGGCGTTCTAGGGGTGTGGCAGCTTGTTCTCTTGGGAGGCTTAGAGCCAGTAGGAGCTCGGGCGGTTGTTGGCGATGACCATATAGGGGCCTTCCCATCGAGGGCCTAGCTTTCCTTCATCTCGGGTAGTTGTTCTCGTCTGTTTTAGTACGAGATCCCCGATCTTGAATGCCTTTGGTCACACATGTTTGTTGAAGCATCGTTCCACTCTCCTCTTGTTGATGCTTGTCCTTACTTATGCTTCAAGCATGACCTCCTCCAGCAAGTCAAACTGCTCTTCTAATCATTCATCATTGGAGTTGTACTCGAAGTGTTGTACCCTGTAGGTAAGGATCTCGATCTCGACTGCTGGCATCGCCTCATGACCGTAAGTGAGGGTGAAGAGGGTTTCTCCCATCGGGGTCTTGCTATGATACGGTATGCCCATAGAACTCCAGGAAGTTCCTCCACCCAAGCCCCATTTGTTTTGCTAAGTTTCTTTTCCCTATCAGCGTCTTGTTGGTTGCCTCCAGCTACCCGTTGGACTGAGGATGTCCTCGAGACAAGTAGTGAAATTTGATCTCCAGTTCCCGGCACCAGTCTCGATAGTGGTCAGAGTCAAATTACCTTCCATTATCTGATATGATGCAGCGAGGAATGCCAAATCTGCATATGACTGTTTTCCACAAAAAGCGCGTGATGTTGTTTGCCATGATCGTTGCCAACACCTCAGCCTCTACCCACTTGGTGAAATAGTCCACTGCCAATACTACGAACCTTACTCCTCCCTTGCCCGTAGGAACGGGGCCTACTAGGTCAATTCCCTATTGGGTGAAGGGTCACATCAAGGTGATTGATGTCAATTCTTATGGCTGGTAATAGGGCACTTTGGAGTATTCTTAGCATTTCTTGCACTCCTGCCCTCATCACTTTGCTTGCCAACACTTTTCCTCCGAAGTGGTTGCCGCAGATTCCCTTGACTAAAGTGTACCGCACTGCTCTGTTTCTGATCTTTCTAACTTCGTCTCTGTCGTCAAGTACCTCGTTGGCATCTATGTACATGATAATATCCAACGCCCATTCTATTGCTCCCGGCTTCACCTTAAGATATATATATATATATATATATATATATATATATTTACATATATTATTTGATGTATGAACGAGTTTTAATTGAATTGAGCTAACGAGTTGAATAAGGCATAAAATAGCGAGCCTTAACGAGTCTCAGTCGAGTCGAGTTAAGTTTAATTAGATATGTATAATTTACTAATCGAGCATGTATTTTTTTTTCACGAGCGAGTTTATTTTCTCAATTCGAAAGGAGTTGTTCATTTCCAGCCCTATTGAGTTGTTTGTGACCATTGAAAAAAAAAAACCTATGTAGTTATGTTTCTAAAATAATAACATAAAAGTACATAACAACAAATTATTTATATTATTTTTAATCCCTCGTGCATTTGCACCATTTTCTGAAATAATAACTTTAATGTCTAAAATAATATGGCCACACTGTTAAATCATCATCCTCACTATTTATAGCATCAACAATATGTTTAGCATCTCCTTCAAATACCACTTGTGTAAAACTCAACTCCAAATAAAAACAGACTACTAGAAAAAGGAAAGCCCCCAAGCTTCAGCACTTCTAGGTGAAAAACATATCAATCTAGGAACTTGTTTAGAAGCCAAGACTTGACCCATATCATCTCTTAGAACAATCCCAACACCAACCTCTCCACAATCCTTTGCTACAGCTATATCTCAGTGAGCCTTAAAAAACCCCCTACTTGGCACCTCCAATTTAGGAGATGGCACATGTCGGCTCAAATCAGGAATAAGGTGATTCTGCAGATCCTGACAGTCTGCTAAAGGCCTGTTAGCTTGAGCAATTAAATGCAAAGGATGTTGAAAAGAATATCCAAAGACAAGAATTTCTTCTAAACTAGATACTACGAGCAACACACAACATTAAATCTGTATCCTCATCTGATAGCCTCCGCATGAAATGCATACATTCCTCCTAGAAAGTCAGATTGGACAAGGATGATTTTTGGATAGCTATACAACAACTACCCTCACACATCCTTTGCAGAAGGGCACTCCCACTATATGTGTTCAGTGATTTCATCAGCCAAATGACATCTGGACAGGTAGAATCATCCAATACCTTGCATTTACAAAGGTTAAAACCTATTGATAGCAGATTGTTGCAAGCATTTCACATGAAAGTGTTGACATTGTTAAGAACATTAGCAAACCAGATGCACCTCGATAAATCTTCACTAATTTGAACATTATAAGGACCATAAAGATGTCTTACGGATCTTTTCTTCTCTAAATGATAGGCACTTTTAACTTTAAAGCAACTTGATGAAGTGCCATGCCAAATTTGTTTATCTGCTGAAAGCAAAGGACTTAGAGGTAAGCAAAGAATCAAATCAGCTTCGTCAATGAAAAAATTCTCCTTGATCATCTAAGAATTCTAGTCCCTGGTATGAGGATCAATTAAAACATCAACTATAGCATGAGCATCAAGATTCAGAAGAGGATATTGAACCATAAAAGTTGACTTCTTAGGTAACCACTTATCCTTCTATATATCAATGCTTCTCCCATTTCGAACCCTTAAAAAAAACAATCAAGAAGAAGATCCCTAGCCAATAGCAAGCTTCTCCATAAATAGGAAACTCTCTTAGATAAAACAGTAGACTTGACGTCCCCTTGAGGGAAATATTTAGCTTTGAAAATCAAAGCTGAAATAGATTTAGGGTTGTGCATTAGTCTTCAAAACTGCTTGGCTAAAAGAGCTTTATTAAAGCATCCCAAATCCCTAAATCCCAGGCCACCATGTTTCTTAGAATTTCCCATATTCTCCCAACTCATTCGATGAATTTTAGAATCATTTTCGTAGTGTCCTCAATAAAATCTATGAATTAGTATGTTATGCTACGAGCACAAAGTCTTAGGTAACAAGAAAATACCCATAGCATAAGTTGGTATGGCTTGAATGACAACCTTCAAAAGCTTTCATGCCTGAAGAGGAACTTACACATCCAATTATTAATTTTGTGCCACACACGATCAGTGATAAATTTGAAGGCCTTGGCTTGAGATCTACCAATCAAAGCTGCTACTCCAAGATATTGTTCAAAATTTCTAGGTACTTAAATTCCATCAATATTGAGAGTTAACATTTCTTGTCTCTTGATTGGTGTTTTTATTGAAATACGGAGTTGTTTTTTCACGATTCAATTGTTGCCCTGAAGCTCGTTCATACAGCTCTAATAAGCCTTGTAACCTACTCCATTCAAGAGGATTGGCTTTGATGAAAAATAAATTGTCATCTGCAAAAAATAAGTGGAAACCCGAACCTCCCCTCTAGCAATTGGAACCCTATGGAGAATTTGTTGACCTTCAACATATGTGATTAAGCAACTAAAAGATTCTGAACACAACATGAAAAGAAAAGGACTCAATGGATCTTCTTGCCATAAACTCCGACCAGGTTTGAATTTTTCCTGTGGTTCACCGTTCACCAAAATCGAATAAGACACAAATGTTATATACACTCCATAATGAGAGAAATCCACATGTTGTTAAAACCCAATTTCTCAATAATTAATTTCAGAAAACCCTATTCAACCCAATCATAAGCTTTACTCGTATCAAACTTAACATCATATAACCCGCTTTACCATGTAAGTTACAATGCATGGTATGTAAAATCTCAAAAGCAACAATGATATTGTTAGATATAACCAACCAAGTATGAAAGCACTCTGATTTGATGAAATGATTAAGTTCAACACTTTCTTAAGTCTATTGGCAAGTACATTAGAGATTATCTTATACAAAACATTACAAAGACTTGTAAGCCAAAAAGCAGTACACTTGAGAGCTTTTTTTTCTTTGGGATCAACACAATGTACATATCATTGAACAATGATAGAGAAAAAGTGTCATTTAAACCATTCAACAGATTGGAACATACCTCAGGACCTACAATATCTTAATGATAGAAAGTTACAGCATATCCACCGGGTCCAGGTGATTTCAAAGGAGACATTTGAAATAAAAATGAACTAATCTACTCAGTTGTAAAAGGCTTATCAAGATCCCAAGTCATATCCTTTGAAATTCTAGACTCGGCCACCATTATACTCTTAACTCAAGCACTAGGGTTAGAACTTTGGAAAAGAGTCTTATAGAACCTGCAAAAAACCTCCTTAACAATTTGAGAATCATGTTGGACATTGCCATTACCATCTTCCACCTTAGATATAACATTGCATTTCTTCCTTTGATTAGCATACATATGGAAAAACCTTGCGTTTCGATTCCCACCTTTGAGCTAATCTTGCTTAGCCCTCTGTTCCCATATAAGGTCAGCCTTCTCTAATTCAAGATTAATTTCCTGATAAAGATGTTTCATTTGTTAAGTTGGTGAAGTATCCTCTTTAAGCAACAACAAAAAATAATTGCTTTTGTAATATACCCAACCGAAAACCATGAAAGCTACCATTTCTTCTATCCCATGTATTGAGTGCAATTTTGCATAACCTAAGTTTCTGAGTAATGCCTTGAAGAGAAACGTCTTCAGAAATCCCTCATTCCAACTAGTAGTAATCACATCCTTACAGTCTTCCTTCAATTTTCAGTGAGCTTCATATCTCCAACTTCTCCTTCTATAAATCATATTGGAACAACTTCCATTAAAACTTAGAAATATATGGTTATGGTGTGAAGTAGAACTTGAAAGAATTTCTACCATTTGCCTTCCAAACTTGGATAACCAAACTCTAGCTGTCACTGATCGATCCAACCTTTCAGCACTAAAACCTTGACTTCTATTATTTCTCCATGTATATTTGGGACCAATAAAGCCCATATTAGTCAAACCACAATCATCTAAGACCACCCGAAAGGCCTCCATCATAAACCCATACTACCTCCACATTTTTCAGTATTATCAAGAATTTCATTAAAAATGACTAACCAAGGGATAATGCAATGAACTTGAATTTTTCTTAAAAGTGCCCAGCTACCTATTCTGGAAGTAGTATCAAGATAGCCATAAAAACCTATTAAAACCCACTTAATAGGTTCCCCTCCTAGTGCTACCTCAACATGAATGTGTTTTAGAGAAACATTTAGGAGACAAATAACAAAGGATTCATTCCAAAGTAAAGCGATACCACCACTAGCTCCAATCTCTTCAACCTTCAACATATTAGAATAATCCAATTTTAATTTAGTGGTCATTTAGATAGTAAGTTGAGATCAGATTAGTTGAGATGAAAGTTGAAAATTGCATAAGTTATTATTAGAATATTATTTTTTAATATTATTATTATTTTGAGATTTGAAAAAGTTGAATTGTTTATTATATTTTGTGTAAGAAATTGAAAAATTTGTAATGATGAGATAAGATGAGATGAGATAAAATACTTTCAACATCCAAACGGGGCTAATCTCTTCCATTTTCTTCCTTTGCAACTTTGTTTCCATAAGAAACAAAATAGATGGCTTCTTATCATTTACCAAGCAACAAAGGGCTTGAATTGATCAAGGATTGCCAAGCCCATGAAGATTCCAACTAAGGAGACTCATAATTCCCAGCGGTACTACAAAGCAGCCACCGCCAATATCTCATTATCTTGTTTATCATCCTTCAAAATTAAGATTCCAGGCCGAGTATTATGAAATTTTGGAATTTTACCTACCTTCTATTTCTCAAATATGATTACACCTTTTTTCCTCTTTTCTTGCACTACAAATGGAGTAATAGCCAATGGATCGTTCTCCTTACCAAGGCGAGCTCTTCTTTTCCATGCTTTAGTCTTAGTAGAGGGATGAAGCAATATTTTGGGAAGTACAAGACCAGAGTTAGCAAACAGTTTCTCCACTACTGTCAAAGGTTTATCATCAATATTTCGGCATCATCGATTCAAACTTGGCATCGATAACTTTTGAATTTTGTCACCCTCAAATTCACACCGTGTTATGAGCCTTAAGAAACCCTAGATATTCGGTTATTGTCTATGGGTTACAAGGGCTTGGCTATTTCCGTATGAGTGGGCCATTTATGTAATTTATCTTTATTGCAGTTTATTTGATTAAGTTGAGTCGTGGGTCACTACGTGGGCTCATCTGTTATTAGTTATTTGTTTAGTGGGTCAGTAATTATTATGGGTCCATTATTTGCTTTAACCGTTATTAGTGTTTTGACGGAGTCCAATCTCATTTTCTATAAAGTATTGTATACTGCTTATGAATGAAATCGTCAGCTATCATCCATTATTTGAGTATTAGAGGAAGGGCCCCTTGAAGTGCCTTAATTACAATTCAATTTGCATAATTACAAAATAAAAGTAGGACCATAACACACCGTGACAAGGGAAGTTTGCCTAAGTAACTGCATATCCGACTTAAGGAGTAGTGGCCAGAACTCAAACCTCTACCCCACCAGCACACCAGTACAATCCTAAACTCACTACACCAGCCCCACTGTTGAGGCTACCACCCCCACCAAACCGACAAGACTTCAAACCTAACCCACCCAATTAAAATTTCACAAATCCACCAAGAAAACCCACCATACCTAATAGAAGGGTCACACTAGCACATATGCAAGAAAGGCGCGAAAGGGGACTTTGTTATTATTGTGATGACAGGTTTCAGCCAGGACACAGATGCAACAAACAAAGGATATTTTTATTGGAAGGATTGGAGGGAGAAACAAAAGAGGCTGAAGCACCTGAAGGGACCTAATCCATTATACATTCGAAGGAATCTGCTTGGCATATCTTTGCATGCCAAGTTGGTGAACTACTTGGCATCTCTTTACATGCCATGGCAGGATCTATTTCCCCAAAAACCATGAGAGTGGAAGGTATGATTAACCATCAAAAGGTGCTGATTCTTATTGACACAATTAGTCATCACAGCTTTGTGGATCCATATGTAGCAAGGAAATCGAGGCTGTTAGTGGGAGAAAGCCAGTTGGCAATTTAGATTGCCAAGGTTTATGTAGCATAGTGCCTATTCAACTATAAAACCTAAGGGTTAAGGCTAATCTCTATTTATTAACATTGGGAGGATGCAATGTGGTAGTGGACTGGCTAAGGAGCCTTGGTTCTATTTTGTGGAATTTTGTTAACCTAACTATGCAGATCAATTTCAATGGTGCAGTGGTTTAATTACAGGGATTACAGCCCCCAACGAGACTTTGAAAGAAGGAACAATTTTCCCAAGTTAACAAAATGGTCGGTGATAGGCATTTGGTTGCAATTGATAGGAGAGGGCACTGTGGAGACAAAAATGACCATTGACCCTAATGTACAACAAGTTATAAATGAATTTGGAGTAGTTTTTGCTGAATCCAATGGTCTACCCCCACCTAGGAGCCATGACCACAAGATACAGCTTCAAGAAGGGTCCAAACCGGCCTGTGTACGCCCTTATAGGTATCCTTATTATCAAAAGGCCGAGATTGAATGATTAGTGGCTGAAATGTTGAGAATTGGCATTATTAAAGGCAATCAAGCCCATAATCTTCTCATGTCCTCTTGGTTAGGAAGGTGGATGGAAGTTGAAGGATGTATGTGGATTACTGTGTCCTTAATAAAGACACGGTGAAAGATAAGTACCCTATCCCAAATATTGATGAATTGCTAGATAAATTACATGGGGCTGAGATTTTTTCTAAATTAGATTTGCGTCCTAGTTATCACCAAATTAGAATGCATCTAGAGGATATACTCAAGACAGCCTTCAGGACCCATGAGGGTCACTATGAATTCTTGGTGATGTCCTTTGGGCTCACCAATGTGCTCTCTACTTTTCAATGATTGATGAATGAGATTTTCAAACCCTATTTAAGGAAGTAGGTTTTGGTATTTTTTGACTATATTCTAGTTTACAGTAAATCTTTAAGGGAGCATTTACAGCACTTACATACAATATTGGAAACCCTAATTCCTAAGCCCGAGAAAGTTTTGGAAAGGAGGTTGGTCAAGAAGGGTCACAGAGCAGGAGTGGAGCTGTTGATTCAATGGAATGGAATGACTATGGAGGATTCGACTTGGGAAGATTGTGAGGACTCACAGCGGTGATACTCAGACCTTGCGGACAAGGTCTTCTGAAGAGGGGAGATGTGTTATGAGCTTTAGGAAACCCTAGATATTCGGCTATTGTCTATGGGTTACGAGGGATTGGCTATTTCCGTATGAGTGGGCCATTTATGTAATTTATCTTTATTGCAGTTTATTTGATTAAGTTGAGTCGTGGGTCACTACGTGGGCTCATTTTTCATGGGTAGTTATTTATTTAGTGGGTCAGTAAGTATTATGGGTCTGTTATTTGCTTTAATTGTTGTTAGTGTTTTGACTGAGTCCAGTCTCATCATCTATAAGTATTGTATTCTGATTATCAATGACATCATCAGTTATCATCCATTATTTGAGTATTGGAGGAAGGGCCCCTCAAAGTGCCTTAGTCATAATTCAATTTGCATAATTACAAAATAAAAGCAGGACCATAACACACCGTGGTGACAGGGGAAGTTTGCCTAAGTAACTGCATAACCGACCTCTTGAATCTTATTAGGGATAACAATTGGATTTTCCAATAAACTGTCACCCAAATTCCCCATCGTAACATTCTCTCAAGTAACTACCCTGGTAGGAGGATGAACTAGATGAGGAGGACTGGGATATCTGAGCAGCAAAAAACCTGAAGTTGGGGCTACAAGGATCCACGGTCCACACTGATCTTTTGAAGAACGACCATGCAAGGTTGTTTTAGGAGGCACTGGGCACCCACTTTGAGGATGTTTGATTATACCACAACGAAAGCAAAATAGGGGAAGTCTTTCATACCCCAAAAAAACCCAGAGTGATCGACTCTGGACCACCACTGATTTCCCTCGTGCAAGTGGCTTAGTGATATCCAAAGTCACTCTGATCCTTAAGAACTGACCCCAGCCTATCCCATCTTGATCCACATCAACTTGTTCCATTGTCCCAAGCGAACCACTGAGATGCTCTCCAACCTGATGATTCATACAACCAAAAGGCAATCAGTGTACCTATGTTATGAACCTGATGCAATGCAGTGATGACCACATTAGAATGCTCTTTTTCATTTAAAACCAAATCTTCATGAAGATGAATTAGCAAGTCATCCATTGTGTATGGAGTCTAGCTTGGGGCAATGGGCATTCTACAATAGTTAAAGTTAATAGATTTAATAATTTCACATACTAGTACGTATGAACTATATGTGAAATGCTGATATATACTATTATATTATGTGTACCGTATTAATAATTTATGTAGACATATAATATATGGTTATTATATATAAATATCAACTAGTTACATATTAATTATTTATAAATATTTACAATTTTCTAATCCAATAGAGGGCCTACTTGCTAATTATTAAAATTTCATTAAATTTAAGATTATTTTACAATTTCTCTAATTTATAATTATTAAATTTTATTCAAAAATAAAAAATAAACAGCTCAAGCAGAGTCGGCTTGAGCTCATTTTTAAGTTGAACTTGAGCTCAAAGTCGAGTATGGAGTAATGCTCACCTAGCCGAATTCGAGCAAAAATAAATGATAGAAATGGGCTCTACTCCCAAGGCACTTCTTTAGGAGCTTTTTCAAACGCTCCAACCTAACACTACTTTAGCATGAATATTGCACATTGAGATCCTCCATGCATAGATCTTCAATGCCTTTCTGATAATATGCAACCATATGGTATTGGTATTTACATCATATATTCAAACTGAAGCTATGTAGCCTTTGTATAATCTTAAGAATTACCATTTGGTCCAACCACGTTACACCATTTTTAATTAAATTAACATAAATGTCCCACCAGTTTTTCATATTATCATCTTCATACGTGTCCATATGGACCCAAAAATGAAATGTTCTCTCACTGAATATAGTCCAACCTTTTACAACATATAACATCAATATGAAATATGATACCTAGCTAACTAGGAGAGATAGGGAGATCAATATGATTAAACAAAAGTGAATCCTGCATACAATATTAGATAGCAAATGGGATTATCATTTTTATGCGCAACCAACTAAATGGAAGTATTTGATCTCCTCTATATCTTAGCTTTAAAATATTGCATGTTTTTTTTTTTTTATCTATGAGTTTACTAATTAGATCATTTAATTTGGAGAGGATTGGTTATGGTGGAAAGCCAAGGTATTGATGGAATTGGCAAGCTTGTTAATGGCATGAACAAGGCCATTTATACCTTTCTTGTTGGTCTCTAACTTAGATTCCTCGATCCTCAGCCTTTTCTCATGCAAGCTCATAAGCTCTCTGTGCCGCCTCTCTTCTCTTTCCTCGATTGTCTGAATGGCTTCTGCTATAATGCAAGCGCTTTTGGAGATGGCAGTGCCCATTTCATGATGTGAGGTGCTTGCATTTGTAGTCCCTGTACAAGTTCCTTGATCTCCACTTTCATCTCTTCTCCTTCTCTTTGATGCAGACAAGTCTAAAGGCTCACTTGTTTCAAGATCTAAGCTATCACAACATCTCCAAATCATAAATCAAACCAATCAAACAAATAAGTTCTAACTGAAAAACCATGACACCAAAGCCATCGGTAGTGATGAAATGAGTCAAGTGATTAACTGCTAGCCTATTGGTTATATGACTGTAACATCCGGGTCCAACAACAAGTCATTTTCTAAAATTTATTTATTTATATGTATGAAGAGCCTAGTTAATTTTTCAAGTATTTTTTTAATAGACTACGGGCCTAAAATCTTTGTTTTTGAGGATTATGATTTTAATTAGGCTTGATAATTAGGTTATACTTTTTCTAGAGGGCCAAGTGAGAATTGATCCGAGAATTTTTCTAGGACAAGTTTGGATTATTTTTAGAAATTGAGTCGAGACCCATATTATTTTTAGAAATTGAGTCGTGACCCATGACTAAAAAAAAAAATCCCAAAACCCAAGCCAACGCCTGTTTGTTTTAAACCATGAAAACCAACTATCAGTTTATGATCAATTTTGCCGCCACGCATGATTCCACTCCCATGCACGTCTCTTTTTATCTAGGGTTTTATTTTGGGTTCTCAATCGCCTATTTATATTAAGCTCACCCCTTGCATGAAAAGAAAACCCTAAGTCGCACTCCTTTGAAGCCATCCCTTCCATGCACACTGCCCTTGCATGACCGTCCACTAGGAAAACCAAACTGTGCACCGCTGCCTCTCCACGTTCTCGGCTCAGCCCTCGTTCAACGTTGCACCGTAGCGCCACCCTCCACAACCTCCATGCCGTCACTGTTGCTACCTCCCAACACCTGCTAGCACAGCCACACAAGGTTGCTTAACGGAGTCAACTTTGCACCCCCTATTGCCTTCCAACACCCTCACGAAAGCCCAAACGTGTGCGTCATTGCAGCCTCTGTGTTACAACCCCCACAACACCATCCCTGCCCCACCACTGTGAATGACTACTGCAACTCTGCGCACGAAAACCAGCATGTCACTATAACCCGAGAGGAGCTTTGACGCTAGCCATTGCCTCGAACTAGATCTCCTCTGCACGACGGAAGACTCAAGCCCTCATCACCCTCTGTTCTCGACACCCCAAAATAGAGTAAGAAAACCTCCCCGTGCCCTCAGTTTTTCAGCCCGTTACACGACAGAAAACCACCCAGCCAACCACTAACCGCCATCCGAACACTCTTCGTCAGCCTTGATCAGCCGCACATTTATCATCAGCACGGTAAGCCCATGCCGAAACTACCCCTGCCTTTCACGTATTTTTATCTCGTCGTGGTCTCTCTCTCTCTTTCTTTCTGTGTTAACCCTCTCTCTCATCCCCCCTCTCTCTCTCTCTAAGTGATTAGCCACCCAGCGCCACCCTCGTCTCCTCCACTTCACAGTTGTCCTCTCTATATGCATCCCTCGCACAACCATGGGTCATGTGACTGTATATCCATGCAAACAAAACAAAACATGGGTTACAATTTCTTTTCATAGAGCTCTTACATAGAGATGGTAGGAAGACTTTCATTTTTGTTAAAATTATAACTTTGCCCTTAGATTTTTAAACCAATGCATGAGTTTTTTTTTTTTTCTTAAAGTTATATCTCAAAGGGTTGGTTTCTTACGTTGAGTCTTTTTGTAGAACATTATTGGATTTTTTTTTTTAGTGGGCTTCGACTTACTTTAAATTAGTTCAAAAAGTTTGTTTGACAAAAAATAGTTGAAGTTTTAAAATTGCAGTTGGTATTAATGTTTAAAGAATTTAGAATTTATGTCTTGGTCGAAAAAATTGAGTGAATATCGATGTAGTCCAGAATTTATGATATATTTCTAGGGTTTTAAGAAATTTTAGATTTTTAGGAAATAGGTTACTTAGCATTTAAGATTTAAGTTTTGAAAAAGGTGTTAATTTCGGATGTTTATGGAAATTAATTGACAATCTTATAGGTGATGATTGATTTTCGCTCGACACTGTTGTGGATAATTTAAGAAAGTTAAGAAGTTCAGGTAAGTGGGGTTTTTATGCTAGACTTTGTAAAAAAATAAAATGGACTGAGGTCAATTTTGAAAAATATGCAAACTTTGATATGAAAAGAAATTTGGAACAATCTCAATTATTTGTTCTACATTACTTATGAAATTATGTATAAGAATAAAGTATTTTCTGGTATGACTGGTGTAGACATGAGCTATTTTGACATTTTATTTCTGAACTGTGCAAAAGAGAGCGAATATGAAATTTTGTGCATAAATTATGTTTTTATGATTTGATTCTATTACGTTTTGTTTTAAAGATGTTCTGTATTCTGATATGATATGATGTGATTTTTGAAAACCTTTGGCATAACATTCTATTTCTGTTTCTTTTCCATTCTGACCTTACCACATGTGTAAAACTGTGACCTTTGTTCAGGTTAGTACCAACTTTTCTATTTTCAGTGTATCCACTTTGGAAGCAAAGTGGTTTTCTGCGTGGTCTTTCTTGTGTGCACACTCGAGGCTCTGAGAATAATAAGGGGAAGATTCACATTCTATTTCTACTTGGTTGGCCGCCGGGGTTTGCACAACCCTACCATGGGGGGTTAAACATGGTCTCTGTTTTGATATGATAAGATAAGATGTGATGTTTTAGTTTATGTTATGCCAAAGCGATTTTGATTATGAATATTTTTAAACTTTCGCTCTGATATTTTTTATATTATTATGATTCTGCATTCTGAAAGAAAATGCTTTGTTCTACAGTCTAAAAGAAAGTATTTTTTTCTGCATTCTGAACTCTGTAAATATTCATGTTTACACACTAGTATATGTTCTCTACTTACTGAGTTGTTGATAACTCACCCCTTATCTCCAAACATTTTTCAGATAATTTTGATGGTTCTGCTAGAGAGAAAACGTAGGCAATTTTAGCGAGGTGTGATGTTCGTAGAGGAATAAGTGTATGAGGGTACAAGTATTTATTTGAGAGTCATAATTAGGAATTTGATTATTTTTGGTTGTTTTGATATGTTGAGTTAAAGATATTTTCGAGTATTTGAGGAGTTTTTAATTTATTTTAAGAATTTCTTTGTTGTTCCTATGAAAGAACGTGGATATTTGGTTTGAGCAAATAAATTAATATGTTATGGAGTTTTTGGATTTTACAGTTATGATATTGGAGATGATTTTAGGTAATATAAGCTAACTCTCCTGACCTCCGGAAATGAGGCGTTACAATGACATTAGGTGCAACCATTGGTTTTCATTAGGACACCAAAATTGTGCTCAAAGTACCCACAAAACCATTGGAAGTGCCATACACAAAAAGCTTAGGCATCTCTCATGTAGAGTGAGATATACCATTATGGGATTGTAGCATAGAAAAAAGGATATCAGTTTACCCACGAGAATTACAGTGCCAAAAATTGCCCCGGAGAGAGAGAGAGACCTACTATGGTTGTTGACTGAGAATACATGAGAGGAAGAAGTGGTTGTGCCGTTAGCAACGGTGGTAATGAAGGCTGAGCAATGGTACCAATGATTCTTTCCACCACGACAAAGCCAATATTAATGGAATTGGAAGCAAACACAGTCTGATCACCAATACCCACCACCCTTGGACTTGCTCCCTTTCTTTCTGCTACCCCCACAAAAGGATCATATATCTGAGGCAAAATATTGGAGGGCAAGTTCCTCACTTTCCTTTCAGTCCACTTAATCTTCCAATAAAAGCATTCATTACCCTTAGTAGCTCCCTCAACTTTCTTCCTCTCATAGTAACAAAAAAAGTGGAAGCCAAGAAAGCAAGCAAGAAAATGAGAGAAGTATTCTTGAATTATGTATAAATTGTGTATACAAAATGAATGCTAGTTGTACTTATATACCTGAAGTTTATGTAACTACAAAATATCATAAAAAGCCATGCATAGGTCTACTGTCTCCTAGCAAGAAAAACATTTTGCTATGGTTTTGTTACGTAGAAAGGCTGCATGGTGACCAGTGCCGTTGAGGCAAATTGACATCCATAAGTTGATCTTGTCTTCGCAGTTCCGCAACCTATTCCTGAGATGTTCGTGTCTCATCGTGGGCCAAAGTATGTTGATGGAGAACTCTGTTTCCAGTTTTCTAAGGAAGAGATTGCGAGATTTGTAGAACTATTATGTTATTCCATTATTCTAAAGTTTCTCAGGCAAAGGCCCTCGTTGGATTCTATTCGGTCTTTCATACATAACCATTGGGGATTATTGTGCATGCCGATTGTTTCTACCATGAGGAGACCACGAAATGTTTTCATCTGAATGTCAAATGAACCAGATTTCTTGAAGGCGCTCTTTCGTGAAACTTGTGAGGTGAAGGGCATTCAATATTGGACTTTTCACTGGAAGCTAGATTTTAATGAAGATGAAGAACCTTCGTTGCTACCTGTTTGGATAGTGCTACCAAGGCTTCCTCCAAAATTTTATCATGAATCTTTTCTAAAGATCCTTACTGCACCAATTGGCCATTACATTCGAAGGGATAATCCTACGAAATGTGCAACTCGCATGAATGGTGCACATGTATGTTTGGAGATGGATGCTACGAAAGATCCAATCCCTTATTTCTGGATTGGGATGACGAAGATTGGACGCAAATAGGAAGTTATTTATGAGATGCTCCCGACGTTTTGTTCTAGGTGTAAGTTGCAAGGACACAACGTACGTACATGTAGATTAAAGTTACAGCATAATGGAGTTAAAATTTGGGTTCGTAAGGCTGCAAAAGATACATATTCTGGAAAAGAAGATCAAGCTTCTAGATAGAGTGATATAGAGAAAGGCAAAGCTTTATGGTTGTTTCAGGCACAACACAAGAACCTACGAGTGAGAATTTGAATACACAGATTGCGGAACTTGGGGATCCTATCCTAATTCCTAATGAAGCTAGGATAAATGATGGACAGTCAGTACTAATCCAAGACTTAGAGGAGATAAGTAGAAGTGAGGACAAGCAAAGTGAAGAAAAAATTTTAAAGGAGAGGGATTATCAAGTGAAGGAGGTTGAAGATGATACATCAGAGGGACCTGTGGAGAATAATTATGTAGTTCTGGAATTAGATATCATGCCTGATGAGAATGGTGCTGAAAACATTACTTTGGTAGACTTCATTTCTGAACCTGATATGGAATTACAAGTTGAAAATTTCTCAAAGCTTAAAGATTATCCACTGAAAATGAGGGAGCGGAGGTGAAAAAAAAAGGTGTCCGAAAAACTTTTGAAAAAGTTCGTAGCTCGACCCAGGTGTTAGTCCGGCCAAATAAAATTTCCTTATTATTGGTCCAATATTAGCATGGAATATTCGAAGTCTTGGAACCTCTCAAGGTAGATTAAAGAAATTGGTTATGAAAATGAAACCAAAGATAGTTGCATTAATCGAACCTTTTGCCTCAGTTGATAAGATGCAAGATTTACTTCACTTGTTACGTATGGATAAGTTTATTACTAACGAAAGGGAAGCTGGAAAAATTTGGGTGTTATGGCAGGATAATATTTCAGTTCAACTTGTTTTAAGTAGAGAGCAATTCATTTTACTTCGAATAGATGATGGCATTACAAATATTCTATGCTATTTTGTATATGCTAAGTGCAATATGGTGGAGCGACGTGACCTCTGGGAGCAATTAAATGGCCAGGTACTAGGAATTGAGCCTTGCATTATTGCCAGTGATTTTAATATTATAAGAGAGGATTCGAAACGTCGGGGTGGAAGACCTCGCCTGAGAGCAACAATGGAGGGTTTTAATTCCTAGATTTATCATTGTGGATTGATTAAAATGAAGTCTTTGGGAAGGAGGTTCTCTTAGTGTAATGGGCAGAATAGTCTTTCGAGAAGCTGGGCGAAATTAGGCAGATGCTTCATGAATGCTAGCTGCTTGAAAAGTTTTCCTAATGCGATAAGAAGTTATTTACCAACATCTACATCGGATCACTCTCCCATGTTCATGGAATTTTAGTCAGATCCTTTCTCTAATGGTCTTTCTCCTTTTCGATTCCAGCAAATGTGGATAGATCATCCAAAATTTCAGCCATTTGTGGAAAAAATCTGGTAGGAGGATGTGGGTGGTATGTGTGTCTTGAAATTGGCTCTCAAACTGAAAAAATTAATGGGAGCTTTGAAAGATTGGAATAAGCGGATCTTTGGCAGAACTGGGACTCATTAGGAGTTACAATCCCAAATTGAAACATTAGAATCGGATTTACAGCAGGAATGGGACTTGGGTATTGAATAAGAATTTGTGATGAAGCATGTGGAGTTAGCTGATTGGAGGCACCGGGAAGAGACTAGACTGGTGAAAATGGTGAAAATTAAATGGTGTGCTAAAAGAGATCAAAACTCAAAATTCTTCCATGCCTATTTATCCTACAAGAGGAAAAAGAGAGTTATGGAGATGAGACTTCAAGATGACACTTATTTGAGGTCACTTGAGGAAATACATTTAGGAGAGGTTAACTATTTTTCAAATTTTTTGCAAAAGGAGTCACATGGGAGTTCACCAGATTTATCCCAACTCATTTCGCCAATTATTACAGTGGAGGAAAGTGAAGCAATCTGTGCCATACCTTCAATTGAAAAGGTGAAAAGTGCATTTGATTTTATAGCTTCTAATAGTGCTCCGGTTCCAGATGGTTTTGGAGTTGGTTTCTTTAAAAGTGTTTTGGGATATCATCAAGTTGGATAGCAAGGTAGGAATTGCAGAATTTTTTTAGAGGTGGTAAATGACCTAGATTTTATACTTTTTCTTATGCAGTGTTGATACCGAAAATGGATATGCCAATTGGGTTTGATAAATTTTGACCCATAAGTCTTTGTTCGGTGTTTTACAAAATTTGTTCCAAGGTGATTGTGAACCGTTTGGCATCTCTCCTTCCAAAAATGATATCTCTTGAGCAGGATGCATTAATTCCCAGTAGAAGTATATTTAAAAATATTAGTCTTACACAGGAAATGATTCACTCTATTAATAAAAAGATGCATGGTGGGAATGCGGTTTTAAAACTGGATATAGCCAAAGCATATGACCGTGTTGATTGGGATTTCCTTCTGAAGGTGCTTTGAGCCTTTGGTTTTTCCAACACAGTTTGTGGGTTGAATGGCGAGTGTATCTCTACGTCTTGGTATTCTATTCTGATGAATGGTACCACGAAAGGTTTTTTCCAAGGTGGACGAGGGTTGAGAGAAGGGGATCATTTGTCCCCTTATTTGTTCATTATTTTGCAGGAAATTTTATCACGTCTTATAAAACAAAGTGTGAAAGAAAAGCACTTTGGCCAGTTTTCACAAGCCCGAGGTACTAGTTTGATCTCTCACTTAATGTATGTGGGTGATGTGGTCATTTTCACGAATGGTGGTCGAAACTCTATTCGATGCATTTTAAGAATCTTGGCTACATATGAGAATTGGACTAGTTAGTTGATCAACAAAGAAAAAACCGCTATGTTTTTTTCTAATAAAGTCCCCATAGCTAGAAAAATAAATCTCAAAAGATTGACGGGTTTCTTAAAAGGAAAATTCCCTTTTAAATATTTGGGGGTTCCCATTGTTTCCACAAAACTGAAAATTGCAGACTTGGAGGAGGAATTGGTGAGAACGGTTCAAAAGAAAATTAGCGGGTGGAAAATGAGACTGAGGCATGGCATTACATCTACTTGTGGTCTTGCAGGTTCCTAAATATATTATTTCTTCTTTAAATCGTCTTATGAAGTTCATTCTTTTGGGGAGAAAGTGATGGAAGAGGAAAGAAAAATTGGGTTGCTTAGAGGAACATATGTAGACCAATTGCTGAAGGAGGTTTGGGCATTAGACCATTTGAGGAGATGCAAAGAGCTCTTCAGTTAAAATTTGCATGGAAACTTATGCATGAGACTTCTCTTTGGGCAAATGTTTTTCAAAAGAAATATGTTGGGAATAAACCATTCATGTTACTTGGTCCTCAAAAGGGTACAAGGTTTTGGCGTATGATTATAAAAAATATTTCTACTGTCTTGAGTTATACCAAATGGAAGATTAAAGATGGAAATGTATTTTTTTGGTATGATAAGTGGTTGGAACATGGGTCTCTTGCGGAAACTTTCCCAGTGGTTGAGCAGCCTCTATTAAAAGTCAAAGATTGTAACCTTGAAAGTGGATGGGATGTGGCTCTTTTAGAAAGGCTGGTGGGTACTGAAACTACAGAGAGTGCTCTCAATGTGCTTGCAAAATGTAAAGAGGGAGGAGACATGCTAATCTGGACCAAAGCTGAGAGTCGTAATTTTACCACTAAATTAGCTTGGGAATGTATTCAGGTAAGAAGTCCTACTCTGGAGGGGCACAAATAGATAAGGAATAACATACTTCCAAAAAACTTTTCAATGCTAATGTGGAAGGCATGACATGGTGCTCTAGCTGTGGTTGACAGAATTTGGTGGATTGGGATCCCCCTGGTTTCAAAATGTAACTGTTGTAGGCAAGGGAAGTATGAAGATCTAAATCATGTTTTATTTGATGGGGAGGTTGCATCTGAGGTTTGGAAAAAATATGGTTCTCTCCTTGGCCTAATGATTGGAAGATCATGGCATGAAACATGTCTTAGTTGGTTTCGGAGAGCCTCTAATTCCTCTCAAATAGGTGTCATTCTCGGTATATTGCCTACTATAATTTCTTGGAGACTATGGGGCAGAAGATGCTCTGCACGTATGGAAGAGAAGTTTGAGTCAGTTCAGGCGGTATGGCATTCTATCAAACACTGGGTAGGTGTGCTCGGCCAAGGACTTTCAAAGTTTAAAAATTTCACTCAAGCCAATTCTTACATTCTTCACAGCCTAAATATTCTTCCAATTCCTATTCAACAACAACCAATTCAACTAATATCTTGGTCTAAGCCATCACAGTGCAGAGTCAAATTAAATATGGACGGGAGCAGTCTGGGTAACCCAGAATCTTCAAGGGTTGGTAGAGTGATTCAGGATATGTAGGGATCTGTTTTGTTAGCATTTTTTATGAACCTAGGCTATGGTGATCGTACCCGAGCTGAATTACGGGCTTTATTGGAGGGTGTTAGACACCACTGTAAACAATTAAATTTGTCCTCAATTGATATTGAAATTGACTCAAAGGTTTTCCTACCGTGGTTGAAGAAAGCTCAGTGCAGCATCTGGTATTTGGAGGATTATTGGGAGGAGCTTCAAGAGTTGATTCAAACCATGGACTACAAGATATCTCATATTTTTAGAGAAGGGAACGCTGTTGCAGACTGGTTAGCTCGACAGGGTGCAAGAGAGGGAGATGCAGAATGGAGAAACACGCATGAGCTACCTTATTTGCTATGGGGTTTGATCAAAGTCAATAAATGGGGCCTTCCTTCTATTCGGTGCAAAAATCATGGTGTATGGCTTTAATGCAGAGGTGTTTTTGCGGGTTCAGTGCAAGAGGCATGTAGTGATGGTCTTTTCATGGTCTGTATCGGTGTTTGTTCTTTTGTTTAGTTTCATTGATTGTGGTATTTTTTAGGCTTGTTTAGAATTTTTTTTTGGCTTTATTATATAGGCTTGTTTAGTTTGTTTATTTGCTTTATGTTTGTTGTTTTGTATTTGGGAGGGTTTTATTGGCTTCTTTGTAATCTCCCAGATGCCTCGCTTGTAACCACGATATTCCTCCGCCATAAGTGAGGACTTATTAATAAATTTGGGACGGGGCCGCTATGTGTGTGGCTACCGGCTCTTTTAAAAAAAATAATAAAAAGCCACGTGTATAAATATTAAAACTCCCTTCAAGTTGGACTACATAAACTAAGAAGTCCCAACCTGCCAATAAGAAAACGAAATCGATCATGGCTACGAGACTTGGTAAGTATATCGGGAAGTTGAAATTGAGAAGAAACATGTATAGTCTTGATAAAACCAGCTTGGAGATATCACGAACTAGATGGTAGTCTATCTCAATATGTTTTATTCTTTCATGAAAAACAAGGTTCTCTACAATACTTAAAGCAGTTTTATTATCACAGTAGAGAACAACAGGTGATTGGATGGAAATAGGAAAAGGTTGAAGCAAAGCATTAAGCCATTTAAGTTCACAACATGCAGCAGCCATTGAGCGGTATTTGGCTTCAGTAGAGGAGTGGGATATTGTCATCTGCTTCTTTGATTTCCAAACAACAAGGGAATCACCAATGAAAATGCAAAAGCCTATAACTGATCTCCTAGTGTCGGAGTAGCTAGCCCAATCTGAATCACAAAAGACTTTCAATTGAAAAGAAGAAGAACTAGAAAAGAAAAGATCTTGACCAGGATTGAATATGATATATCGAAGCACTTGGGTAGCAACATCAAAATGAGAATGGTTATTGTAAAATAGAGGAGACGGCCAATGAGTCTTTTGTAAGAACTTGGATCAAATAATGGAGCACTTTCAGACTTTGACAATTTGCTATTTGGATCCATGGGAGATTGTATAGGCTTAACAACCATTAAACTTGAATCAAAGAGAAGCACAAGTGCATATTTGTGCTGACAAAGAGATATACCAGTAGAGGATCTAGCCACTTCAAGGCCTAGGAAATACTTGAGGTTGCCGAGATCTTTAAGCTTCAAAGGGGAATCAAGAAAGGACTTCAGTGCAGAAAAAAAAATAGAAAGAAAGAAAGAATGATCATTGCTAGCAATTACTATGTCATCCACATACACCAGAATGGTCATAAAAGAGGGTCCCAAAGTCTTGATAAAGAGATAATAGTCAGATTTTGATTGTATATAAACCCATAGGCAATTAATGTAGTGGAAAATTTAGAAAATCATTGTCTAGATGCTTGTTTTAAGCCTTATAGAGACTTATTGAGCTTGCAAACCTATGCATCATTGGGTTGTGCAAAACCAGGAGGCAATGCCATATATACTTCTTTATATAAATCACCATGAAGAAATGCGTTATTAACATCAAATTGCTGAAGACACCGATTCTGAAAGGTAGCTGGAGCAAGTAAGCATCTAACAGTGGTCAGCTTTGATGCAGGGGAAAAAGTATCGAAATAATCAATTCCCTATTATTGAGTCTAGCCTTTAGTTAGAAATCTGGCCTTATAATGCTCCAAAGAACCATCTGAACAAAGTTTACACTTATAAACCCATTTACATCCAATGGGGTGTTTTCCAGGAGGAAGCTTGGGTGAATCTTGATATGAGGCCAAGTTACAATGATAATCTTGCAAGTATCGAGGTTGTTTATGAGATCGAGATGATCTTCAAGAATTATGTGAAGGAAATGAAAGTATTTGTATGTATATTGAAAGTATTTGTATGTGTATTGAAAGTATTTGTATTTGTATGTATGGAAGTATCTGTATGTGTATTGAAAGTATTTGTATGTATATTGGAAGTATTTGTATAAGTATTGGAAGATGTAGACATAAAGATTGGAACTGTAATGGAGTAAGGAAGAACAATGTCAAAAAAAGAAAATCTGGAAGAGGCAGAATGTGATTTATTAGATTGGAAAGGAAAAATGTTTTCATGAAAAATAATATCACGAGAAATATGGACAGTATGATGAATAAGACTATAAACTTTGTAGCCCTTTACACCAATTGGATAATTAAGAAATACACAAGGCTGAGCACGAGGATCAAATTTTATTTTATGTGTTCATACAGAGGCATAACAAAGGCAACCAAAGGTTTTCAACGGCCTCTAAGATGGTTTAACAAAATAAAGAATTTCATAAGGGGATTTATTATATGGTAGAAGTGGTGTAAGAAGAATTTCATAAGGGGATTTCACAAGGACTGCTTGTGCAAGCTTTCGCCTCTCCTATTGGTTTTGGCACTAATAATAAAGCAGAGTTACTTGCGCTCCTTACTGGCTTGCGGCTATGCAAATATGTTCATATTCTGAATGTGATTGTAGAGGTTGACTCTTTGCTGATTATTTCTTGGTGGAATAGGGGGAGGTGTGGGATTTGGTACCTGGAAGATTATTGGGAAGAGATTGTTAGTTTGACGCAAGTCATTACTTGTCGGTTTCAACATGTGTTACAAGAAGGAAATAAGATGGCGGATTGGTTGGCCAAGGATTGTGCCAATGGCGTTGACTTGGTCTATACAAATAATTCTATTCTGCCTCGAGCCCTTAGGATTTGTTGCGTTTGGACTTGTCTAGTATTCCTTCATTAAGATGTCATTGAGTTTTACTATTGGTAGTTTTTTTGTGGTCTTTTTTATATAGGCTTGTTTAGTTTGTGTCTTCTTTATAGGCTTATTGTTTTGTTTTGTTTATTTTGATTTATGTTTTGTTGGTTGGTTTTTACCTTGAATGTAACCACGGTATTCATCCGCCACAAGTGAGGGCTTATTAATAAATTTGGGACAGGGCCGCTATGTGGGTGGCTACCGACTCTTTCCAAAAAAAAAAAAGTATGAAGAAAGTTAATAAGATGGATTGCAGATAGAATACTTACTATCACTCTAGGATTTTAAAGGTAGGGAAGATTGAAGTATAATGGCTCGAGCAACATTAAGGATATGTTGATGTTTACGTTCTACAACAGCATTTTGTTGAGAAGTATAAGGACAACTCTTTTGATGTAAAACCTCATGAGAAGTGAAAAATTGTTTCATATTGAATTCATAACCATTATCAGGTCGAATAGTTTTGATAGTACATTGATATTGTGTTTGAACAAATTTGAAGAAGGATTGAATGTATTCTCTAGTTTCTGATTTTGATTTCATGAGATAAACCCATGTACATCGACTAAAATCATCTACTAGAGTAAGAAAATAACGGAAACCATCATATGAGGCCATAGAAAAAGGTCTCCAAATGTCACAATACACAAGATAAAAAATAGAGCAAGAAACTAAAGCACTATTAGGAAAGGGCAACCTTTTCTATTTTGCAAGATGACAAATCTTACAAGAAGTATTATTTGGTACTAAAGTATGAAGTTCATTAGGAAATTCATGAGCTAAAAACTGCATTCGAGAAGGAGAAATGTGTCCTAATCTATGATGCCATAGTTCATAGGTATTATTGATAGATTTACTAGAATAACATGAAGAAGAAACAGAAGAATTATCAATAGTCTGGTGTGAACCTTGTAGTAAATGATAAAGGCCTCGATTTTGCTTTCCCACTCTAATCGTTTTCCAGGTGGAGAGGTCATGTAAGAAACAAAAATTATGAAGGAAAAAAAGGCAACAAGGTAGCTGAGAAGCCAATTCACTAATAGAAATGTGATTATAATGAAAAGATGGAACAAAAAGAACATCTTTAAGAATTAAAGATGTAGAAATTTGAACAATACCAATATGAGTAACTTGAACAAAATTACCATTTGGTAATTGAACTGAAGTACGAATTGTAGAGGTAACATATGTAAAGATATGAAATGAACTGATCATATGATCAGTTGCACCCACTTTAAAAATCCAAAAATGAATAGAAGATACTATGGAGGGATCATGATTTACAGAGAATGTAAATGAAGGCCTAGAAATATAAGAATCTATACCTGAGAAAGAAGGAACAAACGAACTTGGATCTAAAAATTTTTTCTTAGATCTAAAAAGTTAGAAACTAAAAGGTGTAAAACAATTTTGTTTTGTAAAAGCTTGGATCTTTTATGGTAAAGTCATGCTCCAATAGCTTTGATATTTTTATATGATGATCCTAAGTCTTTGACCTACATGTTAGGATGTTATTGTAAATATTTTTTGTGTTGGCTTTAAAGATGTGAGTTTTTATGCATGAAGAGACTCAGTTAGGTCACAGATTTGAGGTTTTCGGGTATATGAATGTTTTGATGCAAATATCGCCATGTGATCTTAATCTTAATGCTTGGATCTATTCTAGGACATGCTTTTCAACCATGTGATGTTTTTGGTTTGTATTTTTGTCATGCTATGTTTTAGATCAAAGGATTTGATCAAAACCAAACCTTAAGGCAATCAGTTTTTGGAATTGGTGTTGAAACTGAAAGTTTGGTGATGGATTTTGTGATTTTTTCTTGATGATTCAAAGCATGATATTTCTTAGGAGTATGTTAGGAATATATTAGAATTGTATTTTTAAACTTTTGGAGTTCTTGGAGTTGTTTTCAAAGTGGACAAAACTTTGAGAATCAAAGGCCATGTTTTTGTTAAAGCTTGGAGCTTTGTATTAGAAAGATTTTTGTGAAGTGAGTTTTGTTGATTGATCTCGTATGATTTTTAAACATAGGATGTGTTAATCTATGTTGCAATATTTCAATTTTTAAGCAAGTGAAATGAGGTTATAGAATTGCAACAAAAATCAAGTGTTTTTGCATTTGAAGGTTTCGACCTTAGTGTAATTGTGATAGTTATGTTATGTTTTAAATTTTTCTAATTAAAAATTTGGATTTAGGACAAAATTTACATGAGTAATGTAAATGTTAGTGCATTTTGGAGTTAGGATGTAAAATCCTTAAGTTTAGGATAAAATGGTCGTTTTTCCACGTGTAGGATAAAATGGTAATTTTAGTCTAAGATAATATTTTCATGTTTCTAAGTTATTAGTGATAAATTTTCTAATGTTTAGAAATTCTACTTACAATTTCTCGTGTTTCGCACATTTTTCTCTGTAACGCGACTGTCACTATAAGTTAGCTACTAACTTACTGTCAGGTATTGTGTATGTATGTTGATAAGGGAACTATTGTTTATGTACTTATATTATCATATATGTCATATAACTACATGTTTATCTGTTACATATAATATTTTGTCACGAAATGTTTATCTGTTACATGATATATTCTATCACACAATATTTATCTATTACACGATATATTCTGTCACACAACATTTATTTGCTACACAGTATATTCTATCATGCAATGTTTATATGTTATAATTATGTCATGTCACGAAATATTTGTCTGTTAAATGTTATGCATGTCACGAAATGTTAGTTTGTTTCATGTTACATCATACGACTCGTTATCTAAATGAGTTAGATAAGTATTTGAGAGTTTGACACGTTTAACTTAACATGTCAAGTTCAGATTGACCCATATAATTAAAGCCTTTAAAGGCATGTTTGGGGGGCGGGATGAGACACAAAATTCTCATATTATCTCAACTCATCATTACACATTTTTTAAATCTTCATAAATATAATAAACAAATTAACTTTTTTAAATCCCAATTCAAATTTTTTAAATTTGAAAATAATAATAATATTAAAACATAATATTTTTTTTTTTTTGTTTTGAAAACCTCTATATTTCATATATGACTTTCTTGCATACATCTTCTATCAAAATCTAAACTTTTTACAATAAAATCTGGTACTGTTTCTATCCTAACTTTTTCCTCAACTAAGTATAGAGCAGCCTTTGCCAAGTTGTGTGCAACACTATTCTTTTCTCTAAAATCAAATTGTAAAGACCAACTCTTCCTATGGGTAAAAATATTCCTAATGTCATTAACTAAAGAACCAAAATAAGAAAAAATTTCTTCATCCCCTTTTACTGCCATTACGACAGCCTTTGCATCTCCCTCAAAAATAGCATTCCCTATATTGAGTTCATTGCACCACTGCAGAGCCTTCCACAGAGCTTGACATTCTGCAACTTCAGATAATACAACATTCCTCCTGCTATCACATGCTGCAACCAAGGCCTCTCCCTCTTCATCTCTAATAATCATCCCCATTCCCATTCTCCTCTCCTTAAAATCCAAAGATGCATCCCAATTCACCTTGACAAAACCTTCTGCAGGTCTAACCCATCTGTTCTTATTCAAAGGGACTGCAACCTGATGTACCTCATTGATTATTCCTTTGTTTGCTTGTTTAAAAGCCTCTAATGTCTCATTAGCTATTAATAGCAGCTTTCTTGGGCAAGTGAGTCTTTTGTCAAAGATGAAAGTGTTTCTTCTTAGCCATACTTTTCTGAACTGGACAGCTAGCTCTTCAAGTTTAAACTTCTCCATGCCTCCCTTCAGTTTATCCCATAGCTCCAGAAAATCCCCACCTTCCTTTTTCCATTTTGACACACCACTCGAATCTTCTGCCCATACATCATTTGCTACTGGACACTCCCACATCACATGTAATACAGACTCTTCCTCCACAAGACAAATTGGACAAAAGGGGTCCTCAACAACCTTTTTTTGAAACAATTTTTTTTTTTTTTGTAGGTAAGAGTTCATTTGCTGCCTTCCAAAAAAATAACTTTATTATATTAGGCACTTCTAAGTTCCAAATACTCTTCCATCTGTTGTCGGATTGTTGATCTGCTGAAGTTTCTCCCTTGCACCTCCTTTTCATATCGAGCTGTAAATAGTAAGCACTGCTTACAGAGAAAAATCCTTTCTTTGTAAGCCCCCATATTGCCTTGTCTTCATTCCATCCTCTGTTGAGTGGTATGCTCAGAATTTGATTTGCTTCTTCTTTCTCAAAAATAGCATTTATTAGTACCTCATTCCACTCTCTTTTATTTTCTACCAACAATTCTACTACCTTTGAGTCTGCTCTAAGTATTGAAATTGGAGACTGCACTGAGAAAAAGGATGGTGTGTTCAACCACTTCTGCCCCCATATCTGAATCTTTTTTCCATCACCAACCTTCCACCTGACACCTTCCTTGATCAGCTCTCTTGCACTCCATATACTTCTCCATATCAGAGAAGGTTTGAACCCCAGCTTCACATCCATATAGCTAGCATTTTTAAAATACTTCTCTTTGAAGACCCTTGCAACCAGAGAGCTAGGGAATTGGATGAATCTCCATCCCTGTTTGGCTAGGAGAGCTAAGTTAAAACAACCCAAATCCCTGAAACCCATCCCACCCTCTGCTTTTTGCCCAGCCATTTTATCCCACTTCCTCCATTGGATCCCCCCCTCCTTTTGCTGATTACCCCACCAAAATCTAGAGAACATGGTATTGATATCACTACATAGCTTCATAGGCAGCTTAAAAACACTCATGGTGTAAGTGGGTATGGCCCGTAGCCCAGCTTTTATCAACACTTCTTTGCCAGCCTATGATAAGAAGTTATTCTTCCAGCTAGTCATCTTCTTCCATATTTTTTCTTTTAGAAATCTGAAGGTGTTATATTTAGATCTCCCTACAAAGGTAGGTAGACCTAAATACTTCTCATAACTGCCACATGCTACTGAGTTGCCAGCCTCCAGAATACTTTTTTTAACCTCCAATGAAGTGTTACTGCTGAAGAAAATCGAAGTTTTATCCTTATTGATGAACTGTCCAGAAGCCCTATCATACTTCCTTAAAATCATTTGTAGCTTGTTCCACTCCTCCATTGTTGCTCTCCCAAACAAAATACAATCATCTGCAAAGAGTAGGTGGTTTATGGAGATTCCACCTCTTGCCACTTGAAAACCTCTTGTGCTTCCCATTCTTTCAGATTGATTAAGCAAGCAACTCAGTCCCTCGGCACACAAAATAAAGAGGTAGGGAGACAAAGGGTCTCCCTGCCTAAGACCCCTTGATGGACAGATTTTTTCACCTGGCTTTCCATTAACCAGCACTGAGTAGGTCACAGTGGATACACATTTCATTATGAGTGTAACCCAACTATCACAGAAACCTAGTTTTTTCATCACTGCCTCCAACTAACTCCATTCTATTCTATCATATGCCTTTGACATATCTAGTTTAACTGCCATACTTCCCAACTTCCCCTTTTTTCTGGTCTTCATTGTATGTATCAATTCATAGGCTACCATGATGTTGTTTGAAATCAATCTACCTGGTAGGAATGCACTTTGTGTAGGGGCTATAATCTCAGATAAAACCTTCTTGAATATGTTGATAATGGTTTTTGTAATTATTTTGTACAAGACGTTGCACAAACTAATTGGTCTATAGTCACTCACCTTCACAGGCTCCTTTATCTTGGGTATCAATGCTAAAAAAGTGTAGTTCAGCAAAGAGACCCAAGAGTTCCCATTAAGAGCAAATAAAGTAGCCTCACAAACCTCCTCAGCCCCAAAGCCATCTGGACCAGGTGACTTCAAAGGAGACATCTATTTCACAGCCTCCTCAACTTCAATTCTAGTGAAACTCTTAGACAAGGTATCATTCATTTCCCTTGTCACTCTTGGCTCTATGCACCTCAAGCATTCTTCTAAGTCTTCACCAAATGGGTTCGTAGTGTTAAACAGATTCTCAAAATAATGACTGAAAGTTCTTTCAATCTCCAAATTTCCACTAACTTTTCTATTCTGCTCATTAACAACCTCCCTTATTGTATTTCTCTTCCTTCTTTGATTGGCACAAGCATGAAAATATTTTATGTTTTTATCTCCAAGCTTGTACCAATTAGCCTTCGCTCTTTGTCTCCACCTTATGTCTTCCTTTTCCAGTAAATAATTGAGCTCCTTTGACACTTTCTTTATCTCATTAATATTATCTTTGCTCTCAACTGCCTGAAGCTATTGGAGAACCCTTGTTTTTTCCTCAATCTCTCTTTCTCCCCCTCTTCTCCTTTGTCTGCTCCACAACAGTAGAGCCTTTTTGCTTCTATCTAAGAAAGTTACCACTTTTTCTAGAGGGACCACATAGCCCTCATCCTTGTTCCACACATGTCTCATCACCTCTTCACAATCCTCCTCTAAAGCCCAATTTGCTTCATACTTAAAGCCTTGATTTTTAACCCAATTCCTTTTCTTCCCTTTAAGCACATGAATCAAGATAGGCTTATGATCTGATGTTCTTGCAGCAAGTATTTCCACCCATACTTCATTAAAAACTTCAATCCAAGCAGAATTTGCAACTGCCCTATCTAGCCTTTCCTTAGTTGAAGACTCATCACCATGCCTATTGCTCCATGTGAACTTCTCACATTTCCACCCAAGGTCATTCAGGTTTCTTTTAGCTAAGACTTCCCTAAAACCCTCCATCTGTTTTTCTGCTCTTGGTCTTCCTCCCTCTTTTTCATCATTCGAAATTATTTCATTAAAATCACCAGCTATACACCACCCCATAGACCCTTCTGGTTTTAGAGAAGCTAACAATTCCCAAGCTTCCTTCCTTTTCCCTACCTCAGGCTGCCCATAAAATCCAGTGAATAGCCACTTAACTTTTGTTTCATCATCCCAAACCCAAGCATTTATGTGCCTTTGTGAGTACTTTTTTATTTCCACATTGACCCTATCACTCCACAATAGCATCAAACCTCACCATTTCCCTACTGAATTCACTGTAAAATAGCCCTCACACTTTAGTCTTCTTTTCAAACCCCCAAAACTATCTCTTCAACTCTTTGTTTCCATAATAAAAATAACACTGGGTTTTTTTACCTCTACCATATTGCAGAGGTCTTGAACTATCCGAGAATTCCCCAACCCTCGGCAGTTCCAACTTAAGATTTTCATAAGGCTTGGCGGGGCTGGCTTCCAGCCTCCGCCACAACATTTACAAGCTCTCCTTCCATCTCCAATTCCTCCCCTCTTGCTTTTTTACTTCTTTGACTTTTCTGCTTCCCCTCCATCAGCTCATAACTTCTTTTTAAGCTACTCAAAGTAACATCCCCAGTTTCCCCTCTCACTCCCTTTTCTCTAGCCTTTCTCTTCCATGCTCCTTTCTTCCCTAGATTATTTTCTATCTTGCTTATTTTATCCCCCACCAACATATTAACCAGCCCCTGCTCTCCCTTTGGACCTTCCTTTCCTCCCTCATAACTAACAACAAACCCCTTGTCAACTATCACCGCATCTCTATTTTCCAAACTTGCCATTGGTTCCTCCTCTTCTCTGTTACTTATCATATTTTCTTTAAAACCATTTCCCTCCATATCCCTCTGCATCTCAGAATTCTTCTCCAGTCCCTCTGTATCAGGGACCTTCTCATCTTTTCTTTCCCCCCCTTCCATTTTTCCTCTCTGTGTTTCCCTCCCTATATTTGTGTCATTATAGAAGTATTTTCTCTTTAATTCTTGGTTATCCCTCAGCCATACCCCCCCCCCACTTCATCTCCTTCCTTTCTTAAACAACTTGTTTCTCCATGCACTATACAACCACATGTGAAACAAAACCTGGGCAATTTTTTGTAACTGAATGGTATCCATATATTTTCTCCTTTCATCTTTATTGTTCTACCCTTGGGTAAAGGCAACTTGATATTCATCGTAATATGAACTCTCAACACATTTCCCCACCCACTACCATCTGCCTGGGTATCCACTTCCTCTACATGTCCCACCGTCGCACCTATATGCTCTCCTCGAGCTTTATTCATACATGCCAAAGGCAAGTTATGCATTCTTACCCAGAAACTTTTAGTCTAAAAAATCATCCTCTGTGGGGGATAACTGGCTTGTGGCAGCCAAGCGTTCATAGCGACGTTGCTTTTTGATCCTTCGATGTCAGCTCTTCCTATCATTGTGAAGCAGAATTCACCAAGTGTTGGATTATTCACCCACCAATAGGGAACGTGAGCTGGGGTTAGACCGTCGTGAGACAGGTTAGTTTTACCCTACTGATGACAGTGTCGCAATAGTAATTCAACCTAGTACGAGAGGAACCGTTGATTCGCACAATTGGTCATCGCGCTTGGTTGAAAAGCCAGTGGCGAGAAGCTACCGTGCACTGGATTATGACTGAATGCCTCTAAGTCAGAATCCGAGCTAGAAGCGACGCGTGCAACAACTCTCGGCAACGGATATCTCGACAACGGATATCTTGGCTCTCGCATCGATGAAGAACATAGCGAAATGCGATACTTGGTGTGAATTGTAGAATCCCGCGAATTTATTTTAAACTTTGAGATGAGATCAAGAATTCTTATCTCACTCAAAAACAAGAATTGCCACGCCTACCTGTATTTCATCTATCTTAATGGTAAAATTAAAGAGCCAATTTTTTATGATTCGAGGATGCAATGTCATTTGCAGTAATTTGGGGGTGCAAAGTGTGCTTTTTCCTTTTTTTTTTTTTAATGCTTTTCATTTTCAAGTGTTATATCTTTGCATCTCTCTCTCTAGAAAATAAAACGACATGGTATTTCCTATAACTATATAAAAATAAAAATTATTTTACCAAATTTTGATAGTTAAGACGGATGAAACTTAAGGGATTGAATATAATCTTAACTACTAGATCTTAATGAAAGCGGAAATTACAACTTTTTTGTAATTTAAAGATGCAACATATCAATTTTGATAGTTTCGAAAGCAAAATGTAAAACAATTAGTTGTGTAGGAAACCATGTTGTAAACGAAGTTAAACTCACATTGTTTTCATGGAAAACCAGAGGTTTATTAGAGTGAAATATTGAATATATAGACACCTTTTGCAGAGGGAAAAAGAAAAAATTAGCCACCACTTATGGGAGGTATAATGGCCAACTCATCTTTTTCTTTTACAATAGTTGACTCAGTAGTGTACTCCTCATTTAGAGCAAGAACCATGCACTCACGGATCTCTTCCAAGCCCGGAAACCTGGCAACAAGATCATTCAAACAATCATCTGCAGAACTGCCTGATGGCACCTCCAATGGCATCTCAGTCAAGCTAGTAAGATCTCGAGCTCTTGCAAAGAACAGAACCTTTATCTTTACAGATGGAACTTTGTTTCCCTCCGGTTTAGGGTCCGATGTTTGAGTGTTAATCTTTCCTTCCATTGTATCCATCTCAGAAAACCCAATCTAATGGATTACTGGAGAATAAAAATGTTTCCCCACGCCAGAAACACTGCAATTTAAAGTTTTTAAAACCATGGCAGAGATTAGTACACATAAAAAGTTAACTGGTAGGTTCAAATTACAGAATATTAAAGCAAAAAAGCAAATTGGTTTTCATGCAGGAGTACCAGTCATGGAAATGCTGAATACATAAAGGCTACAGCTTGATGAACGAACGCAAATTTAAGCTTACAAACTCTAAACAGATTGATTATTGGATCATAAACCCAGCCCAGAGCAATAAATTTCAAAGGGGTCGAAGAGCCAATTTCTTTTGACTAATATTGCTTAGGATAGTAGAAGGAAAGATCCAGAAAAGATTCCCACCTTGGGATAACAGGACATAATTTCTACATTTTAAGTGTTCTGACAGAAAAATTATTTTCCATGCCTACATTTTCACCCCTAGAATCGATGGTGGAACCAAGAAAATAAGTAACTGTGGTAAATTTCATCAATACCACAACAGGCTAAATGTTATAATTGTAAATGAGACACAGATATGGTGCCAGCCAGAGAACTTGTGTGGATTGCACGTCCCTAAGGGCACATTTTAATTTAACTTCATGAAACACATAGTTTAATGTACTAGTGATTCTAATGGAAGAAAAAAGCTGAGACAACCTTAAGACAAATTCAATCTTTCATGAATTAAAAGTCTACAAAATATTTATATATATATATATATAGAGAGAGAGAGAGAGAGGGAGAGAGAGAGAGAGAGAGAGGGGATGAAAGTGCCTTTAACATTGTGAAATTCTAATAAATAGCTATAACTTCCTTCTGGACACACACACACACACACACACACACACAATCTGTCTTCTAGATAAAAAAGATATTAATCTTAATCTTATAACTTTGAGCAGATCACCCTAGTTTCTAACAAGTAGAAGAAGTCTGGATGGAAGATGTATTTGGAACACCTATGTGCATATTTAAGACCCACAGAGACTGAAAAAAGAAAAGAAAAAGAGAACGGAAAGAAGGGCCATCGATGGCATTTTTCAACTTCAATAAACCAAGCCCTTTTGTTACAAAACTGAAGATCGTCTTGTACAAGTGGTTTATATAATCATATTATATTTATAAAATGTAGTGCACAATTAAAAAGAAAAAAGAAACAAATGTGCAGTGTCACAGTGATTTGCTACAAATGCCAAAACATATATACAGAGGTTCTTTACACCACCCGGCATTGGGCTTGCAATTTAATGAGTTTTTTTTAGGACATCCAATCCTGGATGTAGCTTAATCATTTACCAAAAAGCAAAAGAAAACTACACCCCTTCAAGCTGGGTTCAGAACACCACACTATGGGACTTACTCATCAAAACAACCAATAGACCATTCTGACGGATGGGAACTCACAAAAAACTATAAATTACATCATTCAAGAAATAAGACAATTTCTTAATTTTCGTCTATCGAGTAGAGGAGCCAAAGAATACTCAAGAATAAAATCCATGAACTGGGGATCTAAGGAATGCTTTAAAATCTCTCTTTCAGCGTCGCAGTTCACAAACTAATCTGAAAAACTATCGAGATAGCACAAACTTCCACAATTATATCATATGGCAATAAGGCCACAAAACCCTGAGCACGAATGGCATAGTAGAGAGGATTATTCCAATAATTAGTATATGTATTTCATATATCTGACCTTAGCAGTTTTATGCATAGAAAAATAACATCTCACAAACTCTACTATAAAAAGCGTCCACATCAACCAAGTCATTTAGACCATATGGCAATAAGGTCACAAAACCCTCTGAGCACGAATGGCATTGTAGAGGGTTATTTCCAAAAATTATTTTATGTATTTCCCTCTATCTGACCCTAGCAGTTTTATGAGCATACCTTTTGATGGTTGGTTAAGCCATAAGAAAACTTGATATAATGGACAGCAATTTGTGAAAAAGTGGAAGAAACTAAAGCAGAGTGGGAAAAGAAAAATCAGATATAATATCGTAAAAGATAATCATCCCATGTGGTATTTGGAGAAAACAATTATAATCAAAATAGAATCACTCTATTACTTAATATAGCTCATATGTACAGCCTTTGCAGCTCAATTATGCAAAATAGATCCGAAAACTCAAGCTTTAGACTCGGCTTAAAGGAGCGTCAGTATGGACGGACTAAGTGTCCCAAGAGTCTCAAGTTGCAGTACCACCAAAAAAAAAAAGGTCAGTTTCTTCATTCTGTGATTTCAACACACTAGCTACAGCCTACATATGCTATGGCGAGACCCAATGGAAATTTCAATAGTCAGCAAGAAGAAAAAAGTAGAGAAATTTAATCAGGAATCTTGTGCATCAGAATCAACGAAGTGAAAGAGCGATTACCTGAAAGCGGCGCAAGAGCGTAATGGGAGGGGAGGGGCAGGTAGAGAAGAGTAGAAGTTGCCGAGACGATGGGAATAGAAGGCGGTCGTTTATCAGATTAGGCCTCGGGGATTAAAATTAAAAAGTTAAATAGAATATTAATAGAATATATTTTTTAATATTTATTTTATTTAAAAATTTAAAAAGATTAAATTATTTATTTTATTTTATATTAAAAATTATAATAATTAAATAAAATAAAATATTTTTTTAAAATAAACGAGAGCTATCATGTCTCGACTCTCGAGAGCAAAGTAAATTGATTTACGTTGTTGATTTGATGGTCGACACGTTTTTAACCTGGAAAGTGATATAACAAGACTTCGTACGGAAAGATTTTTTTTTTTAACATTTGTGTTTTTTTTTTAATGTTATGTTTTTCTATTTTTTTATTTAAGAAAATGCAGTAAAAAATAAAAATTGAAAAAATATTTTAACATTGTCGGTATAAATCGGTAGCTTTTATTGATAGAAAAAGAGAGTTACGGCTTATTTCCGAAAGAGAAAATTTACACAATTTTTTATTATTTATATAATTTTTATATATTATATATTTTTTTAATTAAATATTTAATTTATAAATAATAAATAAAAGAATTGAATTAATTTATTAAAAAAATTAAAAAAAATTAAAAAAATTTTAAATTTTAAAAAATATAATATATAAAAATTAGAAAGATTATATAACATTATTCTTTTCAAAATTCTTCTTCTAGAACACTAGTCTTTATCTTGCTGGCATAATCTCAACCTTTCCTCAGATCAACGGTCACAGAACACTCCAGCGTCTTCTCCTTCTAATCCTAGACTTGGATTAGGGCATTCCACTTCGCAAGCTTCCCTTCCACTTCTCTCTTCATGCCGCCGCACACAACCAACCCTCACAGCCACCTACGGCCAGATGTGTAGCAGACTATCATGCTAAAACAGAGCAGGGGCAGGAAGCAAATAAAGATCGGATATGCATCGATGTTCTAGAGAGAGAAATGAGAAGGAATCCAATGGCTGGGGATGCATCTATTTCTTCTGAAACAGTAGCAGATGATCTGCACATGAAACTGCTGTATCTGGAAAACCGAGGTATTATTCTGCAGATGGTAATCTTGGATTCTTCTTTCCAGGCTGGAAACTTCTCTGAATTATATTCGGTTCTGTTTATGAAATCTTAACTTTTATGTCGGAATTCCCATGAAATTTGAAAGGTGTTTGAAAATATTGGCTTAGACATATTGTTGTTGCTCTTAGGTTTGACCAAGGTTTGAATTTCACTTGTCAAAAAAACTTTGACCAATTTTTGAATTTCACCCCCAGAAATTTGAGAATTTCTGTCTTGTCCCTAAATAAATTAAATGGTAAGGGATTCAGACCAGATTGGGATTCTGTCATTAGTGGCTGATGTGGCAAACAAAGAGACTATTTTACACGACATGAGAATGGACACATGACATACTTGTAGACTCGTAGTTAATCTTTTTTCCTTGTTCATTAAAAGGAAAAAATAGTTTTCCCTGTCATCTAAACCAAAACCTACCACCTTAGACACAAAATGCTTCCTTCCATAACAATGGCTGTGGCCTCATGAAGGTTGGCCTTAACGGCAAGCGCAACACCTCCAGTGACCAATGTTCTCCCCATCTACCTCCTCCCACCTCCTTTCTTTCAAAAAAAAAAATTGGCTAGACCCTTGCCCCTACCCTCTCTTCATTACCATTAATGTCATGTCAGAATCCACTCCACCTCACTTTGCCATGGTGTTTAGATCACAGCCACATAATCAACTTGAACCTCCCAATTCAATCCAAGGATCTCCAACGCCTCATTTTTCAGCTGCTTAAAACCAGATTTTCCTATAAACCCAATCTCCAAATGCACACTACAGAAACAATAGCAACCATGGCCTAACGTATCCAGGCCTTGTCACCATTCTATTTTTAAACCAACATCATTGAGGATGTTTACGTTTTGTGCTTGAAAGGCTTAGTTTTTTAGTTTATTGCATTAATTAGAGAGTTTGGATCTTCTTTCTGATTCACAGAGAGAAATGACTTGGCAGGCAAACTGATCTTTTTGTTGGTCAAAAACCTAAAGATCAAATAGCATTCCATGCCAAAAATAGAAGTGACATGGCATGCCAAAGTGATGTTTCCATTTGTCGCATGAAACATTCCAGCAATGGAAGTTCCTATCTGATAGATGAAAGGATTAAACTGCTGTCATTGAATTTAGAACTTTTTAAATTAGGGACCAATTTGAACTTGGGTCAAATTTCAGGGACCAAAAGTGTATTGCAGCCTTTTATATTTAATGATGAACTTATGTTTTTTTTTTTTTTTTTGGTTACTTTAGTTGCATATTAGAGCTTGTAGGAGTCTATTTTGATATTGGAAGATTTTGTTTTTGATATTGGAAGATATTTAACTTCCAAAAACTTGTGATACTTTCCAGTGTCGACATTTAAGATGTCTCAGCATATTTTATCATAAAATTGTGAGACTTGTTCCAAAATGCTTGGGCCATGACCTACTGCTTGTATCAGCAAGTTGTCTAATCATGATTGAAATATCTCTATTTGAATCTTTAGATTACCATTGGGATTTGTTGATATATCAAACATGTTTTGTTTCATGTGTAAAACAAAGCTTTGGTTTCCTTATCTTTCTGGTAGTAATATTGAGAATCGTGAGTAAATTGTTTGGAAACTAATGACGATTCATTTCCTAAATGTAGGGCTGAGGTTTTGCTACATTTTTTACCTTTTCCCAGCGTTGGGATTAGATGTAAAGTACACATGGCTGAACCAAATGTAGTAAATTACTACTAGATAAGTAATTTATCAAGAAGTAAAGCTAGTTGTTAGGGTAACTGAACCTTCGATTTCACCTTATGATGTTCCACACATGCTGTCAAGGCTATTGAATTTTTTCCTTATTGCTTGGAAATTTTACGAGGATAGACCTGGTGAAAATTTGGAATAGTCTCATTAATACTAATACTCACACACTCCTATTGTACACTTTCAGTTTACTCAGGCTATGTCTTGAGGTTTTTAATAAAATCTTTGATTGCTTATAAAAAAAATACTACTACTTGCACATACATAGATGAATGAAAAGAGTGATGTAAATTGCAGTTGCATTTTCACGATTGTTCTTCCCTACCGAAGCAATGCTAGCCTTTGATGTTGCACATGCTGAGACAATATCTGAGTTTGCTGGCATTTCTGCCTCAAAAGGTTCAACTGGGAATTTGTGGGCGGTCAATCTGAATGAGACTCCAATTATGCAGAACAAGAGACTCCTACTTGAATTGAAGCACTGATGAAAACAGGTAATGCGAGCTTGTAGTATCATATTACAATGCCTTGTGTCCCTTTCTTCTATTTTATTGTGACCTGTTGGGTAATCCCATTTTCTCTCTCTCTCTCTCCTCCCAACCAAAATGGGAAAAAGGGAGAAAAGGATCTGATATCTTGCTGATATGAGGTTGATTTTTTAGTGAACTTTACTTCCAAGGTGCCTCGGTTGATCTCATGTCATGTGGTCACCTAGCATTTGTAAATTGGTATAAACGAGAACTGCTAGTAGTTTATATTTATTAGATAATGATAAAAAGAATATAAGGTAAAAGTACACCTTTACCCTCCAACTAACACATTTGACACTTTTTTTTTATTTTTTTTTATCTTGAACTACCAAAATTGACACATCGTATTCTTCAATTACCGTCAATTATTAAATAGCACCCGTCATTGAGATTTGACAGTCAAGATTGTGTTTTTTCACCTATTTTTCACCATCTTAATAGTTACAGTTAGACAAAGGGTGCTATTTGACAAAAAGTGGTAGTTGGAGTGTAATATGTCGGTTTTGATGGTCTAGGGCACTGTGTAAAAAATGTTAGGTGGAGGTCAAAAGTGTATTTTCTCCTGTATAACATGCCCATTATATTCCCTAAAGGGTAAGAAAAAATGAGAAGTGCAATACACACGCACACAAGTATGCAGACAAACACACATGTATACAATTAATGCTTGCTTGAGTAAAAGATACTCTCCAACTACCATCAAATGTCAAATAGTACCCTCTGTGAAGGTTAAATAATCAAGATTGTGTTATACCATCTATTTTTTCACCTTCTAAATGATCAGATTTAGACAAAGGGTGGTGTGCTACACGCATGTGCGAATGCAAACCCATATATAACTAATGCTTGCTTGAGTAAAAGATTGTTGACTCTGTGTGTGTAATTGCTCGCGCTATGCAGCATGTTCATTTTGTTTCCCTAAGGGGTAAGAAGAATTCAGAATTCCAGAATGTGTGTTTGTGTGTATGTGTGTTTCCTAGTACATGATGTGTCTTATGGACATGTAGTCACTCCAGTGGTATTGGTTTTTAATCTAATTGATTTTTTGGTCAGTTGGGTTTGTTCTGGATTCATGTAGAAAAACTTTGTAATGCTCAGTTTATTCCCTCATCTCACGCTTATTATAGTTGTACTTTTGGCTGTAGCATGGTTTTAGTATCATTATTTATACCTTAGTATTGTACTGTGCTGGCTGAATTAGCTGCAATTATGCAAGCACAATAGGAAGGGAATATCCTGAGTGTAGTTGTCCAGTAGGGTTGGGCTACATGATTTTTTTTTTTTGGTAAATTTAACCTTGTTGGTATCGGATTCCTTTTCATTCATTCATTCATTAATTGATTCAAGGTAGCTGTAGCTTGGTGGCATTTATACACTTCTCATCCCAGGATGCTGACTATTCCTCATTATTTTCTTAATTGAATGCAACTAGACTTGGCTTATTTTTCAAAGCAGAACCTGACTGAATGTATAAGTTGAGGATTTTTAAAAGAGCATTTGGCACGTCCTGAGTTGTCACAGGATGAATTTAAATTCATTTAGTTTACTGTCTGCTAAGTGGTAAAGTTGACAGTTGAATTAAATTGAACTAGTTTACAGTCTGCTAAGCAAAAAAAGAATTGTTTTACGGAGTTGCTCTCATTTAAGATTTGTGGTTGCCATGGTGACAGTGGAGATGGGTCGACGCTATTTTCCTAATTGCTCAGAAGTGCTGGATAAGTTCATGGAAGATGACCTTCCCGATTTGTTTTATCTTGAGAAGGGCACCCCAGTTGAGCAGAGAATCAAGAGGAAGCGCTTCATGGAGCTAAAACAGGATGTTCAGAAGGCATTCCATAAGGTCAAGGCCGAGTCCAGTCGCTCTGGATTGTCTTCCTCGTCTTCTCTAAAAGATTGTGTGAATTATAAGGTGGGAGAAGACGGTGTAAATTACAAAAAATCATGAAGGCTCTTAATTTGTCTAAATAAGCCTGGTCCTAAAGTGCAAACTATTTTCAGAAAAATATACAGGCGAGATCCTCATAAATGTTGGCTCGTCATATTCTTTAAGTTCTTAGCTAAGGATTATGCTCTATGTTGTACTATTAAGCTAGTCAAAACGTTCCACTTCTGAATTTTTTTTTTTTTGTAGAGGATGGTCTTAACAGCTGGGAGAACGAAAGAAATTGTTAAAGTTATTCTTTTGTTCCATTTTGTGCTGCATTTGCTACCATGGGAAAGTAGATCTGTGAGCAGATTTTTCAAAAGCAATTCCCTAACCATATTTTACACACTTGAACATAGGAGAATAATATCAGATTCCTTCTCTTTTGGGCTCAGAAAAAGTGTTCTAAAAATACTTTTAGAGCATCAAATGGTTTGTACTAGGGGTGAAAACTGATCAGCTTTTAATTTCGACTTCCAAGCGTAGAAACTGTCAAAGTAATACAAGGGTAAATCTCAAGATCGAATTCACAGGGACAATGTGAAATTAGCAAACATTTCATTTTCGCAAGACCACATATTACCGTTTGGAGTGACACGAAAATTTAAAATAATAAGCAAAGAGAAATAAATTCCTAAACTTAACCACTAACAATATTTACACCTAAATGTGGGTATTTACTAAGGGAGTGTAGAATGAATTATGAGTGAAATGGTCGGGACGTTAACTTAAACCTGTAAGAAACAATTAAACAAACACTTGGGATGCAATTTTCACCCACCAATTTGGTGATGGATTTACTTCTCTTTTCATTTTCTCTCAACTATTCTCTCATTCATAGAAATCATAGTCGGATAATATAGCAATGAACCACAATTTTATTTTAATAAAACTACTTGACAAATTATATAACAATCATAGAAAGTGAAAGAAAAACGTTAAAGTCATGTTACTTGTTCAAGTATCAATTGTGCCTTTACGTCTACAATTGATCTAAACCAAGAACAAAGAACTCTAATATTTTTTAGATGCACATTGAGATATAATCCATCAAGTTAATCATCAAAAACACTAAATATTGAAGTAAATCCAATCCCAAATAGTCACGGGTTACTCATTGAATCCCAAGCTAAAAATCTAGCCTATCATCTCTAGATTAACAAAATGCTCAATAAAATTAAAATCTAACATCATCATATACTGTTTCAAATGAAAATTACTGAATAAAAATATACTGTATCCCACAAATGTGCTGAAATCCAAAACCCAAAAACATACAAATTTGCGGAAATTAAAATGAATTGGAAAAATAAAAATAAATTGAAGAGGCAGACGAACGCTGTGCGAAAATAAAAATGAAAGAAGAAACTGTGCGGAAGAAAAACTTGCGGAAAAAGACTAAAAAAAAACTCCCAGCGCACGAAATTCTTTTTCATTTTATATCTCTGTTTTCGCGCACGCCTCACTCCGCGTTTTCAGTTTCTCCCCCTTGCGTTTTGAGTCGGCTCCCCCAGCGTGCGTGCGTTTCGTTTCAGCTCCAGCCCAGTGCGCACGTCTCTTGCGTTTCATGCCTTCGTTGCTTGCGTTTTGATCTGCCTTGCGTGCGTGCGTCCGCATTTCCTTTCGTCCGCATCTCCTGCTGCTGTGCGTTTCATCCCCTTGCAACTCTGCGTTTCGTGCATTTCTCTCTTGCGTTTTGATCTTCTGCAGCTGTGCATTTCTTTTGTTGCTGGCATTAGGTACTTCCAATAATACCCATATAATTTTAATATCTTTTCCACAATGCCCTGCAACATAAGTAAATTATCAGAATAAAATTTGAGATATTAATCAGAATTTAACATTGAATCAAGTATTAAAAATCAATACATAATTAAGTGCTTAATTCATTTTTTTGTTAAATAATTCATTCACTTAAGCAGCTTTATTATGTAATTTTTATCACTTTATCAAAAACTGACCCATTCGGCTTGGTTTTTGGGCAAAATTGACGCCGACCGACGACCATCACATGGAGGGAGCAACCGATTGTAACTGGTCGATGGGGAGGAGAAAAATTGGCTGTATCGACTCTGGCGGTTCTTTGGTGATTCGCGGTCAGCGTTTGGTTCCCTTGGCGGCGAGTTGCTTCTGAGAGAATAGAGAGCGAGTTGCAAAGGAAAGAGGGAGCGAGTTGTAGAGGTTGAATCAGGAAGACAATTGGGGAAAAAGAATACCCCATCTCGAAACAACGTCGTTCCATTTAAGTTTAAGTGGAACGGCGTCCGTTTCCATTATCTGTTGTATACTTTAGGGCTGTACAGGAACCGTCGGAACCGGCTATGAATCAATCACACTGACTGCCAGAGCACGGAACCGGCAAAGAACCGGTCGGCGGTCGAGAGGAATTGAAGGAAAATTGATATCGGCAGTTCAGAGCCGGTTTGAACCCCTGGAAAACCGTTGAATTGGCTGATTCGGTCTATTTATTTATTTATTTATTTTGAATATATGTATATAAAATAGCGCTGTTTCACTTAAATGAGTGAAACTACATTGTTTTAGAGCCTAAAAGTTAAAAACAAAAATTATAATAGAACGGCTTCGTTTGGCTTTTAAGCCAAATGGCGCCGTTTCAAAATGAATTAATAACCCTCCCACACCCCTCTTCTTCTTCCCCGCGTTGTCTTCTTCCTCTCTAGTCTCTGCAACTCTCTTTTATTCCATGGTAGCGATGGCACGACGCTTCTTCGTTCTTCCTCAATTTCTTCTCCTTCACAAAAGATGCCGACGATGGACCGAAGACTGCACCGACGAACGTCAAGACCGATATGATCGGTTTTCTCTCCCCAAACCATGGTTTTGGCCGGTTCAATAGACCCATGCCAGACGTTGGTGGTGTCTCAATTTTGCGCCAAAACCGATGCCTTACCCATCGGTGTACAGCCCTAGTATACTTATAGGTATAAAACGACGTTGTTCCACTTAAGTTTAAGTGGAACGATGCATTTTGAGGCCTAAAAGAGAAGAAAACAAAATTAAAAACTTTGCTCAAGTTGAAGTATAGTAATGAAGCCATCAGTAACTAGCCTAAACCATTTGCTTTCGCCCATGAATCTAAAATTTTAATAATACCGCTCTGAGACCTGTGTGAATATTACATAATTGCTTTAGCTTTAACCATTTGCTTTAGCCCATGATCTCATATCAAAATAAAACATATTTCAGTTTCAAGATCTATAACATCAAGAATATAGTGAGCTTTTAAGGGATACTGGGCTATTTCAAAGCAAACATTCTAATGACTTCCCTTTCTCTCAGTACTCATTTCTAAGGGAATATCAATTCTGCTTTCACATGAAATGAAAGGCATTCTTTTCCAGACTTACAGCTCCTTAATTTAGTTTTTTGTTCTATTATTTTTAATGCACAGATCATAGAAAAGAGTTTACATAATTGCATGCATACTTTAGGAAAGTACATCACTACATCTATAACGAGAAATATCAAAATAGGGCAAACTGACTTATTCACAAATATAATTTTTTTATAAGAATTCACAGATATAAAATAAAATCCAAAGCTATAAATTGGTTGTAATTGTATAAAATCCTTGCCCACTCCCCATGTGTAGTTGAATCTATCCTCTCATTATTAGCTCGATAAATTGTATAATGTTGCAAAGAGAAAGAATCAGAGGTAGCACATATTTCTACAACCAAATTTCATTTCTCATGATGCACTTACCTGGTTTGTAATATCATACACGATTATTGCAGCAGCAGCTCCTTTGTAGTACATGTAAATTTCTGTAGAATAGTCTTGGCTTCAATGCCAAAACCGTGTGATGCTATTGTCATTTATATACAATTACATAAGGAGTTTGAATCAAGATTACATGGAGAAATTACAGGGATAACAAGAATTCAAATACATTCAAAAGGGATAACAAGAATTCAAATACATTTAAATGTAGTCAAGAGTTATCTCCTGAACTTTCGGTGTTATCACTTGATAAAGAGTTATCTGCAGCATTCAACCGTGGATAGGATAAGTGAGGATCTGGGCTGTTTTGAATCTTGTGGTTATCATCCCCCCGCAAGCTGATGGGGAGAGAAACAACCATAAGCTTGTCACGAAGCAGACAAAAACGTGTTGAACTGAGTCCCTTTGTAAATATATCAGCAGTTTGATCATAAGAACCAATGAACTGAAGGCAGATATCTCGATTAGCAACTTTCTCATGAATGAAGTGAAAATCAACTTCAATATGTTTAGTACGAGCATAGAAGACAGGATTAGAAGCAAGGGCGATAGCACCACTATTGTCAAGGGGGCACCAAAGGGTCCCTCAACCCCTCCCCTTTGCTAGGTAGAGAGGGAGGAGGAACACCCTTGGAAAAGCTGGATGCGTCCGACAAGGGGGCACCAAGAATTTCGCGACCAAGCACATGGGCCCGGCTGGGTGCCATCAGAATCCATCAATGTTGGTAGACGTCAAACCAAGTGGACCTAAGGTTAGCTATCGCCCAAGATTGAACCAAGCAGATGCTAGCTTCCTCTCGGTGAGACAACAAAACCTCAAGGTCATGTTCGTCGAGAACGAGCAACCAAGACTCTTGAATGGGGAATTCCTGATGTGAGGCTTCATCCATCGGAAACTCCCACCCCCTTCTTGAAATAAAGAAAAATTTATTTGACCAATCCTTAGCATGAGAATATTTACGCTTAAGCTGCACCAGTTTGCTACGAGATCTAAAGCTACACAGATTCCCATCTAAACACTTAAACCCATGAAAGGAGAGGAATTCCTAAGCGGTAAGGTTGAGATAATCATCACCAGTGGGCTTCAAGATCCACTGCCACAGAACGTAGCAGGCCATCAAAATAAGCCAGGCATGTAACAACACCCTCTTCCCATAGGCTAGGAGTGTCACGTGTTTTTCCTAAAATAAAATCTGTAAGAGATATCATATATTAATAATATGAAATTAGCATTTATTTCATAAAAAGATTTGTCTAATAAAATGTCTTCCCAAAATCTTAAATGGATAAACTAAAAAAAAATCTTTATCATAAAAGAAAATTTTATTCTAGGAAGTCTGAAACTTAAAACAACTGCTCCTTCTAATCCTGGCCTACCTGCTCATGTTCATCATTCTCACCTGGGTGGTTAAAAATATGAAATAAACTAAAATGAGTCTAAGACTCAGCAAGAAATCCATCACAACGTAAACATAATAAACATAAAGTTTTCATAAAAGTTTTCATAATGAGAGATTAAATTCATAACTATTCATACTGATACTTATACTATGCATGACTTAGTTTTCATGATGTGGAATGACATGATCGTGTGCTAAGCTAGATGACATGTTAATCATGACATGCGAGATATATAAACATTGGCTATCAAGAATCGACTTCAATAATAATCTATCTAAACTGACATGTGATGATCATAATTTGTGATCAAATTACTTATCTCGAATCGCTAATCCAAGGTCTCGTCTCGAAAATCGTTATCTATACAAAGTATCATATGTCACTAACTTTCTAAAAAGACGTGTAATAATGTTTTATTTAATAATAAAACAAATACCTACCAAGGGAGATAATATTAATAATTAATCAATTTTATCTAAACTTAATAAATATTAATATTATTTAAATTCTAATAACATATCTACACTTTCAAATTATAGCTTAGTAGGAAATCATATTAAAACTATTAAGGTAAATGGTGGAAATTTTCATTTAATAGGCTTAAACAATTTAAGGTGTTCAATAAAATAAGAGATAAGTCCATAGTAAGAAAAATATATCAGATCGATTACAATATGTCATAGATACAAAAAATAAGGGCAATAACATAATAATAGTACTTAATAGTGTACTTCTATTATTAGATTTACAATACATTAAGAAATAACATTTTTTTTGATGGTCTGCACATGCTTAACCAAAAACATAAATGTAACTTTCAAGTGAAAGGGAAATATAAGGGCAAATTTGTAATAAGGTTGAATCTTTGTACGCTAGCTAAAATGTTTAAAGTAAATCTCAACTTAACAAGACATTACATGAACGAAAAGAAAGGGTTAGGGACGAAAAAGAGTTTAACGTAATATCATTTCGAAAATCTCTACTGTAGGGTAACTTAAATGAAGTTCCTTTCAAACTTGAGACATGCAAATATTTATTGAGAGGCTGAGAGTGCAGAGTGGTTGTAGCAAACTACAAGAGGTAACTTTATTGGGAAGGGTTAACATTGTTTGTCCTCTAGCACTAGTTTATGGCAATTAAACCAAGGAAATAGCAAGGAAAAAAAACATAACAGAGGCATATGTCAGCAATGAAGAAGATTAGAGACAAAGAGCTAACTGAAAGAGGGACGACGTGCAACGAATAGGAAGTGGAAGTCGGTTTCTATACTTGGTTTGTGTTGTTTGCTTTAGGCTTTACTAAGATTGAATTTACAGACAGCGGGGGGGCACCGGGGAGGGATAAATAGATGAAACCGTCTTGAACGTGTCCAATTCAAAGAGCTTCAAGGAGTTTGCAGGAGAAAGAATCGGTGATTACATCGAAAATAGAGGGATAGTGACGTGCAGTGAAGAGTGAAATATTTGAAATAAAGTCCCATGTAGTTAAAATTGACTTAGGCACATTTTTCACATTTAGAGAAGATATGGTAAATCACTAGAATCAGTTAAGTGTTTACATCCTATAAAACTTAATACGGGTTTTGGGTTAAAAATTAAACTAATATTCAATAAATAAAACCTTAATAATAATAATAATAATAAGAGGATTATACAATAATATAAGAAATCGAAATATCAAAATATTCTCATTTAATCTCTAAACAAATCTGGGTTGGGTTTTTACAAGGCATTAGGCACCAATTGGGCCGGCACAAGATCTAAGACGTCTAAGACATCATGAACAGGCCGCACAAAGGGCAGATGGAGCCCCATTGAAAACATAGCCAGATAAAGCACAACATAGATGGCCATACCTCTAATGTCAACGGCTCCCTACCGTTGGCCGGGTAGCGACAACCCCATCGAATCAAGGATATTGAAGTGATCTAGTTCGCGACGTGAGAGGTTGGAAACCCAGCGATGGCTTTCGAAGATGAAACGGGAAACATCTCCTTCAACACTAGGGTTAGTGGTGGCGCCTTCACGATGGGCAAAAGGTTCGCGGGGTCATGAAGAACCACCGCCCCAAGAGGGGCCTGCACTTTGGTCCTTGTTAGAAGCCATGGAAACGTCGAGAACAGAGGAAAGTAATGCAAGAAGAAAGAGGAGAAAGCTGGAAGGCACCAAGGGTTTTGAACGCAAGAGTACACGAAGCTTGCGCAAGAAGATAGAAAGTGAGGGAAAATAAAAACAAACAACGAGGAACAATAAATACTGGCGACAGTTGAAAAGTGGAATGCGTATCAGCTTCTAATAGACATCCTGGGGGAATAACGAAGCAGAGCCCCAAACATCGCCCCAAAAATGACTTTAAATACTGGCAAAGACTCGCGGGGTAATCGGAGGGAGCTTCGGCCCAACACCTCGTGGTTTAAAAAGTCCCATCGCATGGCATACGATGAAGCTTCATGGGATAATTGGAGGGGAACAAACTAGAAGGACTTTAATACCACCATAATGGCTCGTGGGGTGCCACCCTAGGCCTGGGCCATGAAGGGCCCAACAAGTCACTCAAGTCCTATACGTCGCCCTTACCCAATAAGGCTAAGGTTAGTTCGTTAAGGGAAATGCCCGCCCACTTATCTTGAGATCGTTAGGATAGTCACTCATTCAAAACAAGTGGATAGCCCGAAGGAACTGGGACTCAAATTTCAAATAGTGGGTAAGGCAGTTGATGAGACTTTTATATTAAATGTCTTCAAGCCCTCTCAGTTAAATTAATTTGTGCCATTCCAAAGTGTATAAGAAATCTTACATCAATATGACTCAAATCAGGGTTAAAATGACAGTTAGAAACCTTTAATAAAGAAAGCTATCACATTCATTTTTCGGCTTAACTTTTTTTTTCTGTCCTATTTTCATTTTGGACAAAGTTTTATTTTTCGACCTATCTTCGTTTGTTTTTCAGCTTAAGTTCATTTTTATGGCCTAACTTCAAATATGTCATGCATAATGGCTTCAAATTTGCGTTGCATATTTTACAAATTTGGGCATAACAAAAGTGTCCTGACTCAAAACTCAATGGTGGTAGTGATCTAGTAGATTCCATCCATGATTATAAATTACATGCATCCATGAGTATACATTGATTATTACAAAAGTCAAACAGTAGCTATTATCGTTTTGGCTGATGTGGCATGTACATCAGCTCGTGGAAGACTCCCTATTAAACTTTTTATATATATAAATATATATATATATATATTTAAAAAAAGAAAAGCAAGAATATAAAGTAAAGACTAATGTTTTTTTTTTGTTCAAGTAAAGACTAATGTTATATCTGAAATTTATTGCTTAGAAGATTTTATTGACGTGGCACCATAAGATTTATTAAAAAAATATAAAATATAAAAAAAATCAAACACAAAAATAAAACACATACGAAAGTGGTTGAGAACTTATGGAGTTTGAATTCTAGATGGCTAGCAATACTCTTGAGAAAATAAGAAAGAGTAATTCTATATATAATTATGTAATACATAAATATCGTATAATTGTTTTGAAAAAAAAAAATTTATTATTAAAAAATTAATTTTTTTATATAAATCTTATATTTTATTCATATTTTTCGAAGATGTTATATAATTTAGGATTACAAATATGTTTTTAAAAAGAGTTTAAACAAAAAAATTGGTGAGAATTGCCATGGGCATCACGTCGGAATATATATAAAAAAAGAACGGTGAATTGGATATGCCAGACATTCAAAGGTGTGACTCTGCGACTCTCTGAGACTATCGCTTTCGTGTACGGTTTGGGGACTCTTTCGTGGAAAGAGCGAGGGGGGTTAGCTGAGGATCCTTCCTTGTGCTTTTGCCTATTGTATCAACCCCTCTTCCTTGTCAACGCTTATTTGATTTTCGTTTTTAGTTCTTATCATTTATTCTTATCCTTCAAGCGATTACAGAATGGCTACCACTGGGAACAAGAACATTAATGCCAAATTGGTGAGCATTTTCACGTGATGCAAATCATGATATGGGTTTGACTTGATTCTAAATAAGTTCAACTCGCTTGTTGATAAATGTGATGCAAATTGTGACGTGGATTTAGCTTAATTCTCGAGAATACTGTTTGCGTTTGGATTATTTCGATGCAAATTTTAGTACTTGTCTGGCAGGATCCTCAAGAACTTTATTTTCCAGTTCACAATTTCAATGCAAATTCTAATTTTGGTGTGGTTTGATTCTCAAGAATTTTGTTCGAGTGTCATGATGAATTTGATTACAAAACCTGATAGGTCAGCCTTAGATCTCCGGGATTTTGATTTCTTGGTGCATAATTTTGATGAAAATTCTGTTGTGGGTCGGTCTTAATTAATTCTCATGGGTTATGTTTGTGTTGAACATTATTTTTTATGCAATGTCTGACGTGGGTAAGGCTTATTTTCTTAAGTTTCTTTCTTAGATTGTGCGTATATGTTTATATATTTCTTATCTACGGTCTGATATGGGTTTGCTTTTATACTTGGTTTTTTTAAGCAGATTTTAATGTAGCTCTGGGTAATCTTTTGTATTTCTTAATGAATAGAAAGTCATATTTTGAAGTTAGGGTTTAGGTCATTCTTTCTTTTTACAACTGCTTTGAGATGATCCTGAGTTACACAAAATGTTTGATGTTTTGCTTCAGGTGCTTCTGGGTGATGTTGGAGCTGGGAAGTCTAGTTTAGTCTTGCGCTTTGTTAAAGGGCAATTTATTGAATTTCAGGTTTGGTGTTGCTAATAAGATGTATCTATTGCGTTCTCAATTTAAGCATCTGGCTCTTTGATCCTGGAGGATGACATTATGTCATGTAAACTCTGTAGGAATCAACCATAGGTGCTGCCTTTTTCTCACAAACTTTGTCTGTAAATGATGAGACTGTAAAATTTGAGGTGTGGGATACAGCCGGTCAAGAGAGATACCATAGCTTGGCTCCAATGTACTACAGAGGAGCTGCTGCTGCAATAATCGTGTATGATATTACAAACCAAGTAAGTGCATCATGAGAAATGAAATTTGGTTGTAGAAATATGTACTACTTCTGATTCTATCTCTTTGCAACATTATACAATTTATCGAGTTAAATGAGAGGATAGATTCAACAACACATGAGGAGTGGGCTAGGATTTTATACAATTACAACCAATTTATAGCTTTGGATTTTATTTTTATATCTGTGAATTCTTATAAAAAAAATTATATTTGTGAATAAGTCAGTTTGCCCTGTTTTGATATTTCTCGTTATAGATGTAGCGATGCATGCAATTATGTAAACTCTTTTCTATGATCTGTAGAAATAATAGAACAAAAAACTAAATTAAGGAGCAATAAGTCTGGAAAAGAATGCTCTTCATTTCATGTGAAAGCAGAGTTGATATTCCCTTAGAAAGGAGTACTGAGAGAAAGGGAAGTCATTAGAATGTTCGCTTTGAAATAGCCCAGCATCCCTTAAAAGCTCACTATATTCTTGATTTTATAGATCTTGAAACTGAAATATGTTTTATTTTGATATGAGATCATGGGCTAAAGCAAATGGTTAAAGCTAAAGCAATTATGTAATATTCACACAGGTCTCAGAGCGGTATTATTAAAATTTTAGATTCATGGGTGAAAGGAAATGGTTTAGGCGAGTTACTGATGGCTTCATTACTATACTTCAACCTAAGCAAAGCTTTTAATTTTGTTTTCTTCTCTTTTAGGCCTCATTTGAGCGATCAAAAAAATGGGTCCAAGAACTTAAAGCACAAGGTAGTGTTTACATTCTGTGTTGTACTGTAGAAAAGCATGCTTTTACGCATATATACCTCTCTTTATTGGCCACTCTTCAGGTGGTGGCATTTAATGGCCCTACTTCTGATTCTGTGACATCATTGATTGAACATACTTGTATTAATTGCAATGAAAGAACATTAACTTGTATTTTTAACTGTTTTTGGTAGCATTATATTCTTCCTTTGTTTCTTAAATAATGTTTCCTTTTTCATTTTTGTTGCCACAAGGCAATCCAAATATGGTCATGGCACTGGCTGGTAACAAAGCAGATTTGCTAGATATGAGAAAGGTGACAGCAGAGGCAAGTACATCATTCCTGCTATACTTATGTACTTCATCATTGTTGGTAAATCCTGCAATACATGCACTCTATTGCAACTTAATGGCTCATGCCTAGAGGTGAGGGTGTTTGGTAATATTAATTGTCTTAGAGAAACCCCTAGGGTTGGCTCAAGTGGTAAGGGCCACGGTCTTGGAGCTATGCTCCCTCTAGATCTAATGTTTGAACCCTTGGGAGCAAACAATTTCTAGGAGTCACATTCCATCGGTGAATAGCCAATGATTTAGCTAATCTATGTGTTGGGGACACATTACGCAGGTCCATGGATTCCTTGCTATAAAAAGTTGTCTTTGAGAATATGTATAATTATTTACTTCATGATTTTGCAAGATTAAGGTTGTGTTTGGATTCTGAGATGATCTGAGTTGATCTATGAATTGTAATGTTTTGTGAGTCTCATTGAGATGTGTTTGAATGTAAATAGGTTGAGATATATGTTTAAATGTATGAAATAGGTTGAGATGAGTTTAACTTTTTTATGGGAAGTTGAAAAAGTAGTGGGTACCATTAATGATTAAATTGAGATGAGTTCAACAACCAACCACAGCCTAAAGAGACAATGGATATAATTATAGAAGTTGACATACTTGTCAAAAAAATAATAATAATGATAGTTGACATGCTTGTTGGACAAATTATTGTGTAATTTATGCCATTTTTTGTATGCTTGGCTCATTTATATTTTGTGATAAGTAAAATAATGGGATCTAAGGGAATACTTGACTCATTTATATGAAACGGGTTAAACAGGTTGTGTCCAGTTTAGTCCTATAAAAGTTAATTATTAAACAAGTTATGAGGGTTGTCTCGTGTCACCCGTTATTTATATAGGTCACGTTAGGGTTTGACCCATTTAATTAAACGGGTAGGGTTCGGGTTGACCCATGTAGTCTAATACTCATGACTTGACACATACGAACACAACCTACAAACAGGAATTGTCAGCCCTAGTCAAATCTGGTTAAGCAGCTGATTTCTTCCATGTTGGTGAAAAATAGAATGACATGTATAGGAAATGAAATCAGTATGCTATGTCCATTACACATCTTTTTTGGGTATATGGAGAAAGCGAGCTCCCCATGTCTATTCCATACATAAGGGTTTGGTAATGTACTTTTTTTCCTTGGAGACTTTATATATTTCGTCATTGAAGGGATTATGTTTATTAATTCTAGGCTAGATCTCAAGCTGGAACCTGCTTCTGGTTAACAGATTATTATTTTGGTTTCACGTTAGTCTACATATTTTACGTTTATCAGTTTGTGTGTTTCTTATGTGATTGCTACTTTGTTACAGGAAGCACAAGCATATGCTCAGGAGAATGGCCTTTTCTTTATGGAAACCTCTGCAAAAACTGCAACTAATGTCAATGACGTCTTCTATGAGATAGGTATGTTCCTATGGTAGTTGTTTAGGTCAATCAGCCCATCTTCTACAAGTGAAAACAACTTAAATTGTATGAAGGCATCAATAAATCTTGCCTTTAACATCTAAATTTTTTAGATCTGTTTGTCTTTGGACTTAAGTAGATAATGTTTGCTGGTAAGTTATTCAGGAAACCCCTAGGGGTTGTCTCAAGCGGTAAAGACCTTGGGCTTGGGGGTATACTCCTCCCCGGTCTAAGATTCAAATCTCCTTAGGTGCAAACAATCTCTAGGAGCCATCGGACTGGGAGATTTTCCTCTTAAATTACCCGAGGTGCACTTGCGGAAAACTTCTTGCCAAGGGCATGTGCACCTCCGGGATTAGTTAGGACGCTGTTCCCGGACATCCGTTGCCAAAAAAAAAAAATGTTATTCAGGAAAAAGTCTGTTGAAATATATCTGAGGTTATTATGAAAATAATGCTGGAGACTTGCAGGGACCAACCTAATCTACCCGACATCTTTTTCAAAGCCAACATCTGCCATAACTGCAGAAACACAAAACTCCTACCTATAGCATACAGATTGATCTGCTTGAGTGTTTGCACATGTATGATATCTCTCTTTGAGAATATAATAATGAGCATTGTTTGGGTTTTTCTGTACAGCAAAAAGACTGCCTCGAGTGCAGCCAGCGCAGAACCCATCAGGAATGGTTCTTATGGATAGACCAGCACAAAGGGTAGCAAGTGCATATTGTTGCTCTTAAAAAAATCAACGGTGCTTCTGCTACATGCCTGAACTGTACATACATGTTTGCTAGGATGCTTTATTTTCTCGTAGTAATTTTTTTTTTATTTGTATTTTTTTCTCGTTGTAATTGATTATACTTATCGGCTACAATGTAATGAAATGCTGTTGTGCTTAACTTTCAGTTGCGTATTAACAAGGAGGTTCAGACTAATACATACTGTTTGTTAAATTGAGAGGCAAAAATGATGATTGTAATCTGATTACACGTATTGACATGTTCATCAGTAAACAGAAGTTGCAGAATAACCTTGCAATGAAACGAGATTAAGCAGCCAATAAAAGATTAGTTGCTACAGTGAGAAACAAACCTGATCGTACGCAGATTAAACATTTGTGATAGTTCCACAAGTGAAAATAATTGCTGTTCCTGTACAGAACAACCTTGTCCTGATCACGTCCTTACAAATGTTTATGACTCAAATTTGGTTTTTTTTGGGGTCAAATTGCTCTATGTCATCTACAATCTTATTTTAAATATCACAATCAAGCGCAATTTTACATCTAAGATGGGTCCGGCCGAGTAGGAGGTGGAGTCATTCGAGACACAGGGCATGGCCTAGGACTGGTTCAATTCAGGGCATGCCGGCGAGGGCTGAGCTGCATGGGTGCCTAAGCCTATGCATATTGGCGGGCGAGCATAATTTATCGACATTTTGAATGTCTGGTTGCAAATCGCAGGTCTTTGTACTCTCATCACTCCCACAGACGATGTACATTCTATATTCACAGGCACGCACACGTCTTTTAACTAATGCAGCGACTTATGTGGTGTGATTTGTCTTCTTGGGTGACCCTGCAACCTTTTCTTCGCAGAGAAAAACTCGATCCTACAGGCATACCAAATTATTGATGCATTGTTTCGATATAGTTGCCAAAAGTTGATCACATGACTCCTCCTGCCTTGCTTTGATAGTGAATCAGTGATTGTAATTGTTGAACATTCATGGCTTGCAAAGATATGTAAATGGCAGAAACTAGAGATAAAGGGGACAAAAATTTTACGTTGGCCGGTACAGTGTCCTGCATCTACGGGAGAAATCTTACTACGAAATGGGCGAGATAAAAAATCTCAGCCCTCACTTTTAGATCAATGTTACACAATATTTCCTATCATGGAAGAAGAGGAGGTCGAAGAAGTTACACAGATGAAGAAGAAGACCTCTCATTAGCATTGGATTGGCTATCCCATTACTCAAATTTTATCCAATATTTTATTCTATCTTTTGTTTATTTCACTCAAAACTTAATTCTACGTTGAATTATCCATCTAAACTATATATAATAATAAAATATAAAATTAATAAATATTATTAATTTCTTATTTTGTATTATTTTCTTATCTAATTTAGTTTTGTCCTATTTTACAGCTCTACTGATCATAGGTTAATTTGTAATACAATGAAATATGTTTTATGTTAAGTTTCATAATTTATAACATGCACTTTTCTAATAGTTTTATATTTAATAACGTAACGGTTATCTAGTTCACTCTAATTAAATTATTGTTTTTACTTCTATTTTCAATGGACATTTAACTCTCTAATTTAAAATTCTCATATTACACTAATTTAAAATTCTATATAAATGCCTTAACTTACCAACCGAATATCTACATTTTCAATCTAACTATCTTTTTTTGCCAACCTTTCATCTATCCAATAATCACATCAACAATTCTTGAAACCCACTATCTTCCTTTTCTAACTTTTTTTCTATCCAATAATCATATCTACAATTTTTGAAACCAACTATCTTCTTTTGCCAACCTTTCTTCTATCCAACAATTATATCAAAAATTCTCAAAACTATCTTTCATATATACAATTCTTGAAACCATCTTATTTTGTTAACATTTCTTCTATCTAACAATCATAATTACAATTCTCAAAACTAACTATCTTCCATATCTACAATTCTTGAAACCATCTTCTTTTGCCAACATTTCTTCTATCTAACAATCATATCTACAATTTTCAAAACTAACAATATTTTTTTGCCAACTTTTCTTCTTCTACCAACTTTTTTTATTTTGGCTAACGATCTCGTTGAAATTCTATAAATAGATCGACCTCTAACTACTTTACACTCATTTGAAACCAAGCATCTTGAGATTTCCAATCTTTCTTCTTCAAATTCTTGAAATTACACCATTCTCGATTCTCAATGGATCCATCTTGGAGTATTGATCATATTGTATATAACGATTATTCTAATAGTAAATTTGATTTAATTGCAGCAATGATGGTAGAACAAGAACAAATGGCTACCGAGGGAGCATCAAGTTCACATCGTCATCCTCCTCAACGTCGCACGTTCATCCGACATGATCCATTGGAAGGCCATCAATGCTTTTGGAATGATTACTTTGCTCAATTACCAATATATCTACCCATTGTTTTTAAAAAGAGGTTCTAAATGAGTCGTGATCTATTTTTATGCATTTATTATGCACTTGAAGCTTATGATGATTATTTTCTCTAAAAATGATATGTGAGTGAAAGGCTCAGATTGTCTTCCCTTTGGAAATGATTGCATCAATTAGGATACTAGCATATGGTAACGGTAGATCTTATGGTTGAATATTTGAAAATCAGAGAAAGTATCACACGGTTGGTATGAAAAAATTTGTTAAGGCGATTGTGGCAATTTTTTCTGATGAGTACTTGAGGTCTCCAAACAACAGCGATATAACTAGTTGTTGGACAACGGGGTGGGTTTCCAAGAATATTGAGGAGCATTGATTTGCATGTACTAGAAATTGAAAAATTATCCTAGTGCTTGGAAATGTATGTACTTTGGTTATGTAAATGAACCAACTATTATTTTGAATGTCATTGTGTCTTATGATCTTTAGATATAGCATGCTTTTTTTGGTTTACCTGGGTCTCGTTATGACATCAACATACTAGATTGATCTTCTGTGTTTGCTGCGTTGGCCTAAGACCGTGCTCCTCCGTGCAACTACTTAATCTATGGTCATGAGTATACAATGAGATATTATCTTGTTGATAGTATATATCCTTCTTGGAAAATATAATATCATCAACAATATCATATCTCATTGTATACTCATGACCATTGATTGAGTAGTTGCATGGAAGAGCACGACCTTAGGTCAACACAACAAACACAAAAGATCGATCTAGTATGTTGATGTCGTTATAAGACCTTGGTAAACCAAAAAAAAAACATGTCATATGCAGAGATCGTAAGACATAACGGCACCCAAAATAATAGTTGGTTCATTTACATAACTAGAGTACATACATTTCCAAACACTAGGACAATTTTTTCATTTCTAGTACATGCAAATCCATGCTCCTCAACATTCTTAAAAACCCATGTCGTTGTTCAACATCTAGTAATCTTGTTGTATAGCTGCTGTTTGGAGACCTCAAGTACTCTTCAGAAAAAATCGCCACAATCACCTTAACAAATCTTTTCATACAACTGTGCGATGCTTTCTCCGATCTTCAAATATTCAACCATAAGATCTACTGTTACTCTATATGCTAGCATCTTAATTGATGCAATCATCTTCCAAAGGGAAGACAATCTGAGCCTTCCACTCGCATCTCTTTTTTGGAGAAAATAATCATCATAAGCTTTTGGTGCATAATAGATGTATAAAATAAGATCACGATCCATTTAGAACCTCCTCTTCAAAGCAGTAGGCGGATATATTGGTGGTTGAACAAAGTAATCATTCCAAAGGAATTGATAGCCTTCCAATGGATCATGTCGGATGAACGTACAGTTGGTATGAAACGATTATTGATACATATAGAATATATACAAATGAGCCAAAGATTTAAATCGAAAATTTATAAATTTGTTCACAAACATTAATTGAACCGAACGAGTTTTATACAAGTTCGTATCACTTATCATCAAGTCTAATTTTATAATTACAAACGACCTATTAATAATCACATTGACATGAATTATAGCTTAAAAGAGCTTTATTCGAGATGATTGTCCAATAACCTTATTCATTTATGTAGGATCGTAAGAGGTATGACTGATAATTTTGGCACAAATCCAATTTGAGATAATAGAGTTAGAATTTAGTGTAATAGGGCTCAGGTCAAACTAGTGAATTTAATTAGACATTATTAGTAAACACATCAATATTTTATATAAGCTCATCAAGTAGGGGGTATCTGACTCTGTTGTTAGTGATGAAATTACTGGACTTTAAGGTCTTTTACAAGAACACACAACTAGTGCCACCTAGTTTTCTTTTTTTTTTTCTAAGCATATTATAAATATATTTAACAGTTATAAGATACAAAAGTTAATAGGGTGGGAGGTCCCAACAATCATTTCAAACCAGCTAATACAATACAAGAAAAAGAAAAATAAATAGGGATCTGGAGTCAATGACTTGGCCACCACCCATTTCCCACAAAGGGGAGCCGCTTGAAGCAGTTTTGGTACAGTCCGATAAACGGACTGCTATACTATGACTGGAAGCTGTAGTAGATTGTTGTGTGTTGCATGTTGAGAGGTGACTTGAATCTAGTTGAAAAAGTGCCTCTTTAGTCTGGTCGCTTGAGCAGTGTCTCTGCAGCTCGAGCAAAACCCTAATCCGAGAGTTCGCTCGACTCTCGCTTGACAATCATCTCGAACGGGATGCCAAGATCGTACAACTCGAGAGTTTGCTCGACTGCCGCTCAACAGTGAGCTCGAGCAGAGTACAACTCGAGAGTTCGCTCGATACCCGCTTTACAGTCAGCTCGAGCGGGATGCCAAACCTTAACGTTAGCTCGAGCGAATGTTTGAAAGTTAGGGTCCACTGTTTCAGTATAAATATAGAACGTCGTTATTTCGTACGAGTCAGTTTTGCATTTTGAGGAGTAGTGTATTTTGAGAGTGAGATCATATGAGAGAGAGTGAAATTCTTTGAGAAGATTTTTTTTAATTAAATCTTCTGTACTCCATCTTTGTTGTAGTGAATTCATTGAGCTCGACCCCACCACTTAAATCTTAGTGTTCTATGTGTGATTGTTGTTAATTTTTCTTTTGTTTATTTCCGCTATGATACTTCAAATTTAGCATTTGATAACTGGTTTATCCAAACAAACTGGTATCATAGCACTTGGCTCTGTGCGGGATTTGGAGGGATGGCTATGACAAAGTTTGAAGTTGAGATATTTGACGGTCAGAACAGTTTCAGTTTATGGCGCATCAAGATAAAGGCATTACTGCGACAATAGGGTTTGTCAAAGATATTAAAAGAGAAGGTGTCTGATGATTCTCCTGCACCTTCAAGAGAAGAAGAAGAAAAGGTACACAGTAATATTCTTTTGTCATTATCAGATGGAATTTTAATGGAGATTGCTGATGAGGCAGGTCTTTGGGCTACACTTGAGAGTTTGTATATGAAGAAATCTCTCACCAACCGTTTGTATCTGAAGCAACGGTTATACACTTTCAAAATGAAGGAATGTACTCTTGTCTCTAAACACTTAGATGAATTTAATAAAATTATTATGGATCTGAGGAATATTGACATAAATCTTGAAGAAAAGGATCAAGCATTAATTGTATTGTGTTCATTGCCAATGTCATTTGAAAATTTTGTAAATTCCATGTTGCATGGTAGAGATACTATTTCCTTGACAAATGTAAAATCTGCTTTGAATTCTAAGGAATTGAGAACTAAATTAATGAATGTGAAAGGCACTGATGAACAAGCCAGTGGTTTGTTTGTTAAAGGTTCCTCTAGCAGGGGTAGATCTAGTGACAGGGGTTCAGAGAAGAAGAGGGGTAAATCTAGAGGCAGTTCACAGTCAGACTTTAACAAGAAAAATGTTAAATGTCATTACTGTCATAAGTTTGGTCATTACAAAAACGAGTGTCCGAAACTGAAAAATAAAAATGAATGTACTAGTTCCTCTAATGACGTTAGCATTGCTGATAAAAAGTCTAACGGCTCAGATATTGTATTAGCAATTAACAACTCCAGTAATCTCTTCAATAACAAATGGGTCATGGACTCAGCTTATTTGTTTCACATGTGTCCCAAGAGGGACTGGTTCACTAATTATGAACCAGTCAACAGTGGTTTCATTCTGTTAGGGAATGATATGGCTTGTAAAATTGCTAGGATTGGTTCAATCAGGATAAAAATGTTTGATGAGATTGTCAGGACATTGTCTAATAGCCGACACATCCCAGGTTTGAAGAAGAATCTTATTTCTTTGGACACTCTTGATTCTTTGGGTTTTAAGTACACCGATGAAGGTGGAGCTATTAGAGTCAGTAAGAGTTTCATGGTTGTAACGAGAGGAAATAAGACCAAAGTTTTTGGTACCGTACCAGCTAGTACTGTCGGTACCGGTAATATATATTTTGTACTGTTTAAAATACCAGGTGTACTGGCCGGTATTTGATGTTTCGGCCAAAACACATATTTCGGCCGATACGAAATTCTGCACCCTAGTTGAATGGCATTTTCAAAATTCCAGTAAACTCTTAAGGGCAATTTTGGACTTTCACATAACTCAGGGTTTTCTAACTTTTCTTGTCTCTTTTCGGTTTCGTTTCGCCCAAGGCCAAAATCGCAAATCTGTTTTCACTTTCAGCCTCAGCGTCAAGCTTTCAACGGCTCATCCTTTTCCTTCAATAGGCAGCAGCATCAGTGCAGCTCGCATCGTCCGTAAGCTCGCACGTCGCCTTCGGCCGTCGTCTCTGGTCATTTTCAAAATTAATTTGATTTTTTTGTTACCTTTTTTTTTATAAACAAATCAGAATTGTACTTTTATTTTTTATAGATGTTTTAGATTATATTTTTATAGTGTTTGTTTGTTTTTAGATTCTACATTGTATCTATGATTCTATAGCTTTGGGGTGATTGTCTGATTCTACTCGAAACTTGGTGTTTTATTATCTCCAGTTGCAATTCCTTTATGCTGTCATTGACTTATTTCTTTTTTTCATGTGCTTGTTCACCATGGGTTCCTTTTGTTTTAGTGCAAGTCTCATCCTAACATAAAGCTAGGAGACAAATTCATTTTGGCTAACAATTTAGAGAAGAGAATAAGCGATTCATGCCTATCTGATCAGACCCTCCATCCCCAGATAGCAGACTGACTTTAATATCGGAATCATCGCAATTACCCCACACACACACGCAAAGATATATATATATATATATACAATGTTGAATTAGAATAAAGTTGTCCTGAAAAATGGACTTAGTTGTACCATATATGCAGATGTTTTATTATATATATATGAGGTATTTTGTGACTTATAAGCAAAATCTGTGATAAAAAAAATATATATATATCATTGTTCAAGTATTAGCTAATATATATATATATATATGAGCCACACTTGACTACTGAATTAATATATATATATATATATATATATATATATATCATTGTTCTTTTGTGTTGGATCCAAGACATGGGTAGTGGGTGTTTGGTACTTTGGTTTCTAATGAGCCTGGTTTTTTTTAAAGCTAATCATGTTTGGATTTGATGAATTTATTCTTAATGGCTATAAGTGTTAAATTTTTAAACTTTAATAGTTAAAAATGTCTAGTTGTCAATCAACCGGTGGTATGACTTCAACTCCAACACTTGTTCCTGTAAGATCAGAAGATCCAACATAGGCCCATGCACGTGCAGTACCAGGGGCAAGAAATAATACTGAATGTTTATATTGTAATAAAGAAATTATAGGTGGCGGGATCACTTGGTTGAAGTATCATCTAGTTGGGATTCTAGGCAATGTAGAAGCATGTAAAAAGGTGTCTGAAGATGTAAAATGACAAATGAAGCAGTTGCTTGATGAAATGAAAAAAAGCAAAGAGAAGAAAATAAAAATAAGGTCAGAGATTGGATGCGATATAGATTTAACATCTGATTATATTGATGATAGTAATAGTATGGAGGGACAGTCTCAGCTTTCAAAAGGTAAGGGGAAGTCGAAAGAATCTGGAACTGGAAAGTCAGTGGGGGGATTGAGTAGATTTTTTGCTCCAAGAACAACTCCTGGGGCCCAACCTTTAATTAAAAGTTTTATGTGTTCAAATGAGATGATCGTAAAAGTAAAAATGGTTGTAGCACGCTGGTGGTATGATGCTAATCTGTCTTTCAATGCGACTCAATCCAATTTTTATCAACCAGCTATCGATGCTATGACTGTCATCGGGCCAGGATTCAAGGGCTCTTCCTTATATGAGTTGAGAGGAAATTTTTTAAAGATGGTTATGGATGAGGTTCAAGATTATTTGTAATAAATTAAGAAGGTTTGGAATGAGACTAGTTGTTCACTAATGGCAGATGATTGGACAAATCAGAAGCAACAATCAATAATCAATTTTCTAGTTTATTGTCCGAAATGTACAATGTTCTTGAAGTCTGTTGATACATCTGGCCTTAGAAAAGATGCTGAAACATTATTTAATATTTTTGATGAGGTTGTTCAAGAAATTGGAGCTGAGAATCTTGTGCAGTTCATAACGAACAATGATGCAAGTTATAAAGCTGCAGGAAAAAAGTTACAACAGAAGTATGACTCTTTCTACTGGTCCCCATGTGCAACTCATTACATAAACTTAATGTTGGAGAATTTTTCTGATCCAAAATATTTTTCCCTTATTGATGATAATATAAAAAAGGCAAAAAAGATAACAAAGTCATCTATAACCATGGTTGGGTTTTGGCATTGATGAGAAAAGGCTTTACTAAAGGTCATGATTTGTGTCGTCCTGCAGTTATAAGGTTTGTGACAAATTTTTTAAGTATCCAATGCTTGCTATTGTTTAAGAAAGAACTCAGACAAATGTTTACTTGTGATAAATAGATTGCATCAAGTCATTCTAAGAGCAACATAGGGAAAGAGATAGCTGAGATCGTTTTAGAAGATAAAGAGTTTTAGGCTCAATGTCAATTTATTGTTAAAGTTAGTGAGCCTTTGGTTCGTGTTCTATGACTTGTTGATGAGGATGAGAAGCCTGCAATGGGATACTTGTATGATGCAATGGGAAGAGTCAAAGAGAACATAAAAGCAAAATGCAATAACAAAATTAGTTTATTCAGTCTATTCACCAGGATCATTGATTCTAGATGGGATAAGCAGCTTCACAATCCATTAGATGTGGCAGGTTGTTTTCTTAACCCTAAAATTTACTATAGTCCCAACTTTAAAAATAAAAATGATGTTGTAAGAGGCCTCAACAGCTGTGTTATGAAGATGAAACTTGATCCCAATAATCAAAACAAGATCATTGCAAAACTTTACTTGTATAAGAATGCAGTAGGTGAGTTTGGATATTCTTTAGCAATCCACCAGTGTGATAATATTAATCCAGGTATTATCATTTATTAATATCATTTGTTAAATAGTGACTTTGTACTTTAAATTTTATCTTATTTTATTTTTACTTGTATTTAATTAATAATTTATAATTGCATTATTGTTATAGTTGCATGGTGGACCCAATTTGGTTGCGAGGTTCCAAGACTTCAAAGGTTTGCTGTTCAAGTACTAAGTCAATATTGTAGTGTAACTGGATGTGAGAGAAACTAGAGCACATTTGATTTTATTCATTCGAATAAGAGAAATAGATTAGTGCATAAACATTTAAATGACTTAGTATTTGTTAGTTATAACTTGAAGCTACGAGAGAGGTAAACTTTTTTAATACTAATGTTTTCACTGTTGAAAAATATATAACATTTTTACTTATGTTTGATTTTATTTTGATAGGAGCGTAAAAAAAAGGAAGAGATGCTTTAGATCCAATCAATCTTGAAAACATTTATTTGATGGAAGAATGGGTGGGTGAATAATCTGAGCTTCTTGATGGAGAAGATTTGGATTGGGTAAGTATTGAGGAGCCATTAGCCTCACTAAATAAGGAAGACAATGATAATGTTGGTGTTAATGTTGATGTTGATGATGGTGGTGACATTGATGAAAATATTTTGATTAACATGTCGAATCCTGATCCTTATTGTCTTTTTGATGAAGATCAGTGATTTTTGATGACGTGGTAACGTTAATGATTTTATCATGATAATGTTGGTGTTTATGTTAGTTGTAACTTAAAATTTAAGACTTGTATTGAGAAATATTGAGTTTATGACTTATTTTGTTGTTATTTTAGAATACAGTTAATGCTTATATATATATATATATAATTTATCTAGGTATAAATTATTCTGAAATGATACACAAAAAAGTACCGGTACTGAAATGGTATTGGTACCGAAATATTATTCTGAAACTTCTGAAACGGTACACGAAATGGTACTAGTACCGAAATATTTCATTCTAGTGCCTTGACCAGTACGACCTCCGGTATGGTATTCAAAACATTGGATAAGACAGATGATCTTTATTTCCTTCAAGGCAGTACAGTGACAAGTGCAGCTGCAGTGTCTATTTCAAACGATCCAGACTTAGATGTCACCCGTTTGTTGCACATGCGTTTGGGTCATATGAGTGAAAAAATCATGTCTATTTTGAGTAAGCAAGGTTTGTTATGTGACCAGAAGATAGGAAAATTTGAATTTTGTGAACGTGTTTAGAAAATAGTGCAGGGTTTAGTTTTCTATAGGGATTCACAAAAATAAAAGTATATTGGATTATATTCATTCTGATATTTGGAGTCCAGCTTATGTTTCATCAAAAGGTGGACTCAGTATTTGCTAACATTTATTGATGATTTCTCACAGAAAGTTTGGGTTTATTTTCTGAAGCAGAAAAACGATATATTTGTTAACTTTAAACAGTGGAAGGCTTTGATTGAAAATCAGACAGACAAGAAAGTAAAGCGACTTCGAACTGACAATGTTATGAAATTTTGCGGAAGTGAGTTTGATGAATTCTGCAAAAATAAAGGTATTGCCAGGCATCGCGCAATTAGACATACTCCATAGCAAAATAGGGTAGCTGAATGGATGAACATGACTCTCTTGGAGAGAGCCAACAGTATGCTTTCTAATGCAGGTTTGTCTAAGGATTTTTGGGCTAAAGCAATCAACACAGCTTACTTCCTGATTAACCGCTTTCCAGCCACAGCTATTGGTTTGAAAACTCCAAATGAAGTATGGTCTGATAGTTCTACTGATTATTCAAATTTAGAAATTTTTGGTTGTCTTGCATATTTTCATGTTAATGATAGAAAACTTGAGCCAAGGGAAAATAAATGCATGTTCATTGGAAATGCCAGTGGGGTAAAAGGATTTAGGTTGTGGTGTACTAATCCTAACCTACCTAGGTTTATAATTAGCAGGGATGTTGTATTTGATAAAAAATCTATGCTTAATCCGAAAAATGAGTTTACTATGTTTACAGGTGAAGAGCAGTGTATTGGCAAGAAGGTGAAGTTTTAGGTTGAAGCACCACAAGGGATGCCAGGTGGAACCCAAGATCATGCTATTGTAGATGAGCATGACTCTAATTCTAATAGTGGCACACAGGGTGAGCAAAACTACTGTATAGTTACTGGTAGACAGAGGAGGCAGATTAGACCACCTCAAATATATGCTCATGTAGATATGGTGATGTATGCTCTTACTACGACAGAGAATATTGTTGGTTAGGAGCCTTCCAGTTATTCAAAAGCTATCAAGAGTAAGGAATCTGCACAATGGTGCGCATCAACGATTGAAGAGATTGAGTCTCTTCACAAAAACCAAACATGGGATATGGTTATGTTGCCGAAGAAGATGAAGACCGTTGGCTGCTTGATTGCCAAGGGTTACAGTCAGAGAGAAGGCATCGACTTCAATGAAGTTTTCTCTCCAGTTGTGAAACACAGTTCAATCAGAGTGTTACTTGCTATAGTAGCATTATATGACTTAGAGCTACAACAACTTGATGTTAAAACAACGTTCCTACATGGTGAGTTGATGAAACCATTTACATGCATTTGCCAGAGTGAAAAGGAAGATCATGTGTGCAGATTGAAAAAATTATTTTATGGTTTAAAGCAATCTCCAAGGCAATAGTATAAACGTTTTGATTCCTTTATGATTGATCATGGTTATTTGAGGAGTAACTATGATAGTTGTGTTTGTCACAGGCAGTTATCTGATGGTTCTTTAATTTATTTGCTACTTTATATTGATGATATGCTTGTTGCTGCTAAATGCATATTTGATATTGATTTGTTAGAAATTCAACTCAAAAATGAGTTTGAAATGAAAGATTTAGGTGCTGCAAAGAAGATTCTGGTGATGGAGATCCACAGAGATAGAAAAGCTGGAAAGTTGTACTTGAAAAAGAGTACATTGAGAAAGTTCTTGAAAGATTTGGAATGTCTAATTCCAAACTAGTAAGTACACTGCTTGTTATACACTTTAAACTTTTAGTTTCCCTATCTCCTCAGACAGACGAGGAGGAATGGTTCATGGCTAGTGTTCCTTATTCCAGTACAGTTGGCAGTATTATGTATGCAATGGTTTGTACTCATTGGCAGGCTGTGAAATGGATATTCAAGTATTTGAAAGGGACTTTGGATTTTGGCTTAGTATTTGATAGAGATGTTGATGTTCCAAAGTTATTGGTTATGTTGATTCTGATTATGCTGGAGACTTAGATAAAAGAAGATCATTAACAGGATATGTTTTCACTTTGTGTGGGTTTGCTATTAGTTGGAAAGCAACACGACAATCCACTGTTCCTTTATCAAATACAGAGGCAGAGTACATGGTCGCAGCTGAGGTTGTTAAGTTTGGACTTGATTGGTGTCCGGGGTCTGTGATTCCCTTAGGGGATTTGGTGGAATGGGTCGGTTATGTGGTCAGTGGATTTTGTATAAGGCTTGGTAGAGTTCAAGTCAAGATAGAGATTTGTTGAGAGTTGGCTTGAATCTAGTTGAAAAAGTGCCTCTTTAGTTTGGTCACTCAAGCGGTGTCTCTGCAGCTCAAGCGAAGCCTCAATCGGAGAGTTCACTCGACTCCCGCTCGACAGTCAGCTCAAGTGGGATGCCAAATCCTAACATTCGCTTGAGCACCGCTCGACACTTACTCGAGCGAATGTTCGAAAGTTAGGGTCTGTCGTTTCAATATAAATGCAAAATGACATTATTTCGTACGAGTTAGTTTTGCATTTTGATGAGCAGTGTATTTTGAGAGTGAGAGCATACGAGAGAGAGTGAAATTCTTTGAGAATAATTTTTTGAAATAAATCTCATGTACTTCATCTTTGTTGATAGTGAATTCATTAAGACCGAACTCGCCAGTGGACGTAGGCTCACATTGGTGTTCTGTGTGTGATTTTTGGTGTTGTGTGTGATTATTGTTAATTTCTCTTTTGGTTATTTCCACTGCGATACTTCAAATTTAGCCTTTGATAACTAGTTTATCCTAACATTGCATTTTGCTAGTATGCATTGGCTGAAAGAAACTTTCATTACCTCTTTCTCTTGATCTTTGGTTAGGAGAAGCGATAATATAGGAAAATAGCAAGGGGAAGATGGGTTGAATCGCCGGCAGACGATTGTTAGTGACTGTGAAGGCATGTGGAGGCCACGCGCCACTCTTGGAGAGAGGAGGTTGGTCGAATCTAAAAGATCCAAGGCCGTTGACCTCGATAGTGCCGCACGTGGCGGCAAAAGACTCCCTAATGCGGCGGCATGTGAGTTTCACTCTCAGTTTGAGCTGCGCGTGAGACGTACATACTGCTTTTTTGACGATCTTCTCTTGTCTTCCGAAGGATCGGCAGCTGGAGAGTTCTGCGGTGCGACTCATGGCACTAGTGGGAGGTTGGAAAACAATAGATTGACACATCTTCGTGCTATGGAAGGAAAACAAAGAAAAAACCAGATAAAAACCGATGGCAGCTCTAGGAAGAGCTGGAAGGGAGGAGGGTGGCACACTTGTGCACTAATTGAGAATCAACTCACAAGCGTACACACCATTTGATGCTCTAAAAGTATTTTTAGAACACTTTTCTGAGCCCAAAAGAGAAGGCATCTGATATTATTCTCCTGTTCGAGTGTAAAATATGTTTAGGTAATATCTGCGGCTTATAATGGTCGTACAAACAATTTCCATCACTTTTCCCAACCAATGGACCTCTCGAGGGTGACCATGATTCACATGAATGCTTCGGAAAAATCTGCTCACAGATCTACTTTCCCATGGTAGCAAATGCAGCACAAAATGGAACAAAAGAATAACTTTTACAATTTCTTTCATTCTCCCAGCTGTTAAGACCATCCTCTACAAAACAAATTCAGAAGTGGAACGTTTTGACTAGCTTAATAGTACAACATAATGCATAATCCTTAGCTAAGAACTTAAAGAATATGACGAGCCAACATTTATGAGGATCTCGCCTGTATATTTTTCTGAAAATAGTTTGCACTTTAGGACCAGGGTTATTTAGACAAATTATAAGCCCTCATGATTTTTTGTAATTTACACCGTCTTCTCCCACTTTATAATTTACACAATCTTTTAGAGAAGACGAGGATGACGAGGAAGACAATCCAGAGCGACTGGACTCGACCTTGTCCTTATGGAATGCCTTCTGAACATCCTGTTTTAGCTCCATGAAGCGCTTCCTCTTGATTCTCTGCTCAACTGGGGTGCCCTTCTCAAGATAAAACAAATCGGGAAGGTCATCCTCCATGAACTTATCCAGCACTTCTGAGCAATTAGGAAAATAGCGTCGACCCATCTCCACTGTTACCATGGCAACCACAAAGCTTAAATGAGAGCAACTCCATAAAACAATTCTTTTTTTGCTTAGCAGACTGTAAACTAGTTCAATTTAATTCAACTGTCAACTTTACTACTTAGCAGACAGTAAATTAGCTGAATTTAAATTCATCCTGTGACAACTCAGAACGTGCCAAATGCTCTTTTAAAAATCCTCAACTTAAAAATCCTCAAATTTGAAAAAGGTATATTGGAATTTGAAAAAGTTGAATTGTTTATTATATTTTGTATGAGGATTTGAAAAAGGTGTAATAATGAGATGAGATGAGATGAAAATTGTGTTTTGTCTTGTGCCCCAAACCTGCCTTAGTCAGGTTCTGCTTTGAAAAATATGCCAAGTCTAGTTGCGCATTCAATTAAGAAAATAATGAGGAATAGTCAGCATCCTGGGATGAGAAGTGGTTAAATGCCACCGAGCTACAGCTACCTTGAATCAATTAATGGATGAACAAAAAGGAATCCGATACCAACAAGGATAAATTTACCAAAAAAAAAACAAAAATCATGTAGACCAACCCAACTGGACAACTACACCAGGATATTCCTTCCTAATGTGCTTGCATAATTGCAGCTAATTCAGCCAGCACAGTACAATACTAAGGTATAAATAATGACACTAAAACCATGCTGCAGCCAAAAGTACAACTATAATAAGTGTGAGATGAGGGAATCAACTGAGCATTACAAAGTTTTTCTACATGAATCCAGAACAAACCCAACTGACCAAAAAATCAATTAGATTAAAAACCAATACCACTGGAGTGACTACATGTCCATCAGACGCATCATGTACTAGAAAACACATACTAGAAAACACACACACACAAAAACACATTCTGGAATTCTGAATTTTTCTTACCCTTTAGGGAAACAAAATGAACATGCTGCATAGCACGAGCACTTACACACACAGAGTCAACAATCTTTTACTAAAGCAAGCATTAGTTATATATGGGTTTGCATGCGCGCTTGCATGTAGCACACCACCCTTTGTCTAAATCTGATCATTTAGATGGTGAAAAAATAGATGGTATAACACAATCTTGATTATTTAACCTTGACGGAGGGTACTATTTAACATTTTATGGTAGTTGGAGAGTATCTTTTACTCAAACAAGCATTAATTATATACGTGTGTTTGTGTGCATACCTGTGTGCGTGCATGTGTATTGCACTTCTCATTTCTTCCTTACCCTTTAGGGAATATAATGGGCATGTTATACAGGAGAAAATACACTTTTGACCTCCACCTAACATTTTTTACACAGTGCCCTAGACTATCAAAACTGAAATTACACTCCAACTACCACTTTTTGTCAAATAGCACCCTTTGCCTGACTGTAACTATTAAGATGGTGAAAAATAGGTGAAAAAACACAATCTCGACTGTCAAATCTCAATGACAGGTTCTATTTAATAATTGACAGTAGTTGAAGAATACGATGTGTCAATTTTGGTAGTTCAAGATAAAAAAAAGTATCAAATGTGTTAGTTGGAGGGTAAAAGGTGTACTTTTACCTTATATTTTTTTTATCATTATCTAATAAATATAAACTACTAGCAGTTCTCGTTTATACCAATTTACAAATGCTAGGTGACCACATGACATGAGATGAACCGAGCCACCTTGGAAGTAAAGTTCACTACAAAATCAACCTTATATCAGCAAGATATCAGATCCTTTTCTCCCTTTTTCCCATTTTGCTTGGGAGGAGAGAGAGAGAGAGAGAATGGGATTACCCAATAGGTCACAATAAAATAGAAGAAAGGGACACAAGGCGTTGTAATATGATACTACAAGCTTGCATTACCTGTTTTCATCAGTGCTTCAATTCGAGTACGGAGTCTCTTGTTCTGCATAATTGGAGTCTCATTCAGATTGACCGCCCTCAAATTCCCAGTTGAACCTTTTGAGGCAGAAATGCCAGCAAACTCAGATATTGTCTCGGCATGTGCAACATCAAAGGCTAGCTTTGCTTCGGTAGGGAAGAACAATCGTGCAAATGCAACTGCAATTTACATCACTCTTTTCATTCATCTATGTATATGCAAGTAGTAGTATTTTTTTGATAAGCAATCAAAGGTTTTATTAAAAACCTCAAGACATAGACTGAGTAGACTGGAAGTATACAATAGGAGTGTGTGAGTATTAGTATTAATGAGACTATTCCAAATTTTCACCAGGTCTATCCTCGTAAAATTTCCAAAAAATAAGGAAAAAATTCAATAGCCTTGACAGGTTGTGTGGAACATCATAAATTGAAATTGAAGGTTCAGTTACCCTCATGCACAACTAGCTTTACTTCTTGATAAATTATTTATCTAGTAGTAATTTACTACATTTGGTTCAGCCATGTGTACTTTACATCTAATCCCAACGCTGGGAAAAGGTAAAAAAAATAGCAAACCTCAGCCCTACATTTGGGAAATGAATCATCAATAGTTTCCAAACAATTTACTCACGATTCTCAATATTACTACCAGAAAGATAAGGAAACCAAAGCTTTGTTTTACACATTAAACAAAACATGTTTGATATATCAACAAATCCCAACGGTAATCTAATGATTCAAATAGAGATATTTCAATCATGATTAGACAACTTGCTGATACAAGCAGTAGGTCATGGCCCAAGCATTTTGAAACAAGTCTCACAATTTTATGATAAAATATGCCGAGACATCTTAGATGTCGATGCTGGAAAGTATCACAAGTTATTGGAAGTTAAATATCTTCCAATATCAAAAACAAGATCTTCCAATATCAAAATGGACTCCTACAAGCTCTAATATGCAACTAAAATAACAAAAAAAAAAAAAAAAAACATAAGTTCATCATTAAATATTTTTTTTTTATAAGTTTCATCATTAAATATAAAAGGCTGCAATACACTTTTGGTCCCTGAAATTTGAGCCAAGTTAAAATTGGTCCCTAATTTAAAAAGTTCTAAATTCAATGACAGCAGTTTAATCCTTTCATCTATCAGATAGGAACTTCCATTGCTGGAATGTTTCATGTGACAAATGGAAACATCACTTCGGCATGCCATGTCACTTCTATTTTTGGCATGGAATGCTATTTGATCTTTATGTTTTTGGCCAACAGAAAGATCACTTTGCCTGCCAAGTCACTTCTCTCTCTCTCACTCTCACTCTCTCTCTCTCTGAATCAGAAAGAAGATCCAAACTCTTTAATGAATGCAATAAACTAAAAAACTAAGCTTTTCAAGCACAAAACATAAACATTGTCAATGATGTTGGTTTAAAAATAGTATGGCGACAAGGCCTGGATACGTTAGGCCATGGTTGTTATTGTTTCTGTAGTGTGCATTTGGAGATTGGATTTATAGGAAAATCTGGTTTTAAGCAGCTGAAAAATGAGGTGTTGGAGATCCTAGGATTGAATTGGGAGGTTCAAGTTGATTAGGTGGCTGTGTTCGAAACACCATGGCAAAGTGAGGTGGAGTGGGTTCTGACATGACATTAATGGTGATGAAGAGAGGGTAGGGGCAAGGGGCTAGCCATTTTTTTTTAAAGAAAGGAGGTGGGAGGAGGTAGATGGGGAGAACATTGGTCACTGGAGGTGTTGCACTTGCCATTAAGGCCAACCTTCATGAGGCCACAGCCATTCTTATGGAAGGAAGCATTTTGTGTCTAAGGTGGTAGGTTTTGGTTTAGATGACAGGGAAAACTATTTTTTCCTTTTAATGAACAAGGAAAAAATATTAACTTCGAGTATGTCGTGTCCATTCTCATGTCGTGTAAGATAGTCTCTTTGTTTGCCACATCAGCCACTAATGACAGAATCCCAATCTGGTCTGAATCCCTTAAGGAGAGGTTTGGATTCAAAACCCACCTCAACCCATCTCAACTCATTACAACTTTTTCAAATTTCCACACAAAATATAATAAACAATTCAATTTTTTCAAATCCCAAAACAACTTTCTCAAATTTCCACACAAAATATAATAAATAATTCAACTTTTATTCTACTATTCACAAACCATCTCAACCCATCTCAACTCATCTCTGAATCCAAACATCTCCTAAATGTTTCCATTTAATTTATTTAGGGACAAGAAAGAAATTCTCAAATTTCTGGGGTGAAATTCTCAAATCGGTCAAAGTTTTTTTGACAAGTGAAATTCAAACCTTGGTCAAACCTAAGAGCAACAACAATATGTCTCAGCCAATATTTTCAAACACCTTTCAAATTTCATGGGAATTCCGACATAAAAGTTAAGATTTCATAAACAGAACCGAATATAATTCAGAGAAGTTTCCAGCCAGGGAAGAAGAATCCAAGATTACCATCTGCAGAATAATACCTCGGTTTTCCAGATACAGCAGTTTCATGTGCAGATCATCTGCTACTATTTCAGAAGAAATAGATGCATCCCCAGCCATTGGATTCCTTCTCATTTCTCTCTCTAGAACATCGATGCATATCCGATCTTTATTTGCTTCCTGGCCCTGCTCTATTTTAGCATGATAGTCCTTTGGTCTCGTCAACCTCCGGCATATACTAACAGCACTCTGACCATCCAATGTCAATTCTAATGCACTGGCACTTTTTGTCAGAAGTGAAACTATTATTGATGGCTCCTTACGCCTTGCAGCCATGTGAAGTACTGTATAACCTCGACAATTTCGATGGTTGACATTGGCCAAACCTAGACCTAGCACCTCAGTCACAACCTTAGGATCACAGTAGGCTACAGCATAATGGAGAGCATTGGCTTCATCTAAGGTTATTTCAGACTCAGAGAGGAGAAGTTTCACCAGTTCAACATCATCAGAATCTAATGCTTTGTGTATTCTCTTGATTCTCTTTTCATGCAAGGGATCGACAGCTTCTATTTTACGATCATCATCACACTGAGACTGGAGACGAAGCAATTTAATGTTCTTTGCAATTTCATCAGGGAGCTCTTTCTCAACAGAGATGCTGTCAAGATCTGATCTTGCTACTCGATCAACACATTGAGTGACAAGCTGAGTCAATTGACAATGGAAAGCAACCATAAGAATTGGGATGACATCTTCTACAAAAGCCTTCCCAACAAAGTTAAGAAGACGTCTCTGCACATATGTAGAGTAGACATTTAGAATGATCTTCCTGTAGTCTGACAAAAGCCTTCGTTGTAAATGAAAGATGAGGAAAAAAGTGTAAAACTAGGATAAGAAAAAACAAAATCACTCAATACTTTGTACATGATGGCATCTTACTAAAAATACTAAATAACATGACAACAATCGTAATGTAGCATTTAATTCGAAGAAGTTTTTTCTAAAAGAAAAAAACCTATAACACAGCATAACGCCTATTCCAACTTAGAAAATAACATTTAATGTTATATTGACAATATTTATGACCTCCCTCTCTCTGTGTCCCTCCCCTAAGTCCAACGCAATGGCTGAATCCGGATCTGAAAAAAGAATATGCACTAAAATTATTAAGAGCTTCGCATTTCAACACAAGTAATCTGATGGCAGGTACTGGTTAAAATTCCCCACCACATATTTCATAGTGGCACAACAGATCTGGCAATCGTTATAAAATGACTCTTATATTAATTGCAACAAACTACTTGTGTGTGTGAGAGAGAGAGACTGTGTGTTGTAAGTCAATTTTATTATTATCGAAAATGGGGTGTTACTCAAGTATGGAGGAAGTATACAAGAGAAACAACCAAGCAGAACAAGAAAAAAGATATAGAAAATCCTGAAAACAAGTGGGTAGAAAAATAACTCAATACAATTCAAATAGTCAATTAAAAAAGAAATCCTTGAGACCCTTCACGTCTTCTCACAACCTATGAAAGTATGGTTGTTTCTCTCCCTCCATATGCACCACAGTCAGGAAAACTTATGTTCCGCATGGATTTGCTCTACTTGCCAACAAATTGTCATCTCCAACACGCAGAAAGATCCACACACTGGACATAACTCAGTCTAGCCCAAAGAGACAAGAGATCATTTTCTATAAGTAGCTAGCAAATAATGAAGTAAGAGACGATCAACTGTTTCCCCACTCTCCTTAGACATGCAACACCAATCTATTTCTATTATGTGTTGTAATCTCAAATTATCCATGGTATGAATCACCCCAAAATTTGCAGTCCAAACAATGAAAGTTGCTCTTGGAGAAGCCTTATTAACTTCCCCTGAGAAAGTGGGTATTATCATGGGAAATAAAGCATTAAAAGAACGGCTTTACTTCAAACAATCCTTTCTTGGAAGGAACCCAGAAAAGTGTCTTCCCCCGCACAGTCTCAGCCTTCTTGAGTACACTTGGTCATTGAACAATGTAAAAGTGATACACCTCCCAATCATGCGATGCTCTAATAAAACTAACACACAGCTGGTGACAGTAATTGACGAATTATCAATGATCTGCTATGTTCGCTTCCTTAGAACAGGCAATACTAAATAATTATGGAAATGCTAACTTAAGAGACTAATTCCCACACCACACACCAAACAAAAACCTGACCTTAGGTTAAAATTCTCCTAATTATTGTCTACTTTTAAGCATGTATTTTATATCTGATGGGGTTTTAATTCCTTATGTTTGCTTAAAAAGAAGGATAGATAAAGAAAAGAAAAGAATGAAACTCAATTAGCTTATTGAAATAAACATTCATTTCTATTATTTAAAAAGAAATCGGTTTGGATCAAGTGAACTTGTATTGTTTGGCTTACTAAGAGATTTGGGATTTGCATCGCCCCATATCTTAGTAGATTCATCTGAACTAAAAAATGGAAGAATGAAACATTGAAGAAAAGTTAGGGGTTCAGAGGTAGGGGTACCAGCTATTGCATCGTTAACTGTTGCCACTTGACAGAACATAAGGGCATTGAGAGAGAGAGGGGTTTGACTTACAATTTACAAACAATCTATGATCCTACTGTCAAAATCTATCAGCTATTCATTCGTATGTACAAGTTTGCATATCCATGTTCAAAAGGGTGATTTTCTTTATGAAATTGGTTCACAATCCATCCGCAACCTACAAAATTTATATAAAAAGAAAAAAGGTAAAAAAAAAAATCAAATTACTACCGTAAGCAAAGTGCCTCTGAATCTAGGCATAGGAAAAAAAGGTCCCTCTGAATCTACACAGTTAGCATACGAGCCTAAAACAAAAAGTTTGGGATTCTAGCTGGGGTAGTTTCTCCCACTATCAGCTTAAATACCAGGTAACTTTTCCAATATCAGTTTCTAAAACTGGTTGCTGGATCCAAATTTGGGTCCGATTCCAATTTCCAGGCAAAAATCCCAGTGAATTCTTATTTAACGCTTGCTTGAATGGCACTTCCTTCTCCTATAAGAATGCGTTGGGGGGTAAAGTCATGGGTTCAAAAGCCTCTGGGTGGATGCATTAGATGCCAAAAAAAAAATACCCAATAACGCAAGGAAAGGGAAGTTCAACACCTCCACCGCGCGTATCAAACCGCAAGCAACATAATAGTCAAGAAAGAACAAAGTATATGTTTGATCTTACTCAACCGTCCAAACGTTTAGAACATGATCGGTTGCTTAACTTGCCTAATTCGTTACTCTGGATTAGCATGTCGAGAATTTTCTTTTCTTTATTTGTTATAAGTAGATCGGCATGTAGAGAATACTAACCTGGAAAAGCGAAACCAGCTCTGGCGTCTGAAAAATGTAAGAGGCGTACATCAATTCCACAGCAAAATTAATAGCGGGTCTACATGCATCATGGACGCAAAAATCGTCAACGCAAGTTGACACTTCCACTGGAGAAGGCTTCAGTTTCGCCGTGTACAGATAGCTCAAGAAAACCCGAAATGCCTCATATCCAACCTTGCCATAAGGCAACAAATCACGGATCAAGTACTTAGGTTTTCCTTCCTTCTCGGTAGATCCCTTCACTCGCTGAAAATACTCATGGAAAAACCTACTTCTAACAGCCAACATACATCGGTTAACACCAACTGGAATTCCCTCAACAACGATATCCGCATCGCTATAATCACAACTGGGATCAATCAAGAGCTGCTCCAAATTAGAGCTAAGCTTGCTTAAGCTGATGATTTCAAGGTTAGGATCCGGTTCAAGGCTAGAGGATGATTTAGTGGGGCCAAACGTGCCATTTGATAAATGGGAAGATGAACTAAAGCTCAAAGATGACGATGGTTCAGTTGAATTAACCATTGATACACAGTGCAAAATACTCCTGCAGTTGCTCTATTTGGAACTTCCTATGGATAAATCAATGTCTATGACTATTACGTTACAAATGAAACTTTTCCTACCAGCTGTTCAACCAAACACATATGCCTAAAAAGTACAATTTAGACACGAGAAGAAGTAGCATAAACAATACAATTTATTGGAAAATAGAAAATATACCTATATTCACAGTCCAGGAAGAGAAAACTAGCAGAAAAGCGGAATTACGCTGAAAATATCAACTGGGTTTCAAAGAAGCAACTTCAAAAGGATAACTTAACATAACTCCCTCTGGTAGAAAGTTAGCAAGATGACAAGTTAAATCAAATGCTCTAAATTCCAAGTCACAAAGGGCATGCACTTCTGGTCAAAATCATTTGATTTCTGTATTTTACAAGAATCAGGAAAACGAGTGCAAAGGCCAAGAACCCTGCTTTCTTGCTTGAATTTCCAGTACCACCTAATGAGCATAATATCCAAAACAAACCCAAAATGCTAACTAGATTAAAAAGGACTAATTTTTTTCTTCAAAAACTGTCTTGTAAGAAAGCAGAAAACAGCACTCATTCAAGCTTTATTCTTAATAAATCCCGTCATTAAAATTCACCTTAAAAAATACATCTCCACAAGCTTTCAACATTTGAACTAGATCCACTCAACTACTTCAAAAACCTCAAGATCCAAAGATTTTAATTCCAAAAAATATTTCAAATCAGGTGGAAATTATACCGCAGGAAAACACCCCAACAATTCAACACACAGAAACCGGAAGGAGAAACTTCCTAAAGCTGACCGAAGATACAGCGAAATAAAGATAAGAGCAAAAGGCACGAGAAGGACAAGAAACCGAAGCTTCAATTTTCGCTTTCAGACACAGTTTCACAGAGAGAGAGAGAGAGGAAAGGGTCGGTTTGGTTGTTGAAAAGTTGTATGGGGACGTTTTTTTTTTTTTTTAATGGGTTGTATTGGGACGTAAAGCGTGCGAGTTTCGACAAGGAGATTGAAGTCGTTTCGGTGACGACAGTGATGGCGTCAGTGTACCCAGCTGGGTTCTGCTGACCTCTGCGGTGGCGTCATTGTCATGCCATGAAAGTCTTGGTAATGCACCTTGGAAAATGGAGAGAGGGCGATTGAGAAAGAGAAAAAGATTAGGATAAGTTTGGGTAGTGAGAAGTGTTTAGAATGTTTGTGAATAGTAATAAAAAAGTAATAATAAAATATTGAATAGTAGTAAAAAGTAGGTAAAAAGTAATGAATAGTAAAAAAGTAGGTAAAAAGTAATAATAAAATAAAGAATAGTAATGAGAGTACCTCAAGTACTCTCACTTGCCAAACACACCCTTAGGATACATTTAGGTAGGAGAATATTTGAAAAGTATTGAAAATATTTATAAATAATTATAAATAAAAGTTAGAGTAAATTTGTAAATTTTATTGAGAGTATTTTAAGTTATTTGAATATGTGAAATATGTTGAATTGCTGATTTTTGAATAGGTAGTTGAAAATTTCATAAATAATATAATAATTTTATTTTTAATAATAAATATTATAGTGATTTTTTAATATTAATAAATATTGTAGTGATTTTATTTTATTTTTATATATAATAATGATAAATATTATAATAATTTTATTTTTAATTTATAAATAATAATGATAAATATTATAATTATTTTATTTTCATATATATAATAGTGATAAATATTATAGTAATGTTATTTTTTATTTATATATTATAGTAATTTTAGTTTTTATTTATATATAATAGTGATAAATATTATAGTGATTTTATTTTTTATTTATATATAATAGTGATAAATAGTACTTTTATATTTTTTATTTATATATTATAGTGATTTTATTTTTTTATTTATATATAATAATGATAAATATTATTGATTTAATTTTTATTTATATATAATAGTGATAAATATTGTAGTGATTTTATTTTTTATTTATATATAATAGTGATAAATATTATTGATTTTAATTTTAATTTATATATAATAGTGATAAATATTATTGATTTTAATTTTATTTATATATAATAGTGATAAATATTATAGTGATTTTAATTTTAATTTATATATAATAGTGATAAATATTATAGTGATTTTATTTTTTATTTATATTTAATAGTGATAAATATTATTGATTTTAATTTTAATTTATATATAATAGTGATAAATATTAGTGATTTTAATTTTTATTTATATATAATAGTGATAAATATTATAGTGATTTTATTTTTTATTTATATTTAATAGTGATAAATATTATTGATTTTTATTTTTATTTATATATAATAGTGATAAATATTATAGTGATTTATTTTTTATTTATATTTAATAATGATAAATATTTTGTTATAATATTAAAGAAAAAATAGTACATAAATAGAATTTAAGAATTAAGTAAGGCTATATACGAGTCTCAAGCATACAAACTTCATATAAACTTTTTATAAAAATGTGGACCTATGTCACAATATAGCAATATAGTTTGGCTCAAGTTCAATTCCTAACAATAATTCATTACATGGAAAATACGTGTTTTATAACAAAATACAAGAATCACACGTTTCACCTCTAGTTAGAAAGATTATTCGTATAAATATTAAAAATTCTATTTATAAGACAATGTGTATAATATATTAGATAAAATGCTTACATGATATAATTTGATTTAGAAGAAAATTTTCAAAATTAAAATCTTAAAAATCAAATCATACTATTTAAGTGATGTGAATGATCTACTTTATACATCGACTTGAGAATAGAATAACTCAAATCTCCAAGAGAAATGATATTTGCACTCACAGAGTGTACAAACGTCGTATACTCCTTTTGAAAAAATTGAATAAATATGGGATCAATATGAAAAAATTAATTTTTTAATAGTAGATCTCACTCTTGAATAATTGTGCAAGAATTATATTTACGGTTAAATAATAAATACTAAAATAGTTGGAGTAGTTTTCTTTTATGACATATAAATTTAAAGAGAAATGATATTTGCAATCTTAGAGTATGTAAATTTCGCGCATTCTTTTTGAAAAAAATAGATAAATCTAAGACCTATGAAAAAAATTATTTTTTTAATGATAGATCCTACTTTTTTCAAAATGAATGCTCGAGACTTGCATGCTCTAGAATTATATCTAGTATTGCTTTTTATATTATTATAATTTAGGAATTGAAAATAAGAAGAAACTATAATACTTCAAATAGTCCACTAAGTAAGTTTAAACGAGAAATAAAGAGAAAAATGAAAAGTGCATAGCAAATTTAAGAATAGATTAATTAAAAAGAACAAAGTGCTCTATCTAGTACCTTCTACCTTTGAGATATGAGTGCTACCCGCCCATGCAGGGGCGGGGTAGACCCCTCCCCGCACCCCACCCTCGGGATGCAGGGGCGAGGTCCCCCACCCCCTGCACACTCTAATAGTGCTCATTGTCCACTAGGCCTAAAAACTATTCCTGAGCTCAAAAATGTCCAAGACCATATTTTTGGACTCAAATTGTAAATTTAAATTTGTAAATATGACTATAATTTAAAAACTATGTTATTAGCTTTTAAATTTGTTAGTATATATTATGTGTAAGTTAATATATCCTATTGTGGCCTTTATATAAAAGACCAAAACAATACAAGAGTTTCACTTAAGCAATGTTGGACTATTGTATTACCTTGACCTCCTACATAAATGTCACATTAGGCTATATTGTAACTTGCACAAAGTATTAAATAAAAACTATATTTAATACATATTACTATATTTATATATAGTAAAATTAATAACATATATTAATAAATATGTATAAATATATTTATATAAATGATATATACGTAGCGGGGTGGGGCAGGGGCGGGGCGGACGAGGGCATGGTAGTGGGGTGCAGGGCTCCGCTGCCCACCCTTATTTTGAGAGGCTTTTGTCATATTTGGTTAACTAGTTTCTTTTTTTTTCTTTAAATAATAATCCAAACATCTGTCAATTTTAAAAATATCTATTTCAATTTCTCATCCAATCATTTCATTTTAGTAAAAAATATAAAATCAAAAATCAAAACAACTCTAAAAAATCTTAAACAAAAATTGTCTTAAAAAATTATATTCAACCAACTTTTAAGTTTTCTTGTCCATTGTTTCCCTCCACCTACTCCCGCTTTAAAGGTGGAGAAGCTTGGTGGCTAGTTCTGCAATCTATCAATTAAGGATGATATCTTTGGATTAAAATGGAATAGTCTTCTCTCAACCGTCTTCTCAAAGACGATAGAGGAGAAGTTGTGTAAAGTCTATTTCCTGCTTCACTATGAGTAGGAGGGTGGAATAGTTGCACACTATGGTGGGCTAAGTAGGAGTAATGGAGGAGAAAGAGGAGATCTAGGAGAGTTTGAAGTTGAGCAAGGAGGAGAATAAACCCATTGAGGTTAATTCTAGCGAGTTGGAGGAGATAATAAAGAAAGGGGAAAGGAGTCTTATGGGGAAAGTTTACTCATATCGGAATATTGGTAGAGATGTTATTTGATCAACGATGGAGAAGATATGGAAGGTGAGCAAGTCGTTGATGTTTCAAGAAATTGGATCTAATTGTTCTGTCATTACCTTTGCAGATTTGGATGAAAAGATCAAAGTATTTTGGGGGGGGGATCCATGGCTGTTTGGTAATCATTGGTTTGTCTTGAAATCATATGATGGTAATACTCTAATGCATTTGTTGGATTTCGCTCGTAAAAGCTTCTGGGTCCAGATGCATAACCTTCCCCTATGCTATATGAATCGCTAGATGGGTGAATAGATTGGCAATACAATAGGCAAAGTCTTGGAAGTGGATGTTCAGGAAGACAAAGTGGCTTGGGGTTGCTGTTTGAGAGTGAAGATTGAGTGTGATTTGAGGAAGTCAATAGCCAAAGGGAGAACTGTTAATCAGCAAGGGCAAAGGATGTGGGTGCCCTTACAATACAAGAAACTGCCTAAGATGTGCTTTTGGTATGGGTGTACAGTGCATGATAAACAGGGGTGTTCTCAGAGTAATGGTGATGGTTCTTAGCTTGGCCCATGGTTGAGAACAATGCCTATCAATCGAAAGAGAAATGAAAGGAAAGGGGAGCTGAACCAGAAGGAAGATATTTGTCTTGATAGCCCTTCAGTGGTGAGGTCATGATTGGAGGAAGACTGTGATGAAATTTGGAGACAAGGAATGGGTAGGCATGCGGGGAAGGGGGTGGAAGTTGTGGAAGGCAAGGTGGAGGAGGTGAAATGTTGGGAGGAAAAAGGGCAAAAGGAGAATGTGCTACTTAGTGGGAATAAGGAAGTTGGTTTGGACCCAATTGGCCAAAGCCATCTTCCAATATCAATGCCACTCAGGATTTTAGGGTTGTCGATTGTCAGCTTCTATCAAGCCCAGCCCGGGTTATTCTGATCACAAAAGATGGCTTGAACGTAGGTTCTAATGGCCAAGGAAGGATCAAAGGGGGAAGCATAGGCAGCATGAAGAGAAGAGCTTGAGGAAGGACCCATACAGGTGAACTGGTTCCCACTCTTTCAATGACTAAACATGCTTTAGATAGTGGGAGGGAGAAAACTGGTCTGGTGGGAAGGAGGAAAAAGCGTGGAAGGGAACTACGGAGGAATCAAATTTGGAGATGATTGAGGCAGTGGCTACTAGACAGCCCCATTAGGGATTATGAGTTTACTAAGTTGGAACTGTTGAGAGTTTGAGAACCCTCGGATTGTTCAAGACCTTTGCCTTATGGTAAAGGAAAAGTAGCCCAAACTTGTGTTTTTGATTGAAGTCTTGATTAATGCAGGGAGATTGGAGGGTTTGAAAAGGAGATTGGGAATGGAAGACTGTTTTGTGGTGGACCCCTTAGGCAGGCAAGGGGCATTGGCATTATTGTGAAAGTATGAATATGAAGTAGAGATCCTGAATTACTCTCAATGGCATGTTAATGCCTTGATTGCAGAAGAATGAGTTAGAAGTAGGTGGTATCTTATGGGGTTCTGTGGGCACCCAGACATGGGGAAAAGAAAATATTCATGGGAGTTATTGGAAAGCCTAAAGCCAAAGGATGTATAAGCTTGGTGCATGGCTAGAGACTTTCGTGAAATTTTACTCTTGTTAGAGAAAGTAGGGGGAAGGCGAAGGGATGAAAGGCAAATGAGTCAATTTCAAGAGGTGCTTGAAGATAACAACTTGTTTGATCTAGATTGTACTGAGAATATATTCACGTGGAGCAACAAGCATACTGATCATATATTCACTAAAGAGAGATTGGATAGATTTGTAGCAAACAAGGCTTGGATATCCCTGTTTAAGGAGGTAAGGGTGGAGGGGCTCTCAGCAAGAAGTTCAAACCACAAACCAATTTTACTATACAAGGTGGGAGCTAATTGTAGGTATGGAAAAAGGCAACACCTTTTTAAATTTGAAGCTAGCTGAATAAGAGACGAGGGGTGTGAGCAAGTGGTTATGAAAGGATGGTCAGAGAAGAACCCCTAACTAATCCTATGGTAAGGGTCCAAAACTTACTATAATCTTGCAGTGGGGCTTTGCAAGGATGGTCAAGTAGTAAGGATAGAGATAGAGTAAAGGAGATTGAGGTGCTGATTGTAAGAATAAAGGAAGTGCAAGATGAGGAAAGGCCTTATAATGTGAGGAACTCAAAAAGTTGTAGAAAGAGGATGGGTTGTTGTTGGACCAAGAGGATATTAAATGGAAGCAGAGGGCAAAGAGAAACTAGTACAACTTGGGGGATAAAAATACTAAGTTTTTTCATGCCGATGCCACTCAGAGGAGGAAAAGGAATTAGATCCACTCAATGGTGGATTCACATTCTAGACTGAGGATGGACCAAGAGGGTACTGTAGAGGCTTTTAAGGTGCATTAGTCTGAGATGTACAAGACAACATCTCCTTCTAGAAGATTGATTCAAACTTGTTTGCAATCCCTGGAACCTTGGGTGACAGGGTCCATGAATGAGTCTTTACAAAGGGACTTACAAGAGGGGGGAAGTGGAGGCAACTCTGAAACAAATTGGTCCTCTGAAATCTCCAGGGCTCGATGGTTATGGGGCATGCCTTTATCAAACCTTTCGGAGGATTGTGGGTGATGATGTGTGTTCGGTAGCCCTTAAGTTCCTGCAAGGTGGAGGTATGAATTAGTCCTTAAACCACACTTTTATTGCATTAATTTCCAAAGTACAAGAACCAAAAAAATTTTGTGACTATAGGCCAATAAGCCTTTGCAATGTTCTTTACAAAATTATTGCCAAGACCCTTGCTGATAGACTAAAATTGGTGCTCAATGATATTATTTCCCAAAATCAGAGGAAATTTTTCCCTGGGAGACTTATTACTGATAACATAATTGTTGCTTATGAAGCTATTCACTCTATGAAACAAGGCAGAGGGATAGAGTATGAAGTATGGCTTTAAAATTAGTTATATCAAAAGCTTACGATAGAGTTGAGTGGCCATACAGAGGCAGTGATGAATAAGTTGGGTTTTGGGTGAAGCTGATCATGGAATATGGCACTTCTATGTCTTATGTTGTCATGGTAAATGGGAAACCTAGTGATACAATTTTACCTACAAGGGGCTTAAGTTAGGGAGATCCTTTGTCTCCCTACTTATTTCTTCTATGTGTTGAAGGGCTAAGCACCTTAATCAATCAGGTCGAGGCAAGGGGAGAATTAAAGGGTGTGTTAGTTGCAAGGGGAGGGATTAGAATCATCCACATTCTCTTTGTTGATGATTGCATAGTGTTTGTTGCGTTGAATGGAAGAGGTTAAGCAATATTCTCGAACTCTATGAATAGGCATCGGGGTAGAGTTTAAACAAACAAAAGACTACAATGTTGTTTAGCTCAAATGACAAAGCATCTGAGAAAAACTCGATTGTGAAGGATGTCGAAGCAAGGGTTCAGAATAACTACATGAAGTACATGGGACTGCCTATAATAGTGGGGAGATCACAGTATAATACTTTTAGAGGCATTAAAGACAGAGTTTGGCAGAAGATTAACAGCTAAAAAAACCAGTTTCTTTCTCCCTCGGGCAAGGAAATTTGGCTAAAACAATCATTCAAGTTGTTCCTACTTACCATATGAATGTTTTCAAGTTACCTAAGAGATTATGCAAGGAGATAGCAGCTATGATGGCCGAGTTTTGGTGGGTTTCAAACAAAATGACAGGAAGATTAATTGGAGGAGCTGGAGTAAGTTAGGGATATCAAAAGTTGATGGGGGTTAGGATTTAGAGAGCTGGAGAGTTTTAATCAAGCATTGCTAGCTAAGCAGTGTTGGAGAGTCTTGACTACCCCAAATTCCATTGCAACCAAGGTTCTTAAAGATAAATATTTTAGGCAGATTGATCTTTTAAATGCTAAGCTTGGTAGAGGTCCCTTGAGGATTTGGAGAAGTCTATGGCGTTCTTTAGACTTACTGAAGGAGGAACTCGTATGAAGGGCTGGAAATGGTAAGAACATAAGAATATGGGGGTGATAAATGGATTCCAAAACCCTCATCCTTTTGTTTTCAATCTCTAGTGAAGAACTTCAATGCTAATGCAAGAGTAAAGGAGTTGATCGATGTAGAAACTAGTAATTGGAACGAAGATTTGGTAAGGGGAACATTGAATAAAGATGAGGCTGAGATTGTTTATGGCCTTCCTATTATTCAAATTGGTTTACAAGACAAGATGATTTGGGCTTCCACAAAATATGGGATTTATAGTGTGAAAAGTGCATACCATATGGACATGAGGAGGAAAAGAAGAGTAAAAGGGGCTCCTCTAGAATGAAGGAATGAAAGGAAGGATGGAAACTATTATGGAACTTTTTTTTTTTTGTTAAGGTAGAACAAACTCCATTCATTTATAATGAGACATTACAATTTTGACTTGAGACATACATAATACAAGCCAACTACTGCTTTTAAGGCTCTCCAATATACAAATTTCTTTGTGACTGACATGGTCTAGTCCATTGCTATAACTCTCTACTGACAAACCATCTAAGAGATAGCACTTTGTCCTAAGACAGATTTAACAAACACCACATTCTGTAGCCAGAGCTAGTTGCTACAGTTATGAGAAAGATTTGGTTGAAAAAAAATGCTTGTCTTTGAGAAGGGATTTACTAGCCCTAATTTGGTCTTTAAACAGGTCAAAGAAACTCTAGTTGAGTTCAAACAAGCACAAGGTAACCTTGGGAGGGAGTAAACTGTCAATGCAATGGCAAGGAGGGGAGCTAGATGGAAAGCTCCAACGGATAGGTTTGTGAAAGCTAATTTGGATGTTGTAGTTGACTCAAAAAAAAAAAAGGATGGAGATTGGAGTTGTCATAAGAGATGCAAAGGGTGAAGTGTTGGTATCTCTATGCAAACCTAAGGATTTGGTATGTAACCCCATTATAGCTGAGATCCAAGCATGATGGAGGACTTTGAAGTTGTGTGCTGAATTGAACTTTGCAAAGGTCATCTTCAAAGGAGATGCATTGGCTATCATAAAAATTGTAAATCGCTCAGAAAGCAACTAGGAGTGGCATGGACAGCTAGTAGAAGACATTAAAGGGGTTCTTCATAATGGACAAGAATGGATGGTTCAACATACTTATAGGAAAGTAATAAAGTAGCACATAACCTTGCTAAATTTGCTCCTACTGTAAATGAGGAACAGGTCTGACAAAAGAGGCCCAAAGGGGTTTCATAGCTTTCTATTACATGACAAACTTGGTATTTTTTTATTCTTAATGAATATAGAAAGCACGGTTATTATACAAAAAAAAAAAAAAAGGACGGTGTCTTTGGATTGATTTTGTTTTACTTTTTTTATTTTTCAATTTTTTATATTTTAATTTGTTTCTCTTTATGCAGTTTTGTTTGTTACACGTGAAAGATTATGCAATCATGATATTAGCTTAGCTATATTTATCTGTTTCCAATCCAGATTTCCTTAGCTTCACAGCATTTAGCAGCAAATCGTCACACATAACCTGCCATCATGCTCACCAGCCACCGACCTTTAAAACATAGGTACAAGTGTTGTCAAAAGACTAGCGTATAAACCTCACATGTCTTCAAGGATGTGTGAATATTTCACGTGTCGTTGTGTATTTCGGTCTCTATTGACTACACACACGGCACGACTGAGACCTCCATGTCCAGATAAAGGCCACACAGTCACATTCCTCCTAGTGCATGATGCCTACTCACCCGCACAATCTTGAGTTTTCTTTATACATCACCATCGATTCAGACCATTTGATTATATTCTATCCAACTCTATTAGTACTTTGCTCAACTAAAAGTTTGGAGAAAGAGGATGTTGGGGCTAAATGGACTAGGCCCAATCCACCACAAAGCTTCATTAGCAAGAGGAAAAAGACAAGACAAAAGCTAAGGGAGGAAGGGTGGTCAAACATACAAAGGGTGAGTTGACATAAAGTTTTCATTCCTCACCATTCCCAAGAGTCTCAATAAATGGGGATCTGATCTAATCAAAGAAGAAGGATCATCTTCTACCCAACAACACGAGACACCATTCTTTTTATTTTTTCGAGGCTAAAGAGGTCTCCGACCTCCATGGTACAGAGAGATACAAGAGACCATGAAAGACTATAAATTACTCCTATCATAGTGAATTTACCCCTCCAAACAACCCGTGGACGTAGGTCCTGTGCTGAACCACATAAATCCGTGTGTGTCTTCTCTATTTATATTTTTGTATTTTCTTAACTATTTAATATTGTTGATGTACGTACGGGCACCATACTGATGCCCAAATCACCACCATGGGATGCCGACTGTTTCATCAAGGCCCAGATCACCTCCATCGGCCAGGGATGACTCTTTCTCCCGTTCCAAACTATTGGGCGATTTTATGCATTAACAGTTACTGTCTATGGAATCGACTTATTCTCTACACCGAAAGTGGGAGAACGGTACTTTTTTGGCTTAGGAAACCGTCTCCAAAGGTGCAAATAAATTTTCCCTCATATAAGTATTTTCAAATTTTCACCTCTTATTTTTTTTATTTCATTAATAATACTGTTAAAAAAAATAGGTGAGAGAACCTTTCCTCACCCATACGGTTAAGAGCACTATGCTTATAGCACACGCACCCAACTCATGCAGATACATAGCACACACTCTGCACATGAGGCATGCATAGAACACATGGGACATGCATGACGTAAGGCATCCACTGTGCATGTCGGGCATAGTGGGCGTAACGAGTGCACACCATTGTGCACCCAGTCACTCTCATTGGCGGGCAAGAGAGCTCGCCACGTCCTTCGCGATAGTGCAGGATGAGGCCGGTTGCTTGGCCTGACACCTAGACAGGAATGACGGTGTCTTTAGCCTGTTCCTCATCGCCATGGGGCACTGTGCACACCACAGTGCACACAGAAGAAGCACACACAAGGTACATGTGGCCACCGGCATTTTCTAACACCGAAAACGAGGCCCTTGACTGTGGGGGCTCCTCTACCGTAAAGATCCATACAACCGTCGTTGAAGCTTGGCACAAAAGCTGCTGAAGAACTAGAAGCCAGGAGTCTGTGACCTTTCAACGCCACCACTAGCTACTATCGGGACCATTGATAGTTTTTGTCTCCCGCTATTGTCTGGACCACTGACAGTTTCTGTCTCTAACAAGGTGGTCCCCAACCAAGGAGACTTTTTTCAGTGCCTTTCCTCACCGTCATCACAAGAGTAACTCGACATCAACGTTCCTCGCCCACAGAAACTGGCTCAACCTAGCCTGGCTCGCTGACTTTTCAAAGCCTAGCAACACCAATCACATCCGGACCACCCATCATAGGCATCACCTCAATCAACCACATCTTGTTCGTCCATAAGGAGTTGCTCATCAACAATCCTTCCTCGTCAAGCTCGCCACTACTTCCTGTGGTAGGCAACCACCAGAGTTACATGGCACGTTGCATGGGCCATGCAACATGCGCCATTGACCATGAGTCTTTTGCGAACCTGCATGTAGGTTGGGCTCCATTTTCAAGGAGGGCAACAAACGGTAGCTCACCACCCTCATTGTGGGCCACATCTTGCCACCCTTTTGTTACAGACTAGCTGAGCACACATGTAAACCTGATTGAACCACATCAACCAAACAAATCAATCATTTTCCTCGCCATAGTAACTTCCTCGCCTACAGAATGTTGCTTGCCCACAATCAGTTGCTCACGACAGTAAGGTCACCACGGTATGCATTCCATGCAAAGCACGACTAGAATGGATAACTGACCCTGTTTTGTGCATTCTCCCCACAAAACTATTCAAGATTCCACAAGAATCCCAATGGCTACATGTAACGCCCGTCCTTGTGATGGGTCTTTTTCTAAAATATTTTTATAAAAGGACGATGGGAATTACCGTCCGATTTAAAACTTTTCACTTGCATACCCAGGGTGCAAGACTCCACGTTTATAAATTAAAATGTGCTTTGACAATAAAAGAGGTTTACAGCGGAAAACATAAATCTTATAATAAAAAGGTCTCTCATACGTTTAAAACTCGTACCTAGACTTCCGTGCTCTTCCCCATAGGCCGTGTCCATCCTGATCATGCAGTTCCTGTGGGGGGAGGGACATGCATAAAAACTAAATGAGTCGAAGACTCGTAAACATTACTTCATACAGTTAAAATATAGCAACATAGGTTTTCATTCCTGCATTCATCACTCGTACATACTATTACGTGCATGCATACGTGTCATACGTGCGTTCGTTTGAAAACGTCACTGGACGGGGGTTTTCTCTTTTAAAACATGGGCATCTTTTTTGTAAAACGTTTCTCCCGTCAGTGCCTTCATTTCTTAAAGTTCGTGCATTCGTGCGTTCGTACATGCATGCATACATCCATTTGTTCTTATCACTTTCATAGGCCAATACACACTGTTACGCCCCGTGTGTTGGGGTTAGCGGTCTTCCTTTGGACCCAGATTCCACCCGTGGCCATGGGTGGGGAATCCCTTTCATAGGGGTAGCACTAGGTGCACTTCCAGTACTACTTACCCGGCATTGCAATCTGCCCATTCATTGGTACCCTTTCATTCATTCATGTGGCTGTTACATATTTTCATACATTCATGCTTTCATTTCTTTCTTCCTTGCTTTCATTCATTCATTTGTTCATTCATGTCAGCTCGAAAGAGCTGGAGCTTTCATTCATTTCTTTCTTTCATCTAACAGTCCATTCTTTTCATGAGAAAACATTTCTTTTCATGAGAAAATATCGTTTGGGGCAAAAGCCTGAAAATGGTCTTTTCGTTTTTCAATTCATTTCAGTCCTTTCCTTTCTTTAGCAGTTCGTTCGTGGAAAACTTCATTTAAGAACATACATGGGCTTAAACGTCAGCTTTCATGGCACCCTTAAGCGTCACCTTGAGCGTCGTCAATCATGGCGTCCACGAGCATCACCCCGTGGTGCACATGAGAGCGTCGGTTCGAAGGATCCATAAAAATATCCGTTGTCATGCCCTTCATGCATCTTCATCAGTTTATGGATTTTTCTTAGAAAATACATACAATAGATACAACGTATAGTCATCCATTCACATGTGTACAATTAATACTTTGGTTGCGTAAAAAGGGGCTGCCAAGGAGGGGCCATACATACTTATACGTTTGAACACTTAGCATTTTCTTCCTTAAAGCGTCTTTCGTTTCTTTTCGTAAGCATCTTAAAGGAAAAGCGTTTCTTGTATCTTGTAAAACTCTAGAAGAGTATGAACGTAACACTTACCTGGACTCCATGCTACTTGCATGTCATTCAGTCCATTCATGTGCTTGTCAGATGGCAACCTACATGCATACACATAACCTTAGCATCATTCTCTATCTAATGCATAAGTAACTTAAACTATAAATAGAACTACGTTATACTTGGAACACTCTCCTTCTATCCCATGCACTTACGTGCCCTTCACTATGTTAAACCCTTCGAGGACCACTTACGATCACCACATCTTCCAACTCAAAATCTTGTCTCAAGTGCTCATCCACTAAAGTGAACCCATTATTCACCTTAGGATTAAGACACTAAGACATTCGTCTTACTCTTCTTACAACCACATTCCGACGCATGATTCCGACTGATGAAATCACACATCTCAATCCTAACGATGCATCCGTCACTACCTTCATGCATCTTAGCCCACACTAAATCCTCATTCCCATCCATACAAGCCACACGGCTCTAAGCCAACTCTGAGGCTCAAGCACCGTGCAACTATGCTCATGACAGATTACCCATTACATATGGTGAATCCATCCGACACATGTGTCTACCCAGATTACACATGTACCTTACCCCTTCATCACTTAAGATCAACATGTGACACGTTGATCACCTGCTTGTATAAACAAGCACCATACTCCAATATCAACCTTCTCTTAACCCGGCTAGCATGACTCTTCATGCTACCCGTCCCTTTTGACAGTTCATCCCAACACTTAACACGACAAGACTCCATTCACAACTACGCCTTATGTTACGTCACATAGCCCGAGATTGCTCCAGAGCTACACTGTGACCTTGTCGCGTTACCCAACATTCTGCTACGTCAACTCCTGACTCATCACGAGTACAGTTCCTCACCTGCTCTGGTCACGTTCCCCTTACGCCACTCCTATACTTTAATACTTCACCCATCATAAGCATGACTTCCAATAACCACGTCACTTAGTGACATTACCCAGTCATGCTTCCGTTGCGTACTTTTATACTTGTTCCACTACTTCGCCCATCACAAGCACAACTGTCAGTAGTCATGTCACTTCGTGACATTGCTCAGTCATGCTTCTGCTGCGTACTCTTACACTTGTTCTGCTACTTCACGCCTATTCTCAGCCATAAGTCAATCACGGTGACACTTGCCACTTCAGACTACAGGCTATGCCATAACTACTTCGAGACACTGTTCCACAGTTCCCGACACTATCCATCACGTTCCATGCCCATCAATCACATAACCATCCTTATCTCTACAACACGCCACACGGAGTGTCGCTGCCACGTGGAGTACACTCCACATATACTCCCTTCATACATACCACGCCACATCACCACTGTGGTGTACCCGCTATATGGTGCATCACTATACCACATAGAGTACATTCCTTGTGTACTCCATCCACATGCATTACGCCACATCACCATTATCACATACACGCCATATGGTGCATCGTCACTCCATTACATGGAATACACTCT